>NC_133380.1:35837620-35904765 GCF_049309525.1 Garra rufa | reverse complement strand
ATTTATCGTCACACAGAATACGCCTACATGACATTCCTTCTATTAACTGATCGTCTTTTTTTCGTATTATTATTATTGGCAGTTGTAGGCTAGTAGTAGTAATTTCTATTATGATTAGCCTATTATTATTGTATATATTTTAATTTTCGTTTATATACGGCTATTAGGCTATGACTGATTTTTACTGTAGTTTTAAAGTTAATTGAAATGAACATATATTTTATTTTGTTTCGTCTATATAGACTAGACTATATAATACTATGGTGTTTCACTGAGGAATGAATCATTCACGTAGACTATAGTTTCATTTATAAATAAAAACATTTTCGTTTATCGTCACACAGGGGTGTAAATGCAATCATAAAGTCAAACTTAATTGGTAGCTAATTGTCAGGCGTGAAAAAATATAGCCCTAACCAGTTAATAATAGAATAATAGCCTAATAATAATAGCCTAATAATAATAATAATAATAAATGATAAGTGACTTAGAGCTATATTTTTTTATTTATTGTGTATCGCTTTATCTAAATGACGTTGTGTAGACTATATGTTATTTGCCATATATTTAGCAAATATTGTGAACGACAATTATGCCAATAGTTTTGTTTTTATGATTGTATTTATGCCTGTGTGTGACCATAAACGATTTACAAATGAAACTACGTTAATGATTCACTTGTCAATGAAACACTATTTATATAAGTTATAATTAGACGAAATAAAATGAAATATATGTTAAATTCAACATATAAACTGCATTCCAGTAAAAATCCCAGTCATATAGCATAATCAAAGCTTTACTGGCATGTCCAGCATTTACAGTATCATTTACATTAAGAACGTTGAGTAAAGAAATCGAAATAAAAGGAAAAATAACGAATATAAACGAATAATACAAATATTACGGAAAAAATAGGATCAGTTAATGGACAAGATTGTGGGATGCATAAAATATTTCTTGTAGGGCCATTTTATTTGATGCACTTTATTTATTCATGATAAACTTTTGAATGCTCTCTATGTCGCGCGCAGACAGCATCGCCTATTGTTAACCCTCTGGGGACTGAGGGTGTTTTTGGGCCCTGAAAAAGTTTTGACATGCCCTGACATTTGTGCTTTTTTCAGTATCTTAAAAACATATGAATGGCCCAAATCTGATTATATTGTAATCAGCACAATTTGGGCTACAATAATATGTAAGCAACATGAATGTACATGTTTGTGTTTTTGAGAAAACAACGTTTATGCGTGCTTAGTGAAAAACAAAATTTTTGAAGTCACTGAAATAAAGTCATGAAACACATACAGAATATTTGTTCACAAGACTTTGAGAACAGGATGTGTTAGGCTAGAGTTTTTTCTATCAAATGATGTGAAAATCATCTCGTTCACTTGTTTACACAAAACAGTATATTGATTTAAATTTTTGAAGACACTTTTTGTTTAGAATAGCTGTATGCGAAGAAGGCGTGAATGATCATGAATAATGCTGTGATTCACACCTGAGAAGACAAAGACCTGCATAATGAGCCGCATAATTAGTTATTCAGTCAGATGACTGAGAGGAACAAAGGAATGAATGAAGGAGGAATATAAGGACAAAATATGTTTGTAGCTTATTTTGAATAGATTTATTTATCAAGAAAAATAACTTGAGATTCACTTGTGCTCTCAGGAAAACAGTTTGAGGAGACTCAAGTAAATGTCAGCAGGATTCATGTGTTGAGCAGGTTTACAATCACTAAAAACAACAAAACAAAACATCTGTGAGCATGTTAATATCAACAGCATCATACTATTTATTTATATATATATTATGATTTTGTAGTCATAGACCCACGCATTTTGTACAAACGTAAAAGGACATTTTATATCTGAGAAACTAATAAAATTTGTTTATCGTGTTAAACATCCATTCGAGAACACAGTATTAATACATATTGTCAAAACATACACTAAGTGTAAACCCTCATATTACATCCTACTGTTGTAAGATACATTAATAATAAATAAATAATTATGATCTTATAGTCAAACATAAGCATGCTTTGTGTGAATACAAAGAAACTAGGCTATATTATAACTGTTAAGCTTAAATGTGAACACTATAACCTTTATATTGCATCATTCTTTATTGAACAGACTATTAAAAACATACTGGCATCGTGAGTCATTTAGATGCAGTGAAATGAAACGTACTTTATAATGTTTCACTTGCTGTAGTCAGGAATTATAGTTGGCAAAAAGTCTTAACTGGTAAAATGTTTGCACATTCTGTCACAGTAATAACCAACAAGTAGGCTAATAAGAGAAAAAAAAAACTTACTCATGTCTTCTGAAGTACGTTTTATTCCTGACAGAGTCTTCTTCCAAAAATGACTAACTTGAACGAAGTTTCTCATTTGTTTACCGTGATGTGGGCGTCTACTTTTGGCGCGGCGCCCTCACGTGGACGATTTGAATATGAATAGCGAACAGCTCGTGGGCGTGATCTAATTATAAAATAATGAAGCAGACCGGAGAGACTGGACATCGTGTTGGTTTCATATTGATTATTTTATCACAGGATATTTGTTTTCGGTAAAACTTACTTCGTTTAAAAGTATACATATCAAGCTTTGTCTAGACATATTGCTCATGTCTCTGTGTTGTATATTGGCTGAGTTATAGTCTATTTTACTGACGCGTTTCTGAATGAAGATCACGGAGATCAACGCGGCAGACAGCACACCCTTTTTGTTTTCTTTATTTTGCAAAATCACAATGTTTTTTTGATTTTGTGAGTATATACAAATAAAAGTAGACCCTTTACAGATTCGATTGATGTACTGCTTTTATCTGTACAATCAGAAATGACAAAGTAATTAAAGTCCCTTTTGGGAAACTGCCTCAAAACGCCCCAGGGCGTTTTTCGTCCCCAGGGGGTTAATATAATAATTTAATATTGTATTAATTTCTAGAATAATTGATACAATCATTTAACTCAAAATAAAATATTAATAAACCTATCTAATCGGGGGTACTATGGTCACGCAGGTTTGTTTATGTACTTAACTCGTGGCCTCGAGAAATGCATGTCGTTCCCTCATCGTTGCATCTATCTTCTCACGACATAAGGATGTCGTTCCCACGAATTAATATCTCGTGGCCACGACATAATATCAAAGAGTATAGAAGTACTGTAGAAGCACCGGGTTGAGGCGATTTGGACTGGTTCTATTTGTAATTTCCTTGACCCATTCATAAAAACAGTTCTTCCTTCCAGATTGAATCAGCCGTGTTTCATACCTCCATTGAATAAATGACTTACAACTCACTCATTAAAACAGGAGCATGCTGTCATCTATTGGCAATTTAGTTTCACATTCAAAAGTGTCATTGTATTTTTTTCTGTAATTTCATGTTTCTGTTCTAATTTCTTTTTTATTATTATTATTAATCTCATAATATTATTTATACACTGTAAGTGCAGTGTAAATCTGCAGGAGCTCCGTGTAAAATATGCTATAAAACACCCTGCTTGTTTATTTCAAAGGAAGAGAATTAGATGCAATGTTTATTTTAGCGGCACAAACGGGCACAAATCGAGCACAAACGAATGACACCTTACCTAACAGTCCCAAACAAGTATTTTCCCCCATTATATTTAAGAAGGGCTCGGAGATACCAGGTTTGTTTTAACGGCACAAACGGGCACAAATCGAGCACAAACGAACGGCACCGGTTTGGAAAGATTTGGACGACATGGGGTGGAGAGTGACGTCACTGCCCCGAATTGTTTTTGTTATTTCTAAGAAATGGAAATATATTTGACGTTCATTTCAACGGCACAAACGGGCACAAATCGAGCACAAACGAATGACACCAGTTTTGTGTGATTTAGAGGAACTGGGGTGGAGAGTGACGTCACAGCCCCGAAAATATTTTGGTTATATCTAGGGAAGGAAAACAGATACAGTGTTTATTTTAACGGCACAAACGGGCACAAATCGAGCACAAACGAACTGCGCCGGTTTGGAGCGATTTGGACAACATGGGGTGGAAAGTGACGTCATACGGTCAAAAAAATAATGTTTAATATCTTAAACAACAAACCAGCACAAACGTTCGTTTTTGCGGCACAAATCAGCACAAACGTAGCACTAACGAATGGCATAGTTTTGGTCATTATTTCTTTTTATGGGGTGCCAACTTCACCCTTTCCCTTGGTGGTGATTCTTGGATTCTTTTTTACCTCTCTCACTCCTCCTGGCCAGCACAGGAGGCACATTTGGCTTCCGACCACGTCCTCTGAGATTTTTCACAGTGTGGAACATCTTGTATTTTTTTAATAATACTTTGCACTGTAGCCACTGGAACTTCAAAACATTTAGATATTGCCTCATAGCCCTTTCCTGGCTTGTGAGCAGCCACAATGCGCAGCCGCAGGTCCTCAGTGAGCTCCTTTGTCTTAGCCATGACTGTCCACAAACCAACAGCAGAGAGCCTCTGTTTTTTTGTACCTGTTGAGTTGATTAAAACAGTAGTTCCCAGTGAATCAGGGTAATTAGGATGCTTTAGAAGAGCTTGGACTATTTGGAATGGTATAGAATTTTGGATTTTCCCATAGACTGTGACAGTTTGCAAAGGGTATAAATAATTTTGGACATGCCACTTTTTGTTCAAATGTAAATAAAAGCTGAGAAATATATATTTTTTTTTCCCACAATGATGCCTCTTGTACATTGTCTTATTATCTTTTGGGAGAAGCCTGTGTCATTTCCGGTCAAAAAACTTGCTGGTTAAATAAAAGTAACTTTTAGTCAGAATTTGCCAGGGGTATGAATAATTTCGGGTTTGACTGTATATTGTAAGCATTCAAAATAGGCATAACCAATTGCTGATTACCAAAATCTGATATTCTTGTAAAGCATTTTCGTCAGGTCAGCAGCAAACAGACAATTTAGACAGTTAATTTATGCTGTTAAATAATTATTTTTTCTTACAAAGCAATGCAGAGTAATCCAGTATTAGACAACAGTGCATATACTTCAATACACTGCTAGAACATTACACACTAGAGGGCGCAGTGAGCACTAGATTCAGTATCAGTGTTGATCCTCGCTGTTCTCGTCGGGTGCAGTGGCGCGCACCTGTAATCCAAGCTACTGGGAGGCTGAGGCTGGCGGATCGCTTGAGCTCAGGGGTTCTGGGCTGCAGTGGACTATGTCGATCGGGTGTCCGCACTAAGTTCGGTATCGATATGGTCAGTGTTGGGAGTAACGCATTACAAAAGTAATGTATTACAGTAGTTTATTACTTTTTGCTGTAACGCGGTAATATAACGCATTACTAATACAATTTGGGTAATAATATTACTCGTTACAATCTCAGTAACGCAAGTTACATCAGCATATTATAACTCTAAATTAATTTGTGTATTTAAAAAAGTCCACGAGTAAAATATTTGTCTTCCTGTTGCTGGAATTCGATGCTTGAGATGACTGGAAAGACGGATTCTACATTTGTGAGATGGACGCACTCCCGTTATGGAGAAATAGCGCGAGTAACTCCTGGAATAACACCTGGACTGGTGCCACTAAACTAACGAAGAGAGCTGTGGAGTCGGAGAAGAGAAAAAATGACGGACGAGCGCAGACAAGCAACAAAAATTAAGCTAAAAATGACAAAATCTGTTTTTATTAAACCGTAGTCTGTATATAAAATGAATGAATGCGCGAAATATATATGATATAGCCCAATTAACAGATTTTCAAAACGTAAAGACTGAGGGACATATGCTGCTGAGTTTGTTTCATTTTTGTGTGGAGCGGCACTCTACAAAAGTTCAATGAAAGGAAACCGAGATGACAGAAATAAAAGTAGACACACTGCAGTTTTAAATGATCTGTATGACGGAGTTATTCCACTATTCGATTGCGCCTCACGCACACACAGCACTGCAAACGTTGCAGTCAGTTAATTATAGAATTAAATACAGTCAATCAAATATAGAAACACTGGTAAAATTAAATAGTGCGTATTGCGTAGCTCTACAATCCGTGCCGTTCAGCCTGACCTCGGGCCAAAATTTGCTCATGTGAGGAGGATGTTTTATAAGCGAGTTATAAGTACAAATCCTGGTTTACATAATAGTTTGGCATTTAAATACATCACGAATATGGAGTAATTGAATTCATGTTGAATGAGAGAGGAAGGCTGCGTAAGAACAATGCCGTTTGCTTTTAGTTTTACACTAATTGGTTTTGGGTTGTTTAGCAACTTATATCCTTCATTCTTGTTTTGTTCTGAAAACCATTTAAAATAGCCTATAGGCTATTTATTGTGTTTAATGATTGTACATTATAACACTTCGCTTTATTTACCGGTGTTATTTATGAATGCGGTTTGCGCTTATCCGTGTTTAACCTAAACTATACGTAACATTAATAGACATACCGGTAAGCCTACCTAAATATGTTTTTATAATTTTATGCTAGCTATCCTAAACTTAATGTATAATGAGCAGCTATAAATTTATATTTTGGCATTAATAATCTGTGGATATTTTGATGAAAGTAACTCAAAAGTAACTTAAAAGTAATGTAACGCATTACAATTTAGAGACAGTAATATTGTAATGTAACTAATTACTTTTAAAAGACAGTAACTAGTAATATATAATGTATTACGTTTTGGAAGTAACTTGCACAACACTGGATATGGTGATCCTGGGGGAGCTCGGGACCACCAGGTCTTCTATGGAGGGGTGAACCGGCCCAGGTCGGAGACGGAGCAGGTCAAATCCCCCGTGTCGATCAGTAGTGGGATCGCGCCTGTGAATAGACACTGCAGTGCAGCCTGAGCGATACAGCGAGACTCAGTCTTTTGCGTTACTTTCTGTATGTGGACTAACAGTCAAACATTTAGAGATCAATTATATAATTAAGAATTCAAAGATAATGAAATTTTTCCATTCTTGTCAAGTGTATATTATGTAACATATTTATAAAAATGTGTAACCTTTTTATCTTTTCAGTAGTGGCATTGCATTTCTCCGGAAGTGATATTGCTCTTTATATTCAGTGTCTGCATTTCATGACCAGATGGAGACGATGTTTTACACTTTAAATAATACATGTTAAGAACTGTCATTTTTTTTTTTTCTGTGAACCAAAAATTAAATGTGTTCAGAAAAGTTATCATAGTTTTTTGTGACAATTAGATAAATTATAAACGAAGTATGAAAAATGTCCAGTGTTTTCATGTTATCAGATTTTTAACAAAAATTTGATTTGTACCAAGGGGGCGTTTCCCCCCACTCTATGTTACGGCATAGAAATATTATTTACTTTAATGGAACAATATGTGACTTGGGTTGACGCAAAGCAATAAAGCATATACACAACCAGAACACAAAGTACAGTGACATTCTACTAAAATAATCAGGACAAAAAATAATAAATAATAAGTAGTGTCCCCCACGAATGCCACTACTGAAAGGATAAAAGTTGAAACTGAAACATACAAATTTGAAAGTGAGATAATGCCATTATCTGGAGTTGAAAAGTAAGAGTAAAAGGATTTCATTATATCATTGCATTCTAATCATATAATTGATCTCTAAATGTTTGACTGTTAGTCCACATACAGGTAGAAACGCAAAAGACAGAGTCTCGCTGTATCGCTCAGGCTGCACTGCAGTGTCTACTCACAGGCGCGATCCCACTACTGATCGACACGGGGGCTTTGATCTGCTCCGTCTCCGACCTGGGCCGGTTCACCCCTCCTTAGACGACCTGGTGGTCCCGAGCTCCCCCAGGAGCACCATATCGATACCGAACTTAGTGCGGACACCGATCTACATAGTCCACTGCAGCCCAGAACCCCTGAGCTCAAGCGATCCGCCAGCCTCAGCCTCCCAGCAGCTTGGATTACAGGCGCGCGCCACTGCACCCGACGAGAACTGCGAGGATCAGCACTGATACTGAATCTAGTGCTCACTGCGCCCTCTAGTGTAGCAAAGCAGAATAATAGACTGCTATTAGCAGTTATGTACAGTGAACTTAGTTTAAACATCTTCAGAGATCAGTTTTTAATTTAAAACATTCAGCTGCTGTTTTTTTTTTTTACTGGTTTATTAACTGTTTTATTTATCATATGTATGTACATCTATCACATGGACTCACATTTAGTTCATTCATTTTACTTTGGCAAACTTTACAAAAGTGAAAGAAAAAGAATTAAGGAACTGAGGTCTGAGATGCCGGCCCTGATCGGAACCTCTGGAGCGGCTGTGACTGGAACCAGTGCATGTTCTGGTGGTACAATTTCTGGAAATTATGAGGCAACTGTGACAGAAAACTCTCTTTCAGCTGGAAGCTCCAGGACTGGGCCGTGGCAGTAACCAACTAGGGGGCCTCAGCAAACAACCAAGAGGGCTGCAGGATGTTTTTAAACTATTTAAATATATTAATATTATCATAATTAATCATAATTAATTCAATGAATACAGAATAACTATTGTTTCTGTTTGTTTCCCAGTTTCCTTTAAAAAATAAACAAATAAAACATGTGGCTTTGTTCTAATTACAGCAGAAATACTGGAGGAAATATTATACCTTCAATGGGGAAACTTTTGAAAATAGTTTTGGACAAACAAGTCAAAACGGTTGAGAACCACTGATACGGGAACCAGGATGGCCACAAGAACCTCTGAGGCAACCTTAAACACCAACTCTATAAAAAATATTACTCAGCATGAAATTACAATTAACCCTATTTACTTTCATAATCTTATAGTATAAAAAAAAATAATAATAAATAAATATTTTGAAATCTTTCATCATAATTTGCTCTTCCTGCGATATGCTCATTTTTCTCTGCTGTCATATGTGAGTCAGCACTGCAGTTAAACTCATTATATTCAGATCTGCCACTGGTGCAAAAGGCCAAGTTTTTCTGCAGACTGGCTGATGTTGTTGTTGAGAATTTTGATGTATTGTTCCTTTTTCATGGTGCTGTTTACTGTGATTAGAAGTCTTCTTCTTTGTCCAGATGAGCATTTGCAAAGGTCAAGTGGGCTTTTGTGTGCCTTATCTGGAGAAGTGGTGTCCTCATTGGTCTGCGTCCGAGGAACCCAGCGGTTTGCAGTGTCCGTTGGACTGTCTGCCTTGAGATGTTGCAACCAGCAGAGCCCAGATTCATCAGGATGTCCTTGGTGGTGATTCTTGGATTCTTTTTTACCTCTCTCACTCCTCCTGGCCAGCACAGGAGGCACATTTGGCTTCCGACCACGTCCTCTGAGATTTTTCACAGTGTGGAACATCTTGTATTTTTTTAATAATACTTTGCACTGTAGCCACTGGAACTTCAAAACATTTAGATATTGCCTCATAGCCCTTTCCTGGCTTGTGAGCAGCCACAATGCGCAGCCGCAGGTCCTCAGTGAGCTCCTTTGTCTTAGCCATGACTGTCCACAAACCAACAGCAGAGAGCCTCTGTTTTTTTGTACCTGTTGAGTTGATTAAAACAGTTGTTCCCAGTGAATCAGGGTAATTAGGATGCTTTAGAAGAGCTTGGACTATTTGGAATGGTATATAATTTTGGATTTTCCCATAGACTGTGACAGTTTGCAAAGGGTATAAATAATTTTGGACATGCCACTTTTTGTTCAAATGTAAATAAAAGCTGAGAAATATATATATATATTTTTTTCCACAATGATGCCTCTTGTACATTGTCTTATTATCTTTTGGGAGAAGCCTGTGTCATTTCCGGTCAAAAAACTTGCTGGTTAAATAAAAGTAACTTTTAGTCAGAATTTGCCAGGGGTATGAATAATTTCGGGTTTGACTGTATATTGTAAGCATTCAAAATAGGCATAACCAATTGCTGATTACCAAAATCTGATATTCTTGTAAAGCATTTTCGTCAGGTCAGCAGCAAACAGACAATTTAGACAGTTAATTTATGCTGTTAAAGAATTATTTTTTCTTACAAAGCAATGCAGAGTAATCCAGTATTAGACAACAGTGCATATACTTCAATACATTGCTAGAACATTACACACTAGAGGGCGCAGTGAGCACTAGATTCAGTATCAGTGTTGATCCTCGCTGTTCTCGTCGGGTGCAGTGGCGCGCGCCTGTAATCCAAGCTACTGGGAGGCTGAGGCTGGCGGATCGCTTGAGCTCAGGGGTTCTGGGCTGCAGTGGACTATGTCGATCGGGTGTCCGCACTAAGTTCGGTATCGATATGGTGATCCTGGGGGAGCTCGGGACCACCAGGTCGTCTAAGGAGGGGTGAACCGGCCCAGGTCGGAGACGGAGCAGGTCAAATCCCCTGTGTCGATCAGTAGTGGGATCGCGCCTGTGAATAGACACTGCAGTGCAGCCTGAGCGATACAGCGAGACTCAGACTTTTGCGTTACTGTCTGTATGTGGACTAACAGTCAAACATTTAGAGATCAATTATGTAATCAAGAATTCAAAGATAATGACATTTTTCCATTCTTGTCAAGTGTATATTATGTAACATATTTATAAAAATGTGTAACCTTTTTATCTTTTCAGTAGTGGCATTGCATTTCTCTGGAAGTGATATTGCTCTTTATATTCAGTGTCTGCATTTCATGACCAGATGGAGACGATGTTTTACACTTTAAATAATACATGTTAAGAACTGTCATTTTTTTTCCTGTGAACCAAAAATTACATGTGTTCAGAAAAGTTATCATAGTTCTCTTACGAGAGGTCTCTCGTACTGCGTAAGAAGTATCTTACGCTAGGGGTAAATCCTTTTCTGCGAGATATTGAAGCCAAAAATTATCCTTAATTTTGAAATAATAGGCGAAACAGCTTGCGCGCCTATTGGCTGCTCTGCGGCAACTGCAGCAGCCTATTAGAGCGAGGCCTGACGCGACGCCATATCCAATGGGGGCATTTCACGCCCTTTGCGTCGCTTCGCGCCCTTTTCGTAGCTTCCCGCCTAAAAGGGCGTGGTCTAGACCTATAAATATCGCTCATAGGCAGCTATTATCTGATTTTTCATCCTTCAAGCGAAGCACACGCATCGCTGGAGCCGGATAAGAAGCCGCCGTTTGACTGCAAGCATCTCAGCGGGACGAGCCACTGAAGCTGCTGGCCACGCCGCCTTCCGTGCCTTCCTGCTGCGCTTTCCGGCGCCTATATCCTTTATAATCTACAGTGTGTGTCGCCGCTGCGATACACACTGTTTCTCTAAAAAGAGCAAAGCGTCTTTTTAAAGATGCCTTCATATGGCTCGTGCAGATGCCAATGGTGACTCTGAGGACTTGCCTTGCCTTCTTCACTGAGACTGCTCCCCCGCCCGCCGCGGTGTAGCGCCGTAAAAAGCGCCGTGCCCAGCGGGCCCCGGACACTTCCCCCAGCCGACAAAGCTCGCCGGTTCGCCCGCCTGCTTCATCGACCTCGTCAGCCTCTGTTCCGGACGTAAAGCGGCCGCTGTATGCCACCGCTTCCATCGACGCCGCTGAGGAGGGGGGCCATGAAGGAGGAAGAGGATTTCCGTTTCCCGCCAAAGCGGGAACGCGCATGCTGCTCAGAAGAGGCGATAGCAGCCCACTTATGTCTGCCCTCCTCATCTCTACACACAAGCACAGCGCACATAAAATCGACTCAGATCGATTGCGCTTCACACGTGGTAAATATGCCCGCTTCACAGTGGCCACAGACACCACATTATGCACGTTAAACGGTTTCTGTGAAAACGAAACCAAAAGTGCATTCGCTCTACGCAGGCGAACGTTGTTTGGAGTGTGTTAAATGTGCCCGCTGCCCCACAGCCACATCCACACACAGACATAATAGTTCCCGCTATCAGCGTGCCCCATGCCTCAAATATCACGAGCACGTTTTGCATGAAATCAGCGTGCATTCGCTCCATGCAAGCGAACGATGTTTGGAGTGTGTTAAATGTGACTGTTCCAGTGTTTGCTGCAGCCAACAAGCCGGTTCTGTCGCCCGCTTGCCTGCACACAAAGGTTGTTTTCTCGGCTACCCAGATAAACCCCCAATAGAGTGTATTTTCTGGAGTCCCGGCCACGGCCGATGGTGTTTCACGTGTAGTCAAAATGCCCACTCCTCCAGTGCCCATTTCTACACACAAGCACAACCTGTCATACAGACCCTGCGCACATAAAATCGGCTCAGATCGATTGCGCTTCACATGTGGTAAACGTGCCCACTTCACAGTGCCCACAGACATCACATTATGCACGTCAAAAGGTTTCTGTACAAACGAAACTAACCTGTATGCAGGCGAACGGTGTTTGCAGTGTGTTAAATGTGCCTGTTGCCACACAACCACATCCACACACAGACATAATAGTTCCCGCTATCAGCGTGCCCCACGCCCCGAATGTCACGAGCACGTCTCTGGTGCCACAGCATACCGAAACCACTCCGTTAATGAAAGAACGGAGCGCGCTTCGTATTCAGCCTCTAGCTATTCATGCAAACGCATGGGAAAAGCTTCCAGGGGTCTCGAAATGGGTGCTGGACATTATAAAAGGAGGCTATTCGCTACAGTTTCACCGACGCCCGCGCCGCTATACAGCGCGCGTCGAGACCACAATGCAGACAGAAGCAGCACACCTGCTTCGAGCCGAAGTGGCGAAACTATTGAGCAAAGGGGTCATAGAGCCCCTTTCTCAAGCTCAAAGCGAAGGGGGGCTGTACAGCAGATATTTCCTGGTACCGAAAAAAGACGGGGGTCACAGACCCATATTAGATCTAAGGCAACTGAACAAAGCGCTGGTGAAGCGTCGGTTCAGGATGCTCACGACCAGAAAAATCCTCGCGCAAGTTCGCCAAGGAGACTGGTTCGTGTCAGTGGATCTGAAAGACGCGTATTTTCAAATACAGATAGCGTCACGTCACAGGCGATTTTTGAGATTCGCCTTCGAGGGCCAGGCATATCAGTTCACAGTCCTGCCGTTCGGTTTGTCCCAGGCACCCCGTACATTTACGAAGTGCATGGACGCAGCGCTCGTTCCTCTCAGACTGAAAGGCGTGCGCATACTGAACTATTTGGACGATTGGCTGATTCTAGCGCAGTCTCGCTCAGTGCTTGTACAGCATACGACCATGTTACTCGATCACCTCGAGAATTTGGGTCTCAGAGTCAATTGGGCGAAGAGCTCACTGTCCCCCAGTCAAAAAACTTCCTTCCTGGACACAGAATTGGACTCGCTGTCAATGATAGCGCGGCTGTCACCACAGCGCGCAGCAGACATTCAGCGCACAGCGGGCTCGTTCCGCTGCGGCGCGTCTGTCCCGCTCAAAAAATTTCAGAAAATGCTGGGTCTCATGGCCTCAGCGTCATCAGTTCTGCAGCTGGGTCTGCTATGTATGCGCCCACTGCAGTTCTGGCTGAAAGCGCGCGTCCCGCGTCAAGCGTGGGCGCCCGGCCGCCTTTGTATCACGGTCAATCAGAAATGTGTCACAGCCCTGAATCCGTGGAGAGCAATCGACTGGTACCAGTTAGGTGTAAGCCTGGGGACTTCCTCGAGAATAAAAGTGGTGTCTACGGACGCGTCCACCTCGGGATGGGGGGCTCTGCTCGAGGGCAGACCGTCTTTTGGCCAGTGGTCAGAACGGGAAAAGCTCCTGCATATCAACTGCCTCGAAATGCTGGCAGTACAGAACGCGCTGATGCGCTTCTGTCCCCAAATAAAAGGAAACCATGTATTAGTCCGCTCGGACAACATGTCAGTGGTTTCCTATATAAATCGCCAGGGCGGTCTCAGGTCCAAAAAACCTATACAGACTTGCAGAACGCCTCCTGGTATGGGCTCAGCGCAACCTGCGCTCGCTGAAAGCAGCGCATGTGCCGGGGCTTCTAAACATAGGGCCAGACAGACTGTCCAGGAACAATGTTCCAGCAGGCGAATGGTCTCTACACCCACAGACAGTACAACTACTGGGAAAAAATTCGGCAGAGCGGAAGTAGACCTGTTTGCGTCTCCGAACAACGCTCACTGTCTGGAATTTTACTCAAAAAGCAGAGACGCGCTGGCCCACGAATGGCCCCGCCGTCATCTCTATGCTTTTCCCCTCGTCTCTCTCCTACCTCAGGTGATAGAGAGGGTCAGGGAAAAAGGATGTTCAATACTGCTGATAGCGCCGTTTTGGGAAAACCAGCCCTGGTTCCCAGCGCTGATGCAGCTGACGAGCACTGTCCCGTGGCCGATACCAGTGAGGAGAGACCTTCTCTCTCAGGCCAGCGGCTCGATTTGGCATCCTCACCCAGAGCTGTGGTCCCTTCATGTCTGGGCCACCAGCGAATATATGATGAACCCTAAAGGAGTATTAAACACGATCACGCAGGCTAGAGCCCCGTCTACGAGACGGCTCTATTCCTCAAAATGGTCAGTGTATTCGGGCTGGTGCGCAGCTCGCGGCTCGTCACCCACTAACTGTGGTGTGATGGAGGTGCTTTCCTTTCTACAAGAGCTGCTGGACAAGGGCAGAACCCCGTCCACGCTCAAAGTCTATGTGGCGGCCATAACAGCGTTCTCGAGCACAACGCTAGGTCAGTCAATAGGAAGGAACGATTTAGTTATTCGCTTCCTGAGGGGAGCTAGAAGACTAAATCCCCCCAGACCTCCCACAGTCCCCGTATGGGACCTTTCTGTGGTACTAGAGGCCATGAAAGGTGGACCATTCGAGCCTCTGCAGACGATTGATTTGAAATACCTGTCTCTTAAGACCGTGTTTCTGCTGGCTCTCGCTTCAGTGAAGCGCATAGGGGATTTGCACGCACTCTCTGTGAGCGCGACGTGCATGGAATTTGGACCTAATGACTCTAAAGTCATACTCAAACCCAAACATGGTTACGTTCCAAAATCACTCAACACACCGTTTAGGGCACAGGTCATTGCGCTGTCAGCCCTACCGGTCAATGATGAGGAAACGGACGCGAGCCTCCTATGCCCAGTCAGGGCATTACGAGCTTACGTGTCTCGCTCGTCTGCTTTTAGACAGACAGAGCAGCTTTTTGTTTCGTTTTACGGGCGTCCCAAGGGACTAGCCGCGTCGAAACAGAGCTTATCCAGATGGATAGTTGATGCTATTGCGTTGGCATATGCTTCCAAGGGCATGCAGTGCCCGCTAGGTGTCAGAGCACATTCCACGAGGGGCGTGGCCTCATCGTGGGCGTGGTCGAGTGGGATTGCCTTGCAAGATATTTGTACGGCGGCGGGCTGGGCCTCTCCGTCTACATTTATAAGGTTTTACAACCTGGAGGTTCCCGCCTTACAGGCCAGATTGCTGTCAGTCTAGATGTTCAGTGTTGTCTGACCTGATGTTATCAGCTCGGAATGCTGCGTCTACTGAGCACAGCTCTAGGGTCGACAGTGAAAGTAATAGCACAAGATGTGTCTGGGCAAACTGTGTGAAGACCCTTATTCTTACGTCAGCTCAGGCCGTAACCCCGCCCTGTATGTACGTTTACTTAGCGTCTGAGAGACGCTGCACTATGTGGAAGAGTGCGGCGTTGCCCCTCCCTCTTCCCCGGACTCCCTGTGAGTTATATAGGTGATTATGAACTGTATGAACCCTGGGCTTTCGCCCTTGGGTCTTTGGTGTCAGATCTCAGCATGCACGGCGTTTTACACTGGGTCCCCTAGCGTAAGATACTTCTTACGCAGTACGAGAGACCCCTCGTAAGAGAACGTACTCGGTTACTGACGTAACCTCGGTTCTCTCTAGAGAGGGAACGAGTACTGCGTATCTTGCCGTGCATGCGCACGCTCTGGTTGCTTTGATGATGAAAAAACAGATAATAGCTGCCTATGAGCGATATTTATAGGTCTAGACCACGCCCTTTTAGGCGGGAAGCTACGAAAAGGGCGCGAAGCGACGCAAAGGGCGCGAAATGCCCCCATTGGATCTGGCGTCGCGTCAGGCTTCGCTCTAATAGGCTGCTGCAGTTGCCGCAGAGCAGCCAATAGGCGCGCAAGCTGTTTCGCCTATGTCTGTATGCTGCTGCAACGCGCTTTACATTATTTCAAAATTAAGGATAATTTTTGGCTTCAATATCTCGCAGAAAAGGATTTTCCCCTAGCGTAAGATACTTCTTACGCAGTACTCGTTCCCTCTCTAGAGAGAACCGAGGTTACGTCAGTAACCGAGTACGTTTTTTGTGACAATTACATAAATTATAAACGAAGTTTGAAAAATGTCCAGTGTTTTCATTTTATCAGATTTTTAACAAAAATTTTATTTGTACCAAGGGGGCGTTTTCCCCCACTCTATGTTACGGCATATTATTTACTTTAATGGAACAATATGTGACTTGGGTTGACGCAAAGCAATAAAGCATATACACAACCAGAACACAAAGTACAGTGACATTCTACTAAAATAATTAGGACAAAAAATAATAAATAATAAGTAGTGTCCCCCACGAATGCCACTACTGAAAGGATAAAAGTTGAAACTGAAACATACAAATTCGAAAGTGAGATAATGCCATTATCTGGAGTTGAAAAGTAAGAGTAAAAGGATTTCATTATCATTGCATTCTAATCATATAATTGACCTCTAAATGTTTGACTGTTAGTCCACATACAGGTAGAAACGCAAAAGACAGAGTCTCGCTGTATCGCTCAGGCTGCACTGCAGTGTCTATTCACAGGTGCGATCCCACTACTGATCGACACGGGGGCTTTGACCTGCTCCGTCTCCGACCTGGGCCGGTTCTCCCCTCCTTAGACGACCTGGTGGTCCCGAGCTCCCCCGGGAGCACCATATCGATACCGAACTTAGTGCGGACACCCGATCGACATAGTCCACTGCAGCCCAGAACCCCTGAGCTCAAGCGATCCGTCAGCCTCAGCCTCTCAGTAGCTTGGATAACAGGGGCGCGCCACTGCACCCGACGAGAACTGCGAGGATCAGCACTGATACTGAATCTAGTGCTCACTGCGCCCTCTAGTGTATTATGTTCTGGCATTGTATTGAATTATATGCACTTTTCTCTACTGTTGGGTTTCTCTGCATTGCTTTGTAAGAAAAATAATTCTTAAAAATCTTTGTTTATAAATTACATAAATTGTCTGTTTGCTGATGATGAACATGCTTTACCAGAATATCAAACTTCAGTAAACAGCAATTATGGTTATGCCCCGACCTATGTTGAATGGTGAGGAGAAGAAGAGTGTCCTTAATAAATAGTGACCCTGGATGAAAAAAAACTAGTCTTATCTTGCACAGGTATATTTGTAGCAGGCTAATAGCCAAAAATACATTGAATGGGTCAAAATGATCGATTTTTCTTTTATGTGAAAACATCATAAGGGTATTAAGTAAAGATCACGTTCTATGAATATATTTAGTAAATTTTCTACCTTAATATATCAAAACTTAATTTGATTAGTAATATGCATTGCTAAGAGCTTAGACTTTTTGCTTCTTAAGATTCCAGATTTTCAAATAGGTGTATCTCAGCCAAATTTTGTCTTATCCTAAACCAAACATTAATGGAAAGCTTATTCATTCAATCAAAGATGGTGGTGTGCAGCCAGGTGGAAGGCATGCATGAGTAAAAGCATGTATTCTCAAAACTAATTTACAGTTTGTGCGACACTTGTATGATAAAATGTATAAATCTATGTATGGTAAAATTTCAGTTGTTAGTATATCCTGTCTATTTTAGTACATATTCATAGTTATGTAAATTTGCAGCGTTTAACATGTGAAACTGCTTAAACATGGTCACTGAATAGAAAAATGCAGTTAATGAATGGAAATCTATGGGAAAAACTGTGTAGGCATGTTTCCTCTCACATTGTGATGGAAGCAAAACATATGTAAACATGAAAAAATAACGAAACACACCAAAATATTGGGACTAAACTTTATTAGGGAATGCACATAAATCAGTGAATGAAAAAAAAAAGTTCTTAAAACTCCACTTTAACTAGGACGCTTCATTGCCTTCATTGTTTACACAGCCCACCTGCAGGGTAGCACCTAGAAATGAAAAAAGAAAATATGCATATTAAAAAATTATATACATAAAACTTATATATAAACCTACTATCTGTGACCCTCTTATAAATGAAAAGAGGCACTTACTTGACGTCCTGCTTTTCCAGGAGGCACCTGTAGGTGGCGATCTCTTGCTCCAGACGGCTCTTGACGTCCAGCAGCTCCGCATAGTCTCTGCCCTGCTGCTCAATGCCAGTGCGCACCTGACAAAGCTCTGCCTCATATGTGTTGATATGCGTCTGGTAGCCTGCTAGCATATTGCTGTATCTAGCCTCTGTTTCCGACAGTGAGCACTCCAGTGCTCCTTTCTGTGCGAGTAAAGAGAACAGTTACTGAACAGAACGACCCAAAATCAGGTTTAGGTTTCCCTCAGCTAACAGCTAATTAAATTCCTTATATCTAAAAATCAAGGTTGACAACTTCTGCCCTAAGTTAGGAGTGATATGATACTGATTCAATTCCACTGTTCGCTTTGCCTCAGTTTAGTTTTGGATGTCAAGGATTAACACTCACATATATGACAAAATATTTTAAGCTATTTCTATTCTGTCTGTCACATCCTGTGTTTCCTGTGTCTCACCATGCTGATTTGAGACTGTAGCTCGATCTCCAGGCACTGCAAGGTACGCCGCAAATCTGAGATCTGTGACCTAGAGCTTTCTAGGCACTCTGTTTTGGTGGCAGCATCTTTACACAGGTCAGCCATCTTAAAGAGAGTCACAAAAACACATGTAATGAGAGGCATTTAACTCATGAGTCACAGTATTAATACCACTCCAAGCTGTAATGTGAATGAAAGAGACAGAAGTCTCACCTTCTCCTGGAACCAGCACTCCTGTTCTCTGCAGTGTTGGTCTATGATGGTCTGGTAATGACAACGGATTTCATCCAAAACCTTTTTCAGGTCTTGCTGAGGAGCAGCATCCACTTCCACACACACTTTTGAGTCTGTCAACTGGCACAGTAGTGCTGCCACAGTCTATAACCACATATCAGCATAGGAAATGATTGGCTTTATTTATCTTCATTCAAAACATTAAAAAAAAGAAAAGATTTTGCTACACACCTCCTGGTGAGTTTTCTTCAAATACACAAGGTCCTCCTGCAGAGGGCAGAGCTGTGCCTCCAGGTCGGTTTTTGCTTGGCATGTTTTACTAAGTATGCAACGCAGGTTATCAATGTCAGCCTTCACACACTGCCGTATCGCTGCCTCATTCTGATACCTGATTTGTTAAAAGGTCAGAAGGGGAATAAAATCAACAAAATCATGTTTAAACATGACTATGATCTATGTAGCTGTACAGACCTTAGATGCCATATTGGATTTTACAATATGACTTAAAGGTCCCATATTGTACACATTTCTGGAGGTTTATTTTAGTTGTTGATGTCCTTAAGAATATATATTTGTGGTATAAGTGCCAAAATCCATCTCAATATATTTATACAGCTCCTCTTTTAGGAGCTCTGTCAAAAGCAGGTCGAATTTGGTCCATCTAATTAATATTCATGAACCTCTCTTCTGATTGGCCTGTTGTTTTTTGAGTGACGCACAGCCAGGCCAATCACAGGTAACTACGGTCATGTATCGTTGTAGCCAAACCCAGAGCCATAGAGAGAGCCTAGCCTGCTGATACTCAACAAGATATTTCAGAATGATCATTAATGTTTTTTCTTTTTCAAACACCGAATGCAGTAAGCTACATAACTGTTGCTTTAGTAAAGCCCCTTTCACAATGCGCGCTGATTCTGGAAAATTACAGGAACGAGCGCTGTGTGAACAAAAGCCAGAACCATAAAGGCAGTGTTGTAGTGATGATGCACCTTACCCTGCGACTCTTCACGACAAAAAAAATACGTGCAAAGTGGAAAGAAGCGGCGATCAGGGAGCTCCTCACTATCAGCGCTGAAGCACAGTATGTTCAGGTTAGTTTCAGTTTAGTGAAATGTACGCGTCGCATTACATCTCACATCCAAACGTCACGTCTTTATGGGTTGTGTGTAAAGCATGCACAGATTCCGGAAAACAACTGTGAATGAACCAAATTAAACAACTCCGGAACAAATCATGGGAAACATTATCCGTGTATTTACCGGAATCGCTGTGTGAAAGAGGCTGAAGTTGACGTGCCACTGGTCTCTTATATTCACGTTGTACTGAAGCCTGTGCAATGATGTAGCCTAGTTTCAACATCTATAGACTGAACAGGGTTTTCTCCACTTGTTTCCGTGTTGTTGTTGCTTAGCAATGTTATGGACGCGATGTTGTCTGGGTTTGATAAAAGGAGGGTAGGACGGTGGTTGGTGCTGGGGTGGTGACTGAAGGCGGTGACTGAGTAGATCGGACGTCACATCGTTACGGAAGTCACAGCGGCTCGTGAAAATGAACAGCCACTTTAAACAGGCTGTGTGCAGTTTACTGTGGATTGACTGTTTTGAAACTCATATGGTAGTTACATAGCCCCTAGACCTCAGTTATCATGAAAAAAGCCAGGAAATTTCGATTTTGACAATATGGGACCTTTAAGGTCTTTACAACAATAGCACACACTGTATTAAGGTCATAGGTCACATAATTTTCAAACTTTTACTTTATATATTTTTACATTTTTTAAATATTTTTAAAATTAATTGTAAATTCATGTCAAAGTCACATTTTCTTGGTTAAATAAACATCACTTACACTATTTGAGAAAGAAGAAAATACCTATTTTATATTTTACATTAAAAATGTAGCTAATTAATATTTTATGTAATAAAGCCAAGTATGAATCTTATCAAATTAGTGTTTTTTTAAGCATTTTACATTTATTCCAAAGTAATAACTTAAGGCAGAAACTATTTAAACTATTTGTAAACTTTGTGTTATGTTCAGCTATTTATTTTAATTGCTAACTTTAAACTATTTTTGAAAATTTTGGATCATCAGTCATCAAAGCTAGGTAACTATTGGTCACAGACATGTAGATATACTTTAAATTTCACCAAGCTGATTAAACACTAAAAACTCCAACAGATCATATTTTCATGTCATTTTAGGTCTTATGTTGACATTACAAAGTGGTTATAAGCGTGTGAGTTGTTCACTTACTTTTTTTTTAATTAGTCTTCATATTAAGACCATTATATTGTTCATTCAGTCTGATTCACGAACACGGAACGCACACAAACACAAGAGGGATTTACTGCATGAACCAATCACAGCCAAACATATTCATATCAAATCATATCGCGATGGAGCCATTGCCTCCTCTCATGTGACTTTTTCCCCATTAATTCTCAATTATTTCCCACCAAACCCACTGCATGCTTCAGGAGGTCTGTTAAAATGCAGACTTGTGTTATTTTTGTATTACACTTTTTTTTTTCTCATCCAATTTTGAGGAGGCACTGCCTCCTTTGCCTCCTCAGAGAAAACTCCCCTGGTATATATCTTTGTACACATATTTGCTTCCATATATTTACATTTATATATTTGCAGCCAGAAGCTGTGCTTCACATTGTGTACTGTTCCATAATATTAATCATATTCATAATTTGCATGTAACAAATATTCCTTATGATGTTTTTTTCCTTCTGAAAAGGGACACAAATTAGACCTCACTATTAATAGACAGTATTTATAAAAACAGTTTTCAATGCTCCAAAAAAACTAGATGTGAAATTGCCTTTAGAGAACTCACTTTATCTTAAAGTCATCAGCAGCCAGTTTAGAGTTGTCGATCTGCAGGAGGATTTTGCCGTTGGTGACAGTAGCGTCTTTCATCTATAATGAAGAGCATTGACAAAGAAAACTATAAATGTAGATCACAGCAGACTATTTCTGTCAAAAATATCTTACATTTTGCTGCTAAGATCAAAAATCTGAATGTGCCACGTTTATTAGAATCATTTTTGCTATTTATTTTAAAAATTGCCACCATTAATTGTCTGTTTGTACCTTTTCCTGAAGGCATTCAATGGTTTTGAAGTAGCAGCTGTAGTCCCTCTGGCAGATCAGCCCCTTTTTTTCATAGTACTCTCGGATCTGTTTCTCCAGAGTAGCATTGGCAGCCTCCAAATAGTGCACCTTATCCAGATAGGATGCCAGACGGTCATTCAGGTCTTGCATGGTGGCCTTCTCACTCTTCTGGAAGTAGTCATAATCCTTTTCATAACACCCTGCAGCCATGATTCTTGCGCCAAATCTTCCACAGTGTCCTCCATCAATTCTGAGTGGTGGACATGGGGAGCAATTATTCGCGCGATAGGAGCAGGTAGAGATGCGGGTCTTATTTCCAATACCACTGACACTGTAGGCTTTGGGTGTAACTGAACCACACCTACGAGGACCGATTATGGACTTTGAAGTTGTGGAGAAGGAGCAGAGGGAAGACTTGGGGCTGGACAAGGAGCAGGGGCTGGGGCAGGTTTTAGGACAGGTGAAAGAGCTCGGTTTAGGGCAGGTCTCAGAGTAGGTCTTGGGGAAGCTGAAGGAGCTGGGTTTGGTGCAGGTCTCAGAGCAGGTCTCAGGGAAGCTGAAGGAGCTGGGTTTGGTGCAGGTCTCAGAGCAGGTCTCAGGGAAGCTGAAGGAGCTGGGTTTGGTGCAGGTCTCAGGGAAGCTGAAGGAGCTGGGTTTGGTGCAGGTCTCAGAGCAGGTCTCAGGGAAGCTGAAGGAGCTGGGTTTGGTGCAGGTCTCAGGGAAGCTGAAGGAGCTGGGTTTGGTGCAGGTCTCAGGGAAGCTGAAGGAGCTGGGTTTGGTGCAGGTCGCGTTTTGGATGCCTGACATGGTGGATGGCTGCAGAGATGGATGAATGCGAAAGAGGACGATACAAAAAGTGTCTAGAATTTTCCTGAAGAGTGTGGTGCCTTTGAGGCCAGTTCTGTCATCTTATATAGTTGGAGTTTGAGGGCGTTTTCTACAATTTGACAAAGAGAGTGTGTTTGTGTGTGTCACCACCAAAAGTATTATAAATCAAGGGCCAGAGTATTTAACCCTTATGAGGAAGCTGCAAAGGAATTCATGCGTGTGTGTATATATATTTCTGAATAGATGTCGGTGCCTAACTGGACAAGGCAGTATGAGTAAATTTAGACTTAATGAAGACAGCACAAATTGCAATATTCGGGTGGAGTTTCAATTAAACATGTGACTCAAAGGTCTGAATAGATGAAATGCCTTCACAACAAAGACAGACTTAAACATGACATCAAAGAGGCCTATTAAACAATTTGATGATAAAATAAGTTAATTTTGAAATTGCTTTTATTTTTGTCTTGGACCCAAAATATAAAACAGTCAACACAAAAAAAGTCAGAAAATGAGGTTAATGTTTGTGACTGTGACAGGGTATTTTGGCAATGCTAGATGCTCATAAGGCTTGCCATACCCGCAAGATGCTATAACACTGAGGGAAGTCTTAAACTGGAAAGTAGTGCAAATAAAATTTCCATTTCATTTTTATTTGACTGTGATAATGCTTTTTTATACTATGAAATATATCTGAGAATTTACTTTCTTAGAGTAAGCAGGAATTATTTTATGAGCCTCTGTTCACTAACTTTAAATGTATATTTGCAAAAGTTTGATCTTTCTTTCCTATTTCTGTAATGAGTTCATGATTTTAAAAGGTCAGTAAAACCTGAATATATTACACATGACTAAATAATATATAATGATGATTCATTGTGCAGACATTGGGCCTGTCCAGTCAACAGATTTAAAATGTTTAAACATTAAACTGGTCATGGAATGTAGACACTGAAAATGAACAGAAATATCACATATCGTCCAGAGAGAGGCGATATAGTATCAACCATTTGACACAACATATATATTTTTTTCTTTTTATTTATTTATTTTATTTAACACATATTACTCACAGGTGATACATAAAACATAGATATTGTTTAAAAGAACAATATGTGACTTGGGTTGACGCAAAGCAATAAAGCATAGGGCTATACACAACCAGAATACAAAGTATAGTGACATTCTACTAAAATAACTTAGGCCAAATATAATAAATAAATAAATAGAACGACATACAGTGGTGTCCCTTATGTTAACAAAAGTGCAACGCCACGAATGCCACTACTGAAAAGAAAAAAAAAGTTACAAATTTGGAAGTGGCAATGCCATTATCTGGAGTTGAAGAGTAAGGTTTCTCCTCTAATTCTTGCAGTCTCCGGACTTTTTAAGCAACGGTAAACTTTCATCACTACAACAGAAGGCCCGCCTCTCCATTCATTCGATTGGACAATGGAAAAGAACGCGAATGACGTTGGTTTTTCCGCTCAGAGTTGATTTTTTTTTTTCAACTTCAGGCGCTCAGAGCGCTCCTGCAAAAACGCGAGGCGCAGCAGGCGGCGAAAACGTGAGGCGCCGGGGGCGCATAAACAGCGTGCAGAACGCTCACTGCCAACAGAAAACCATTCAAAAGAGGCGCCTCCAACTGCAAAAACGCGTTCGGTGTGACCGCGGCCTAACGGTGCGTTCACACTACTGCGTCAAATCCACGCTCAGTGCCGCTGGCAACGCCACAACGCCACTGCTTTGGGGAGTGTCAAATTTAGAGCAGAGCACGCCTATGGAAAAACAATGTTTACACCCTGTTTGCGTTTCATTTGTCTTTTTTAACGGTGGTTCGCAAACTAAACTGTGGCATAATGAAAACATGCAAAGTACATTTACTTTTGCGTGACTTTTTCAATAATATGTGATTTCAGCAGTAATCCACCAGTTTCGGAAACATGCGTCATAGTCTTTCCTTGCCTACTTCTCACAGCGATTGGTTGTCGCCCGGCGTTTTGTGCTCGAGATTTGCATAAAGTTGAGGAATGTCCAACCTTTTGACGCTCTCAGCTGCTCTCAACGCCAACGCTTCCAATCCCAAAATGCACCACGCGACCCTTTACGCTCTAGTGATGGGAAGTTCGGATCATTTTACCGACTCGGATCTTTGAGTCTCGTTCAGCAAAATGAACGAATCTTTTTTCGAGTCATTTCGTTCATTTTGCCAAAATATAATTAAAAAGCTACGTTTTACCTCCATAACACATGTATGCTCATATTATATAACGTTGATCACACTACAAACAAGACAAAACTATAAGCTATTAGAAACAAAAGATTGATGCATTGTTTACCTGGGTCTTCATGATTAGCTCCCTCACTTCTATCTATCCAGGTTCGAGTCGTTCGTTCATTACGTGACAACCCCATATAAGCTTAACTGACGCTGTCTGAGCCGGAAAGAGAATTGATTAGTTCATCTCTCGAGTCTTCGGGTCCGAGTCATTCGTTCATCACGTGACAACCCCATACGCTTAACCTATGCTGCTGGAGCCGGAAACAGAATTGATTAGTTCATCTATCGAGTCTTCGGGTCCGAGTCGTTCGTTCATCACGTGACAACCCCATACGCTTAACCTATGCTGCTGGAGCCGGAAACAGAATTGATTAGTTCATCTCTCGAGTCTTCGGGTCCGAGTCGTTCGTTCATCACGTGACAACCCCATACGCTTAACCTATGCTGCTGGAGCCGGAAACAGAATTGATTAGTTCATCTCTCGAGTAGTGATGGGAAGTTCGGTTCTTTTCCGCGAACCGGTTCTTTCGGACAGTTCGTTTCAAAGAACCGGTTCAAAAAACCGGTTCACCAGTTCTTTTACGCTATGACGTAATGACGTAATTAACGTAATTACTATCGTCCCGCACCCATATACAGTTACATGCAGTGATCATATGTTACATGCAGTGATCATATGAGTAAGTTTTACAAGTCTTGATTTAATAAATTATAAGATAAATTAATTCTAATCAGAAACACGATCAGCTTACTGAACATGCACAATCCATAAAGACTTATTTGTTATAAACATACGTTTCACCAGATCCCCTCATTCAAGTCCTCAGTTAACTGCTCATAGTATTAGCACAGAGACAGTGGTAAAAAAAGAACTAGTTCGGTTCAGATGGAGTCAGTCATAGCAGGAGCTTGTTTATTTGGCAGCTGCACGAGTCACGCATGCGCACAGTATCAGCTCATCGATTCTCGAATCGGACGCGTCCGAAAGAAACCGGTTCTCGTTCAGTGTACTGGTGATCCGAAAGAAATCGGTTCTCGTTCAGTGTACTGGTGATCCGACAACCGCTGCAACCGCTTCTTGAGTCGAGAATGAGATTCGAGAACTCACACACAGAGAGAGTGACTGAAACGTGCCGCTTGGTTTGCTTGTGCAGTAGTTTGATTATGTCATTTTTATCATTATACCACCGTTTAAAAGTTAAATAAATTTTTTTTATAATAATTTTGGTTTGAACATGGTTCAAATTATAGTTGTGTATAGTTTCATTAAAACATTATTTAATACAAACACAATTTTTGCATGTCATCATTATCTTTTATTACAGTGCAGCTAATTCATAAAGCACATGTTTTCTTTTAATCAAATATCTCATTTATTATGGTACCACGGCACTTCCCTGACCAAGATCATAAAAACCCTTTTAGCCAATAACCTAATTGAATCCTTAAGTAAACTTTTAACAAAACGTTTAACAAAATAGACCAACTTGACTAACGTGCTTCATTTCATCCGCTTGAAAAATGACACGCATGCGCAAAGTATCAGCTCATCGATTCTCAAATCGGACGTGTCCGAAAGAAACCGGTTCTCGTTCAGTGTACTGGTGATCCGAAAGAAAGCGATTCTCGTTCAGTGTACCGGTGATCCGAAAGAAAGCGATTCTCGTTCAGTGTACCGGTGATCCGAAAGAAAGCGATTCTCGTTCAGTGTACTGGTGATCCGACAACCGCTGCAACCGATTCATGGCTCTGGCAGCTGCTCTGCTCATGCGCATCATCAGCTCTCTTTTCACAGCCGTTCAAAAACTGTTTGAGTAACTGAATAACTCGGGAAATTTATTTATTTTGAATCAGAGGGAGTGTCGGGCACGTTAAAAAGTAAAAACCTTTAAGTAATTTGTGGATTAGTGCTTACTAGAGACGCGAACCGTTTCAAACGATTCAGTTCGATTTGGTGAACTGGTTCAACCGGTTCACTAAGAAGATCCGGTTAAATAGAACGATTCGTTCGCGAACCGGACATCACTACTCTCTTCGGGTTTGAGTCCTTCGTTCATAGTTGCGCAATTGAGCATGCGCGACTGAACGAATCACTCCCCGAGACGACTCGTTCTTCTCGAGTCACATAAAGATTCGTTCAAAATGAACGAATCGTTCAAGAACGACCTATCACTATTACGCTCAACTTCAGCATGAATGAATTGAAAACGCTCGCTTCGCCCCGCTCGCTACGTGCCAGTGTGAACGCACCGTAAGACTGAAAGCATTCTTAATCATATAATTGATCTCTAAATGTTTGACTGTTAGTTCACTTGCAGACAGAAATGTAAAAGTCTGAGTCTCGCTGTATCGCTCAGGCTGCACTGCAGTGTCTATTCGCAGGCGCGATCCCACTACTGATCGACACGGGGGCTTTGACCTGCTCCGTCTCCGACCTGGGCAGGTTCACCTCTCCTTAGACGACCTGGTGGTCCCGAGCTCCCCCAGGAGCACCATATCGATACCGAACTTAGTGCGGACACCGATCAACATAGTCCACTGCAGCCCAGAACCCCTGAGCCCAAGCGTTCCGCCAGCCTCAGCCTCCCAGTAGCTTGGATTACAGGCGCGCGCCACTGCACCCGACGAGAACCGCGAGGATTAGCACTGATACTGAATCTAGTGCTCACTGCGCCCTCTAGTGTATTATGTTCTGGCATTGTATTGAATTATATGCACTTTTCTCTACTGTTGGGTTTCTCTGCATTGCTTTGTAAGAAAAATAATTCTTAAAAATCTTTGTTTATAAATTACATAAATTGTCTGTTTACTGCTGACTTGAAAATGCTTTACAAGAATATCAGACTTCAGTAATCAGCAATTATGGTTATGCCTCTGCCTATGCTGGATGTTTACAATAGATATGGTGAAGAGAAGAAGAGTGTCCTTAACAAATTGTCCCAGTCTTAAGTAGCACATAAATATACATTGTATGGGTCAAAATGATCGATTTTTCTTTTATGCCAAACCACAATTAGGATATTAAGTAAAGATCATGTTCTATTTGGTAAATTTCTTAGCTAAATATATCAAAACTTATTTTTTGATTAGTCATATGCATTGCTTCATTTGGACAATTTTCCCAGTATTTCCCAGCACCTTTCGATTCTAGATTTTCAAATAGGTGTATCTCAGCCAAATATTGTCTTATCCTAAAAAAACCATACATCAATGGACAGCTTATTTATTCAGTTAAAGATGGTGATGTGCCGCCTGAAAACATTTGAGAACCAGGTGTAAGGCATGCATGAGTAAAAGCAATATAGCTAGGCTACTTATTCAACGGTTTATGTCAATTCACAGTTTGTGCGACACTTGTATGGTAAAATGTATGAATGTATAGTAAAATTTCAGTTGTTAGTACATCCTGTCCATTTTAGTACGTATTCATATTTCTGTAAATTTGCCAGCTTTCAACACATGAAACTGCTTACACTTAAAATAAATAGAAAATGCAGTGAATGAATGGAAATCTATGGGAAAAACTGTGTAGACCTGTTTCCTCTCCCATTGTGATGGAAGCAAAACGTAAGTAAACATGAAAAACAATAGCGAAACAGACACCAAAATATTAGGACCAACTTTATTGGGGAATGGACATAAAGCAGTGAATGGTAAAAAAAAAAAAAAACTCTTAAAACTCCACTTTAACTAGGACGCTTCATTGCCTTCATTGTTTACACAGCCCACCTGCAGGGTAGCACCTAGAAATGAAAAAAGAAAAAATGAATATTAAAAAAATTATATACATAAAACCTATATGTAAACCTACTATCTGTGACCCTCTTATAAATGAAAAGAGGCACTTACTTCATGTCCTGCTTTTCCAGGAGGCACCTGTAGGTGGCGATCTCTTGCTCCAGACGGCTCTTGACGTCCAGCAGTTCCGCATAGTCTCTGCCCTGCTGCTCAATGCCAGTGCGCACCTGACAAAGCTCTGCCTCATATGTGTTGATATGCGTCTGGTAGCCTGCTAGCATATTGCTGTACCTAGCCTCTGTTTCCGACAGTGAGCACTCCAGTGCTCCTTTCTGTGTGGATAAAGAGAACAGTTACTGAACAGAACGACCCAAAATCAGGTTTAGATTTTCCTCAGCTAACAGCGAGCTAAAAATTCCTCTTATATAAAAATCAAGGTTAAAAACTTCTGCCCTAAGTTAGGAGTGATATGATACTGATTCAATTCCACTGTTTTCTTTGCCTTAGTTTAGTTTTGGATGTCAAGGATTAACACACACATATATGACAAAATATTTTGAGCTATTTTTATTCTGTCTGTCACATCCTGTGTTTCCTGTATCTCACCATGCTGATTTGAGACTGTAGCTCGATCTCCAGGCACTGCAAGGTACGCCGCAAATCTGAGATCTGTGACCTAGAGGTTTCTAAGCACTCTGTTTTGGTGGCAGCATCTTTACACAGGTCAGCCATCTTAAAGAGAGTCACAAAAACACATGTCATGAGAGGCATTTAACTCATGAGTCACAGTATTAATACCACTCCAAGCTGTAATGTGAATGAAAGAGACAGAAGCCATACCTTCTCCTGGAACCAGCACTCCTGTTCTCTGCAGTGTTGGTCTATGATGGTCTCGTAATGACAACGGATTTCGTCCAAAACCTTTTTCAGGTCTTGCTGAGGAGCAGCATCCACTTCCACACACACTTTTGAGTCTGTCAACTGGCACAGTAGTGCTGCCACAACCTATAAACACATATTGTTATGGCATAAGAAATGATTGGCTTTATTTATCTTCATTCAAAACATAAAAAATGATTTTGCTACACACCTCCTGGTGAGTTTTCTTCAAATACACAAGGTCCTCTTGCAGAGTGCAGTTCTGTGCCTCCAGGTCGGTTTTTGCTTGGCATGTTTTATTAAGTATGCAACGCAGGTTATCAATGTCAGCCTTCACACACTGCCGTATCGCCGCCTCATTCTGATACCTGATTTGTGGAAAGGTCAGAGGGGAATAAAATTAACAAAATCATGATTAAACATGACTATGATCTATGTAGTGAAAAGCTATACAGACCATAGGTGCCTTTAGCTTGTTTTAATTAAATGTAAACTCATGTCCAAGTCACATTTTCTTGGTTAAATAAACAGTACTTACACTATCAGACAAAGAAGAAAAAATCTATGTTATATTTTTATTTAAAAATGTAATTAATATTCTATTTAATAAAGCCAAGCATTAATCTTATCAAGTTAGTGTTTTTAAACATTTCACATTTATTCCAGAGTAATAACTTAAGGCAGTAACAATTTAAACTATTTTATTCGTGAATTTATGTTCAGTTATTTTTTTCAATTATTAACTTTAAACTTTTTAAACATCATCAGTCATCAAAGCTAGATAATGATCACAGACACGAATATTTACTTTAAATTTCACCAAGTTGATTACTCACTAAAATCTCCAACAGATCATATTTTCATGTCATTTTAGGTCTTATGTTGACATTACAAAGTGGTTATATTTAAGTGTGTGAGTTGCTCACTTATGCTTTTTAATTAGTCTTCCAATTAAATCCATTATATTGTTCATTCAGTCTGATTCACGAATACAGAAGGTGCATGAACACAAGAGGCAGGATTTACTGCATGAACCAATCACAGCCGAACATAACCAGTCATATAAAATCATATCGCGATGGAGCCATCCTCTCACGTGACTTTTCCCCTTTAGTTCCTAATAACTAACCACCAAACTTACTGCACGCTTCAGGAGGCAGACTCTGTTTTATACAGTGTTTCTTTAGAAAATGTTATATTTTGTAATGTTTACCTTGTGTTATTTTTGTACTACACTTTTTCTCATCCAAGAGATGGAAACTCCCCTGGTATATATCTTTGTACACATATTTGCTTCCATATATTTGCATTTATATATTTGCAGCTAGAAGCTGTGCTTAACTTTGATGGACTACTGTTCCATAATATTAATCATATTCATAATTTGTCTGTAACAAATTAATATATATATATATATATATATATATATATATATATATATATATATATATATATATTTTTTTTTTTTTTTTAAATTAGACCTCACTATTAATAGACAATATTTTTTAGGTTGTTAACCCAACTGTATAAAAACAACTTACAATGCTCCAAAAAACTAGATGTGAAATTGCCTTTAGAGAACTCACTTTATCTTAAAGTCATCAGCAGCCAGTTTAGAGTTGTCGATCTGCAGGAGGATTTTGCCGTTGGTGACAGTAGCATCTTTCATCTATAATGAAGAGCATTGACAAAGAAAACTATAAATGTAGATCAGTATTTATGTTAAAAATTGCCACCATTAATTGTCTGTTTGTACCTTTTCCTGAAGGCATTCAATGGTTTTGAAGTAGCAGCTGTAGTCCCTCTGGCAGATCAGCCCCTTATTTTCATAGTACTCCCGGATCTGCTTCTCCAGAGTAGCATTGGCAGCCTCCAAATAGTGCACCTTATCCAGATAGGATGCCAGACGGTCATTCAGGTCTTGCATGGTGGCCTTCTCGCTCTTCTGGAAGTAGTCATAATCCTTTCCATAACACCCTCCAGCCATGATTCTTGCGCCAAATCTTCCACAGTGTCCTCCATCAATTCTGAGTGGTGGACATGGGGAGCAATTATTCGCGCGATAGGAGCAGGTAGAGATGCGGGTCTTATTTCCAGTACCACTGATACTGTAGGCTTTAGGTGTAACTGAACCACACCTACGAGGACCGATTATGAACTTTGAAGTTGTGGAGATGGAGCAGAGGGAGGACTTGGGGCTGGACAAGGAGCTGGGTTTGGAGCAGGTTTCAGGACAGGTGAAGGAGCTTGGTTTGGAGCAGGTTTCAGGACAGGTGAAGGAGCTGGGTTTGGAGCAGGTTTCAGGACAGGTGAAGGAGCTGGGTTTGGAGCAGGTGAAGGAGCTGGGTTTGGAGCAGGTTTCAGGACAGGTGAAGGAGCTGGGTTTGGAGCAGGTGAAGGAGCTGGGTTTGGAGCAGGTTTCAGGACAGGTGAAGGAGCTGGGTTTGGAGCAGGTTTCAGGACAGGTGAAGGAGCTGGGTTTGGAGCAGGTGAAGGAGCTTGGTTTGGAGCAGGTTTCAGGACAGGTGAAGGAGCTGGGTTTGGAACAGGTCTCTGGGTAGCTTATCAAGCAAGTGTCAGAGGAAGTCTTCAGACAGGTCTTGGGGCAGGACTCAGGGAAGCTGAAGGAGCTGGGTTTGGTGCAGGTCTCAGAGCAGGTCTTGGGGAAGCTGAAAGAGCTGGGTTTGGTGCAGGTCTCAGAGGTCTCTGGGAAGGAGAACGAGCAGGATTCTGAGCCGGTTTGGATGCCTGACATGGTGGGTGGTAAGATGCAGAGATGGATGAACGCAAAAGAATACAAAAAATTCTAGAATTGTCCTGAAGAGTATGGTGCCTTTGAAGCCAGCTCTGTCATCTTATATAGTTCAAGCTTGAGGGTGGTTTCTAGAATTTGACAAAGAGAGTGCATTTGTGTGTGTCACCACTAATAGTATTGTATCTTATGAGGAAGCTGCAAAGGAATTTATGTGTGTGTATATATTTTTAAATAGATGTCAGTGCCTAACTGGACAAGGCAGACAATTATGAGTAAGTTTAGATGTATTGAAGGCAGCTCAAATTGCAATATTCGGGTGGAGTTTCAATTATGCACGTGACTCAAAGGTATGAATAGATGTAATGCCTTCACAACAAAGACAGACTCAAACACAACATCAGAGAGGCCTATTAAACAGTTTGAAGATAAAATAAGTTAATTTTGAAATTACTGCTTTTATTTTTCTTTTGGACCCAAAACATAAAACAGACAAAAAAAAAAAAAAGTCAGAAAATGAGGTTAAAGTTTGTGGTTTAACCTGCTCTATTTAGAGTCTTTCAAGTTTCTTGATTCTTTTTTTTCCACAGATTTCCACTCAGATTTAAATTGATAATTTCAACATATAAAATATAAAGGCCTATGGTGAACTTTAAAACATAAATCATCTGTTATACTTATCAAAATAGACTTTATTCATAGATGTAAATACTTAATAATATACTTAAAATGTTTATTTTTTTTAGTCTTTCTGTTTTTCTAAACACGCAAAAACAACACAATGTATTTGATTGTACGGGTATGCAGATGGCATGTCTTATGCAAGTTAAAATAAATAATACAACTTTGCAGTCCCAGTGTTACATGTCATAAAACTCTATTTTTATAAATTTTGTTAAATTCTCTGAAATATACACTACCATTCAAAAGTTTGGGGTCAGTAAGACTTGTAATAGTCTTTAAAGAAGACTCTTATGCTCATCAACGCTGCATTTATTTGATTAAAAATACAGAAAAAAACAGTAGTATTGCAAAATGTTTTTACAATATAAAATAATGTTTTTTATTTGAACATACTTTAAAATAGAATTTATTCCTGTGACGAAAAGCTGAATTTGTATCAGTCTTAAGTGTCACGTGATCCTTCAGAAATCATTCTAATATGCTGATTTATTATTAGAATGATCAATGTTGGATAATATCAACAGTTGTGCTGCCAAATATTTTTTGGAATCTGTGATTTTTTTTTCAGGATTCTTTCATGAATAACAAGTTTAAAAAGTACAGTGTTTATTCAAAATAAAAATGTTTTTATAACAATGTAAATTATTTATTTTTAACTTTTAATAAACTTTTAATTATTAACTTAATACATCCTTGGTGAATGAAAGTATTAATTTCTTTAAAAAAAAAAGAAAGAAAGAAAGAAACAATAAAAATGTATTTGGATTTGCTTAAAGCACTATTTTCTTCAAGTCAGATGTACTAAGACTTATGCAGGGAAGAAAAATACCTAGAACGTGTGTCCAGCCTGACAAATCAAGTAATTGGTTAATAGTAATTGCAATTGGTTAAATGGTTAATGACTAATACAGTCATTTAGCTGTTTTAAAGAAAGGCACGAAAGCAATGGAGTAATACTTTGTCTTAATGGAATCATATGTGTAATTGTCCGTGTAATAATCATAATTTTTCAAATAACTTTGTGCAAGAGTAAGATCCGATTAGGAGCTTGACTCATCTGTGGTGATGCATGTTTCTTGTGATCACATAAAAAGCCTAAGACAAAGGCAAATACATTTCTGGTGAATCTGTCACAGTCTTTAGGGATGAATGTCATTTTGTTAGCTATTATTTGAATATGCTCATATTTTCTCAGTTTCAATCCTGCAAACTAATCCTCTCAGTTTTCTGAGTCTCAGATCCTCTCAGTTTTTCTGGGCAAGCCAGGTTCAAAAACACACGGTCAAGCCAGAAATGCGCCATTATTTTACTTCAGAGGCCAATAAAAACCCATTTCTAATAATAAACAACAGTCGGTTCTTATACGGCACGTCTCATACTCAGAGGCGACAGACAGTAGTGGAGTATTTTTACTCTGCCTTAAAAGTACTTTTCAAGTGTCTTTACTAAATCAGAGTGTTTCTATGTTACATATTAAATGTCATTTAATACTTAATTATATTAGAAATCCAGTATTTTTTATACTTTTACTCAAGTAAAAAGATTTACTTGAGTACAAGAAAGTACTACATTTTTATTGTGCTTAAGTATTAAAGGTAAAAAAACAACAACTTTTATTTATGAATGCTACAGAATGATAAAGACATTCATAATGTTACAAAAGATTTCTATTTCAGATAAATGCTGTTCTTCTGAACTTTCTGTTCATCAAAGAAACCTGAAACGGTACTTGGCTGTTTTCAATATAATATTAATAACACATGCTTTTTTTGAGCAGCAAATCAGAATATTTGAATGATTTCTAAAGGATGTGATTAGAGTAATGACGCTAAGAATACAGCTTTGAAGCCACAGGAATAAATTACATTTTAAAATACATTCAAATAGAAAAAAGTTATTTTAAATAGTAAAAATATTTCAAAATTGTATTGTTTTTTCTGTACGTTTAATCAAATAAATGCAGGCTTGGTGAGCAGAAAAGTTCTTTAAAAACATTAAAAGCCTTTGACTGGTAGTGTGCATACCTCATATTAAACCTTTTTACAGTGTTTTGGAAACATGTTATTTCTTTTCAAAGTTTTCCTCATTCTGATATGTAGAAAAAAAAAAAAAACAACAATGGCCAGTTCTCATAGGGGATGTCCAAAAATATACATACACTGATATGAAACTATTTTATAGCTTTTTAAAGATGCGTGGCATTATTACACTTTAGAGGCTTATCCATTTCTAATAAGTGAAAGAAATGGTCAGTTCTTATACGGGACATCCCATACTATATATATACCTCATATGAAAATATTTTGCTCCAGAATTTTAGAGATATGTGACATTATCATACACTTTAGAGGCCCATAAAGACCCTATTTCTATCATTTCCTATTTGGGATGTCCCATACTATACCGCAACCTTTTAAACTACTTTTTTTATTTAATACCTATTAGAAATTAGTTCTTAATAGACTTCTATAATAGACCCTCCCCACTTACCATTTTGTTAGCCCTACTGGCGTTCACTTTCAGAGCAAATGTGAAACCTCACTGTATAAAAAAAGTATAACAAAAATGTTACGTTTTGATAAAAATCAATCCCACAAAAATGTTTAATAATGTATTTTTTTATTTCCTCTACCATCCCTGCTATACCTCCCACTCCAGTACACAGCATTGTCAAAAGGGTGGTCAGATGCTGATTTTCATAGCTTTCAGGCATGGCTGTTTTCAGTGCATAAACATCCTCAGAGCTTGGATCTTATTCTCCACTGTCATCATCTTCAGTTTGACTTGCTGTTGTCAGAACGTCAAACTTTTGCTCATCAGCTACACTCTTAAAAATAAAGGTGCTTTTATCTAAATGGTTTAATAAAGAAGCTTTAACATCTGAAGAACCTTTCTGTTTCACAAAAGGTTCTTTGTGGTGAAAGAAGGTTCTTCAGATTATAAAAGGGTAAGAAAGAGATGGTTCTTTAAAGAACCTTTGACTGAATGGTTCTTTGTGGAACCAAAAATGTTTTTTCTATGGCATCGCTGTGAAGAACCTTTTAAAGCACCTTTATTTTTAAAGGTCCCATATTGTACACATTCCTGGAGGTTTATTTTAGTTGTTGATGTCCTTAAGAATATATATTTGCGGTATAAGTGCCAAATATCCATCTCAATACATTTTTACAGCTCCTTTTTTATGAGCTCTGTCAAGAACAGGTCGATTTTGGCCCATCTAATTAATATTCATGAGCCTCTCTTCTGATTGGCCTGTTGTTTTCTGAGTGAAGCACAGCCAGGCCAACCACAAGTAACTACGGTCATGTATGCTGTAGCCTAGCCCAGAGTCTAGCCTGCTGTGGCTTGCTGATACTCAACAGGATGTTTCAGAACGATCATTAATGTTTTTTTCTTTTTCAAACACCGAATGCAGTAAGCTACATAACTGTTGCCTTAGTAAAGCCCCTTTCACAATGCATGCTGATTCCGGAAAGTTACGGGAACGAGCGCTGTGTGAACAAAAGCCAGAACCAAATGCCAAAAAGGCAGTGTTGTAGTGATGATGCACGTTACCCTGCGACTCTTCACGACGAAAAAATACGTGTAAAGTGGAATGAAGCGGCGATCAGGGAGCTCCTCACTATCAGCGCTGAAGCACAGATTGTTCATCAGGTTAGTTTCAGTTCAGTGAAATGTAAGCGTCGCATTACATCTCACATCCAAATGTCACATGTCTTTATGGATTGTGTGTAAAGCACGCACAGATTCTGGAAAATCACTTTGTGAATGAACCAAATCAAACAATTCCGGAACAAATCATGGGACACATTATCTGTGTATTTTCCGGAATGGCTGTGAAAGAGGCTGAAGTTGACGTGCCACTGGTCTTTTATATACGTTGTTTGGAAGACTGTGCAATGATGTAGTTTCGACGTCTATCGACTGAACAGCATTTTCTTTACTTGTTTTCGTGTTATTGTTGCTCAACAATGGCATGGACGCGATGTTGTCGGGTTTGACAAAAGGAGGGTGGGACGGCGATTGGTGCTTGAGGTGGTGACTGAAGGCGGTGACTGAGTAGATCGGACGTCACATCTTTACGGAAGTCACAGCGGCTCGTGAAAAGAAACAGCTACTTTAAGGAGGCTGTGTGCAGTTTACTGTGGATTGACTGTTTTGAAACTCATATGGTAGTTACATAGCCCCTAGACCTCAGTTATCATGAAAAAAGCCAGGAAATTTCGATTTTGACAATATGGGACCTTTAAGAGTGTATAGCTCTCATAAGCTAAAAATGTTTACGAATCTGGAGGGAAAATGAAAAAAAAAAATCTCTAGTGTACCATATTTCATTTTAATCACCATATCAACAACAAATACTGCTTTATTCAAGGTTGCCAGAAGTATTTTTTATTATTCACCAGTTCCAACTGTTTGTAGGGGTCCTCAATCTCCACAGAGGCTCTCCAGTAAGGTGCAATCATTTCATAAATTGAACAAATCCAGTCCTTGATCTGTGCATACTGGAGCTTCTCTCAGTTTCAGTTCCTGTAGAACACATGAACAGTCTGTATAGTCAAGTCAAGTCAAGTCACCTTTATTTATAGCGCTTTTAACAATACAGATTGTGTCAAAGCAACTGCACAGTATTTAAACAGAACAATAGTGTGTAAGTAATGCATTATTGTAAATAATCAATTTTCAGTTAAAGGCAGTTCATCAATGAATTCAGTGGTATCATCGTCAGTTCAGTTCAAAAAGTATATGACATCGCTGGAAAGTGTCCCCAAATTAAACACCTAAACCAGCTGATCCAGGTCTTACTAGGCATGCTAGAACTTTCCAGGCAGGTGTGTTGAGGCAAGTTGGGGTAAGCTGCAGGACACCAGCCCTCCAGGGCCGAGTTTAGAGGCTCCTGCTTTAAATATATGTGTGTGTATATGTTTACCCATTTGTGTGTTTCTGAGCAAATGTTCTTAAGCTGTCTTTGTTGCTGCTGCTGTATGTTGTTATAATGTAGGATACGAGTTTGTCATTCTTTGATCTCCTTCATCAGTTTCAGCTTTTCACGCTCTGCCTCTTTCCAGAATTTCCTTTCTGTTGGACTGCGTGCCACCACTAGTCACTGTCTCAAACAGTGTCTTCAACCTCAAATGTTTTATAAAAAGGGAGAAACAAGAAAATGCGTAACATTACTATACATTATATTTTAGGTATTAAAACAGGTGGAACCTGTACAGTATAAAATTACTTAATATATTTAGTCAGATATTTTCTTGTTACTCCATCTGTCTCAAAACTGAAAACCAAAGCACAACAGAATAAGACTGACCCAACGTCCATTTCTCATTTGGAATTGCAACTGGTGAAGGATATAAAATAAGATTAAAATCATTTCTAACAGCAATTATGACACAGCCAAGATCTTCTGAACTGATTACTTCATGGGTTTAATCTTTTAGGGCAAGTAAACCAGTTATTTTGGCAGCCATATGCAATGCCCTTCAGGCAGCTATTTTAAGCCATTCAAGTAGAGCTTGAATGGGGAAGGACTGCAAAGTGAAGTTTTAATGACATTTTCTAAACTGGAAATAAAGTCTAACCACTTTAAAAAAAAAGTGCTACTTCAGCTTAAATTATGCAAAAATCTAGAAAAAACAAAAACAAAGATGTGATTGGCTATTGTAAGGTGCCTCTGTTAACAAGGCAATTAGCTCGTTTAACTGCCAAGGTACAGCTTTCTACTTTCTCTCATTCACATGTGTACAAGCAGACCATCTCTGCACTATCCGCTCTCTAGTTCAGATAACTCTGGCCACTTTCTAAGTGTGGAAATCTCACTCTTCAGCCAAATAAGGCAGGTGAGTCCAGGGAAACAGCCTGACAGTTCCCTCTCCCCCTCTCCCTCCCCAACTCTCCCCTTTCCAGACACAATATTAGACTAGCAAATATACTAATAATAGTATATATCCTTCCAGACATCTTTGCAGTAATCTCCATGTGTTTTTGTGCCAGCAGGGCTTTACTGTGCCCTTAGCTTTCTTTTCCTTCTCTTTGATTTTATCTTCCTCTTCTTTTGTTCTTTGTATGGCACGTAACCATCTGGCCTCATTTTCCTTAAAGGAGAAATAAAAAGGGTTTACCAATGATTAAAGTATGTTTACACATTATCCATTTACATCCACGTAGTTGTTTCAGAATGTTGACTTGCAGCATCTTAGCATTTTCTAGTTTGTACTGGCTGAGTTTCTCTTGTTCTTTTTTTAACTTTTTCATCTCTTTCTCTCAAGCGCTCCCGCCTCATCTGAAACTCCTGACAACAGTGCATATAAGATTGGGCTCAAAAACAGTCATGTAAACTGGAACAGCTGAAAATTAGTTAAAAGTTGTTGTTTTTTCATACAACCAACTTTTCTTGAGCTTTCAGTGCTCTGGTCACTCTTTCGTTCCTCTCACGCGCCTCCGCTCTTGTCCTCATATTCGGTGAATCCTCCTCCAAATCCTTTATGAATCTGAAAGATTCAACAATCGCTGAGTAGCCTACATGTACACTACACTCTTAAAAATAAAGATGCTTCATGATGCCATAGAAGAACCTTTTCGTCTAAATGGTTCCATAAAGAACCTTTAACATCTGAAGAACATTGCTGTGTCACAAACTGCTCTTTGTGGCAAATAAGGTTCTTCAGATTATAAAAAGGTAAGCAAGAAGTGGTTCTTTAAAGAACCCTTGACTGAATGGTTCTTTGTGGAATCAAAAATGGTTCTTATATGGCATTGCTGTGAACAACTATTTGAAGTACCTTTATTTTTAAGAGTGTACCAGTCAAAAGTTTATGGACAGTAAGATTTTTTTTAATGTTTTTTTTAGGAAGTATCTTCTCCTAAACAGGCCTGCAACTATTTGATTCAAAGTACAGCAAAATTCTTAAATATTTTTTACTGTTTAAAATTAAAATGTAATTTAGTCCTGTGATCAAAGCTGAATTTTCAGCATCAATACTCATCATTACTCATAATCATTCTAATATGCTGATTTGCTGTTCCTGTGATTTCAAAGCTGAATTTTTTAGCACCATTACTCAAGCCACATTATCCTTCAGAAATCTTTCTAATTCTCTGAATTGTTTCTTGAACAGCAAATCAGCAAATCAGAATGATTATGAGTAATGATGCTGAAAATTCAGCTTTGATCACAGGATTAAATTACATTTTAAAATATTTATTAAGCAGAAAGCAGTTTTTTAAATTACTGTAAATAAAAATTTTAAATAATAAAAATATTTCACAATATTATGCTGTATTTTGGATCAAATAAATGCAGGCTTGCTGACCAAAAGCTTCTGCCTGGTAGTGTAGTTCACTCTGAACCATCTCCATCCGCCCAAACAAAGCTTGGACTACACTTTCTCTGAAACTCTGAAATCAGTGGACATAACAGCTGCACACGTTGAGGTGTAATATAAAATCTCTATTAAACGTACGCTATGAAAAGGCATTTTTAGAAACCTGTAAGTTTTCTCTTCGCTTCAGGTCGTGCCAACGTGCTCTTTTGGTGTCTAGGCAGCTCGCCAGCTATTGGCAGTCTAGTATTCTGCTTTGCTACACTAGAGGGCGCAGTGAGCACTAGATTCAGTATCAGTGCTGCTGATACTCGTGTTTCTCGTCGGGTGCAGTGGCGCGCGCCTGTAATCCAAGCTACTGGGAGGCTGAGGCTGGCGGATCGCTTGATCTCAGGGGTTCTGGGCTGCAGTGGACTATGTCGATCGGGTGTCCGCACTAAGTTCGGTATCGATATGGTGCTCCTGGGGGAGCTCGGGACCACCAGGTCGTCTAAGGAGGGGTGAACCGGCCCAGGTCGGAGACGGAGCAGGTCAAAGCCCCCGTGTCGATCAGTAGTGGGATCGCGCCTGTGAATAGACACTGCAGTGCAGCCTGAGCGATACAGCGAGACTCAGACTTTTACGTTTCTGTCCGCCCAGCGTCATATAACTTAATTATTCATAGAGTTTAAATTCAGCTGCATATTTATTCAACCTAGGCTATTTAAGACTCTAAAGGGTTCCAGGCGCAATGTTCTTGACAAAATATTTGCGTTGTCACTATAGTTAAAGGGATAGTTCACCTAAAAATGTATTTTTATTTTAAAAACAACAACAAAACAACTATAACTGAGCTAAATTATAATCTCAGATTGTGTTTTATCAATGATTTGTGAGCCTGGACCACAAAACCAGTCTTAAATAGCACAAGTATATTTGTAGTATTAGCCAAAAAGACATTGTATGGGTAAAAATGATCGATTTTTCTTTTTAATGCCAACAATTACTAGGATATCAAATTAAGATCATGAAGATGTTTTGTTAATTTTCTACCATAAATATATCAAAAATCTCAATATTTAGAATATTTTTTTGCTCCCTCAGATTTCTGATTTTCAAATATTTATATCTTGGCCAAATATTGCCATATCCTAGCAAACAATACATCAATAGAAATCTTATTTATTAGCTTTCAGTAATTTCGAAAAATTGACACTTATGACATGGTTTTGTGGTCCAGTGTCACTTTAATGGATTCTATTGACTAAATTAAAGTCCTGCAAGGTCATGACTCTCATACTCAGAAAATTTTATAGTTATTAAAGATCTCAATGGTTGTTAAAGAATTAATGTGCAGTCAATCCAGAGTTTAATCAGACACCTTCAACATTTCTCACATTATCACAGTTTATTGCTGTAGTTTAGAAAATGGTAATAAAATATGACAAGAACTCAAGAGTTAAACTGTGTCAGAACAAATTCATCTTGATAATGTCAGATAACTTTGATAGAATATGTAACAAAATATGGTGAGGTCAAAGTGTCAAATCAAAATTTTAGTCCTAAATTTTCATCAGTTAACTGATAGTCCACTGTTTGAAGTCTGTCAGTCACATGTCACAGTTTATTCTGCTATCCTCAATTACTTAAATGAACTATAGTATTCTGCACCCACTAGTAAAAAAAAAATCAAAACTTATATCTGGTGTCTGAATATTTTTTGGTTTCCTGTTTTAATAAGAAATGCAACAAGTCAGAAAAGTAAACTGCTTCTCAAATGGTCTTTATTGGTGAATTATTAAACAGTCACTACAGAGTGTTTAACATAATTGCACTACAAGGACCCTCCATTAGATTTGTTTACATTTAATGTTGTTTATATGACTTGGTTACAAGTGAACACTGGGTCAACCGGCGTCGCACACACGAATACCCCACCTGAATAGGAAGAGAAAAAAGATATTAAATAACATACATCCTGAAGCTAACTCAAACCACCCCAAAACCACAATGTACTGAATAAAGAGAATTTGAATTACCTTTTCCTGGAGTCCTATAAGAGAGAGAGAGAGATAGAGAAAGATTAGTGTGTTAGTGGAGTCATTTCAGAGAAAAAAAAACCCTAATGCAACAGCCAGTTTCCTGTACTTGTGATACTCTGAATGAAAAGATGGTCTTACTGAATGTCCTGCTTGTCCAGGAGGCACCTGTAGGTGGCAATCTCCTGCTCCAGTCGGCTTTTAATGTCCAGCAGTAACGCATAGTCTCTACCCTGCTGCTCAATGCTACTGCGCATTTGACAAAGCTCTGCCTCTAATGCATTGATATGTTTCTGGAAATCTGCTAGCATGCTGCTGTACCTAGCCTCTGTTTCTGACAGTGAGCACTCCAGTGCTTTTTTCTGTGTGGGTAAAGAGAAGAGGTAGAAAAAAATCACTCATTACATAAATAATTTTTCCTCTTTCCTTTCTCTTTTAAGGCAAGCACATGTTTCTGTGTGAGCTTGTTCAGAATGACGTGAGGCTAGTCCATGTAATGTGTCTGTGCATTCTAACAAACAAGTGATTTTCTCACCATGCTGAGTTGAGACTGGAGGTCGATCTCCAGGCACTGCAAAGTACGCCGCAAATCTGAGATCTCTGACCTGGAGGTTTCCAGGCACTCTGAGTGGCTGGCCACATCTTTGCACAGTTGCGCCGTCTTAAAGAGAGACATAAACACACACAACTCTCATACTGTACTGTGATGTATATATGAAATGTCTGCAAGCGTCAAATTACGACTGAAAGAAACAGGCTGAAGTCTCACCTTCTCCTTGAACCAGCACTCCTGTTCTCTGCGGTGTTTGTCTATGATGGTCTCATAATGGCAGCGGATTTCATCCAAAACCTTGTTCAGGTCTTGGTGAGGAGCAGCATCTACTTCCACACATACTTTTGTGTCTGTCAACTGGCACAGCAGTGCTGCCACATCCTATAAACACACATTTATTTAAGCATCAATTCATGACTAAATCTTAACACATGCCATCTGAATTTTCATTTAAATCTATATATAACAAAAAATAACATGTAAAATAAAAAAATTTCATTGCACACCATGGTCAGTCATAAATAGTTTAATCTGAGACAGGCAAACTATTTCAAACCTCTTGGTGGTTCCTCTTCAAACAGGCTAGATCATCCTGCAGAGTCTCGACCCGGGCCTCCAGGTCGGCCTTTGTCAGGGTCAGCTGGTCAAACAAGCGGCGCAGGTTAGCGATGTCTGCCTCCACAGACTGTCGCACTGCTAACTCATGCTCATATCTGATTGGTGTAGAAGCAGTATGAGAAATAAACTCACCAATAATGTATAAAACATGAACTTTTTTTTAAGAAGCAAAAGCTATCAAGCTATGGTGATGTTATTTGAGAGATCTTACTTTATCCTGAAGTCATCAGCAGCCAGTTTAGAGTTGTCAATCTGCAGGAGGATGTTGGCATTGCAGATGGTAGCAGCCTCAATCTACAATGTAGAACACTGATATAAATGTAGAGCACACTCAAATGTTTTCCATCATTCAATTTTTTTAAAAAGTACCTTTTCCTTCAGGCAGTTGATGGTGTTCCAGTATTGGCTGTAGTCCCTCTGACAGATTGGCCCCTTCTTCTCATAGTACTCACGGATCTGCCTCTCCAAATTGGCATTGGCAGCCTCCAGCGAGCGCACCTTCTCCATGTAGGAAGCTAGGCGATCGTTCAGGTTCTGCATGGTGCACTTCTCATTCACCTGGAGGTAGTCATAGTTCCCGGGCATGACTTTGGCGCAGTTCAATTTGCTATAACCTCCGTATCCTCCGCCAGTTTTGCAAACCAGATCTGGAAAGCAACCAACCCGGCGGAAAGAGGAGGAAGAGATGCGGGTGCTTCCTCCCAAACCACAGCCATAAACACTGTAGGCTTTGGGTGCACAAGGAACTGGTGTACCACAGCGAATCGGAGTGACTACAGACTTGGGGATGCAGGATGATGTACGGATAGAGCACGACATGACGGATGGATATGGAGATGAGATGAGGAAACTGTTCTCCTGATGTTCTCCTGATGAAGATGGGACCTTTGAGCTCAGCTCTGAGCTCTTATAAAGATAGAGATCCAGGGCGGCTCCTGCACTTTTTGGGAGAAGGAGACAGGGTGTGTGTGTGTGTTGGAATTGTTTTGTGCCAAATTTACGCCCTTCGACAGTTAAGGGCAGAAAAAGGAGGCTGTGAAATGGTTATTCAAGGTTAGATTATGCAAAGTAAACAAATTTTGTGAGAACTGATTACACTTTTAGATATTTATTTTTTGTTTGATATAATTGATCTCCTCTATTATTATTTTGTCCTCCCAATGCTATAGGTATATAATTTAGTTCATACTGAGCAGTGCAAAAGGCTTGTTCTGCTAAAACTATTGGTCTACTGTACACCCAAAAAAGTGAGTAAACCTCACTTCCCTGATTTCAAAAGGTGCCACCTTGTTAGTGTGTCTTCTTCCCATGCCAAGAACCCGGGCTCAAGTCCCATTTCGAACAAGAACGAGGCGGGCCGGTTAGAGGCTGTGGTCTTCGGTCTTCTTGTTAGTGCGCCTGCCTTAAATGCCAGCAACCTGGGTTGGAGACCCACTCGGAACAAGAACTAGGTGGTGTGTTTAGAAACCGCGGTCTGTAGCCTCCTTTTTAGTGTGCCTGCCCCCCACTTCTGAGTCCAACTCAGAACAAGAATGAAGGTGTTTAGAGGCTGTGGTCCTTAACCTTCTTGTTAGTGCACCTGCCTCACATGCCAGTGACCTGCGTTTGAATCTCACTCTGAACAAGAATGAAGGAGGGCGCTTAGAGCATGTGGTCTTCAGCCTTCTTGTTAGTGTACCTGGTTGTGGTCTTTTATTAGTGCATCTTCCTCCCATTCCAAGAACCTGGGTTCAAGTCCCATTTAGAACAAGAACGAGGCGGGCCGGTTAGAGGCAGTGGTCTTCAGCCTCCTTGTTAGTGTGCTTGCCTTCCATGTCAGATGACCTGGGTTCGACTCACACTTTGAACAAGAACGAGACAGGATGCTGAAATACTGTGGTCTTTAGCCTCCTTGTTAGTGCGCCTGCCTCCCACGCAAGTGACCCGGGTTTGAGTTGACCCGGGCAACTCGTAACAAGAACGAGGAAGGCCGCTTAGAAGATGTGGTCTTCAGCCTCCTTGTTAGTGTGCCTGCCTCCCATGCTAGCGACCCAGGTTCAAGTCTCATTTAGAACAAGAACGAGGCGGGCCGGTTAGAGGCAGTGGTCTTCAGCCTCCTTGTTAGTGTGCCTGCCTCCAATGCCAGCAACTAGGGTTTGAGTCCGAATCAGAACAAGAATGAGGGGTGATGGTAAGAGGTTGTGGTCTTTAGCCTCCCTGTTAGTACATCTGCCTCCCACGCTAGTGAGCCAGGATCGAGTCCCACTCAGACGGGGTGGTTAAAGGCTATGGTCTGTAACCTCCTTGTTTGTGTGCCTACCTCCTATGTCGGTGACCCGGGTTTGAGTCCCACTCGGAACATAAGTAAGACAGGACAGTTAGAGGCTGTGGTCTGTAGCCTCGTTGTTAGTGCGCCTGCTGCTCATGTCAACGACCTGGGTTTGAGTCCCACTCTGAACAAGAATGAGGGAGGGTGCTTCAGCCTTGAATGTTCAAGTCCCACTCAGAACAAAAAAAAAATATGTGGAAAGGTTAAAGGCTGTGGTCTGTAGCCTCCTTGTTAGTGTGCCTGCGACCCAGGTTCGAGTCCCACTCAGAACAAGAACAAAGGAGATGTTTAGAGGCTGTGGTCTTTAACCTTCTTGTTAGAGCATCTGCCTCCCATGCCAGTGAACGAGGTTAGAGTCCCATTTAGAACAAGAACGAGGTAGGGTGGTCTTTAGTCTTCTTGTTATTGTGCCTGCCTCCCAGGTCAGCGACTGGGGTTTGAGTCCCACTCGGAACAAGAATGAGGCAGAGGGTTTAGGCAGGCATGGGCAAACTCTGTCCTGGGGAGCCACTGTCCCTGCACAGTTTAGCTCCATACCTGTTTAAACACACCTGAACAAGCTATTCAAAGTCTTTAGGATTACTAGAAGGCTACAGACAGGTGAGTTTTATCAGGGATGGAGCTAAATTCTGCAGGACACCAGCCCTTTAGGACAGAGTTTGCCCATGTCTGGTTTAGAGGCTGTGGTCTTTAGCCTCCTTGTTAGTATGCCTGCCTCTCATGCCGGCAACCTAGGTTCGAGTCCCACTCTCGAGTTGAGCTGTGCAGATAAACCTCTGTCCCCTGATGTTATAGGCTACAAGTTTTAGCCTTTATGTTAGTGCACCTGCCTCTCATGCCAGCGATCCAGGTTTGATTTCCTGCTCTGCTCGAAACAAATACGACAAATAGTTTGCCTGTGAGCACCACTAAGTCGTAGTTTTATAACAGTAGTGGCTCAGTTCAAGTGAACAAAAGTGTGACTCTTTATTAGTTAGAAAAGAAAACATTATGTAAAAAAATATATATATGTTATGTTGGCAGCATGCAAATGTTTGTGTTGGGCTGAATAAATACAATCTTTTCACATTAAAATATTTACTGTGCTTGTGTGACCACACCATAAGGGTGTGAGAGAAATATCAGAATGATTGCATTCAGGGTCGTTTGCACAGTACAAAATTATCGGCACGGTTTTTGATGAGAATCAGAGTGGATTTTGATTTTATTATTTATTTGAGAAATCATCCAATGCACATCCATAAGTGAAATATTTCACAGCAAAAACTTTTTAAGCATTTAGTGGGTTTATTTATTGCTAACCAGCCATGATGTATTTTATCTGTAAGCCTTTGCAATAATAAATCTTTATTTATCAGAAATATGAAAACATTTTCAGAGCTTTACAGAGCTGGTGTGGGTGTATCATGGGTAAAGTCTGAAAACCGAAGCTTTCTTTGATGTGCTAAAGTGGCTAAGAACTAAACCCTTTTAAAATGTCTGACCTGTGTAGTTGAACACCTGCTTTTATTTGGCTATAAAAATGGCGAGCTGCTATTACTTCAGTGACTGTAGAGAAAATGACAGCCTCACCCCAAAAAAAATTACAGCTGTTTAAAATGCTTTAAATGATTTAGCGTAGTTAAATGATAATAGTTTTGAATTGTATAATTGATCACTCATTAAATTGTTAAGAGTCACCAGGTCTAAAGATTAACAAGGTGTCTTTAATTTAGTTAATTGTGTGGTTATAGTAATAGGACAGATTAAAATGAAAGATTGTACTGTACTATAATCCACCCTATAGTGAGGTAGGCTGAAACTACAATGAGAATAATGTCTGTGCTTTACATTAAGTTTAATGTCTACTTACATTTCTAGCAGACAAATATGAAAATATAAACGTTTAAGACTTATAGCACAACAAAACTTAAACATTAAAACTAAATATGCTATAAACTTCTGCATCTCCCCTATCAAACTGTACACTTCCTCAAAACTCGACTGCATTGAGTGACCACTAGCAACGCCCATTTTCACACTTTTACATACTTTTATCAAATTGGTTTCATTTATATAACCATTTACTACATTTTGCTCAGAACTAAGAAATATGGCACTGAGAAATTTTAAATTAGCAAATGATTGTTATTCTTTTACTAACTGGGGTGATATTGGTAATCGGGCAGTGCTCTTTCTAGTGCACTAAGCTGTTTATTGTGGTCCCTGCACAGATCCTCCTGAGCCAGATGTAAAAAAAAAAAAGTATGATCATAGATCCTGGCTCTGTGATCTGTTATTTAGCAAATGAATATCATGTTATAAAGCATGCCTGAGGATGACGTGTAATATGGCATCTGCAGTGGAGTGTTGTATCTAAATCAACTGTAAGGGGTCCAGTATGAGTGGCATTAATGTTGATCATGACAAGCTCTCTAAGCACTTCATGACGGTAGGTTGGAGTGCTACAGGCTAGTAGTCATTAAGGTAGGTAAGATATTGCTGAATTCTTGGGCGCAGGGATGATTCATTTTTTAATCTGGGTCATAAATAGTAAAACTTCTGTATGAAATTACGCAAACGATCATAGGTGTATCAAACAGGAATTTTACACAGTTTTATTTCCTCATTTGTATTCTCATGTTTAAAGGCTTGTCAATATAATTGCTTTTAATTTGGTAGGACTCAATTTAAAAATACGATCAACCAGTTTGTCAGTGAAACCATAATTTTCTTAAGAGCTTAATAAGAAGTTCTTGCAGTTCAAACATTTCTTGGGCTCTTGCTATGGCATTGACTGCTTATCTTAATACTTAATAAAAACATTTGTGATTATAGATTACAATTGAGATTTACACCTGAGATGACCTGAAAGCTGAATAGATAAGCTTTCTATTGATGTTTGTTTAAATAGGACAATATTTGTCCGAGATACAACTATTTAAAAATCTGGAATCTGAGTGTGCAAAAATTGCCTTTAAAGTTGTCTAAAGTTCCTAGCAATGCATATTACTAATCAAAAGTTTTGATATATTTATGGTAGGAAATTTACAAAATATCTTCATGGAACATGATCCTAATGATTGTCGGCATAAAAGAAAAATTGATAATTTCACCCATACAGTCAGTGGCGGACTGGGACTAAAAAACAGCCCTGGACTTTGACTCAGCTCAGCCCACAACAACAGATGTGTGTGAAAGCTAATCAGCAGCCGACACGGGTCTCAAAATACTTAAATCTTAACCCATGATGTTTTACCTTCAAAATTATAGCATTATCTCTGATTTTGACTAAAAGATATGTTAAAAGCATAGTGTAGAATACTCACAGAACAGCCCTCTTTAATGTCTCTCTGCTAAAAAAATATGCAGATGAGGTGACTACCTAAAACATACAAAAACAAATGGTAGAAATGGCATGCAATCTTAAACTATATTTACTTACTAATCTCTTAATTAATTTGTGCAAAAAATACGGCCCTGCAAAAACTTCATCTAACCAGGTCAAAAAAAAAAATCTTGTTTACAGCTAAAATGTATTTTTGATCTTGTTTTGAGACATAAACTAAGCAAGAGAAGAGGTTATATTATTAATCTTATTTTGAGTATATTTGTCTTATTTTGAGAATTCTTAGCAAATTCTTGTTTCACTGGCACATTATTTCACTTAAGAAGCTTTAGACTAACCTAACCCTTAAAATACTTGATTTTAGTCGAAAATTTCTTAACTTAAGTGAAATAATCTACCAATGAAAAAAGACAAATCACACTTGGTAAGAATTCTAAAAATAAGGCATATATACTCAATATAAGATTAATAATCTACTCTTGCTTAGTATATAAGTAACAAGTTTAAAAATACCTTTTTAGCAGGAAACAAGATTTTTTGACTTGATTAGATGGAGTTTTTGCAGTGTGCACAAAAACGGTTTAATTAAATATTTCTTCTGCCTTCATGTTAATGCAGTGGCATGTTTATATCGTGTTTTATAGCTAACTGTAAAAACTGCAATAGTTTTATTTCATTGAGGGATAGATAAAAATGTAGCAACCTGAAATTACATTTGCTAAAGTCAGATTACCTAGGAAATAACACTAATTATCCTCCTCTCATGCCGAGTTTCAATGCACTTGTCTGGGGAACTTCCCCCTGTTCCTGCACCTGTCCCTCATCTCTATGTCCCTGTGCTGCTGCGGCCGCAGCCTCCTCCTTCACACCCTTTTCTTTCTCTATTACCAACACCTGCAGTATCCATGTTCTTTCTCCCACATGCACTTGTAAACGGTTTGAGTGACAAGCATTGACGAGTGAGCTTGCCTTGCGCATCTTTGGGCTTGTAAGCGCATTGTTGCCACCTATCGATCTTGACATAGAACAACAGTAAATTATGAGCAAAAAAAAAGAAGAAGAAAAAACTGTGACGGCTGCACAGAGGCCAACGGCCGTCCTGTTGCAGCGGCCGTTCTGGTATTCTCCCGAACTTCCAGACGGCCAGTCCGCCACTGCATACAGTGTATTTTTGGATATTGCTACAACTATACCCGGTCGACTTCCTTTCAGTAAAAGACCTTTTGAGGTATTACAGGAAAATGCAACCATAAACTCTAACAATTTTTTTTTTTTTTTTTTAATAAAAAAGGGGCTACCCTTGGGTTGATGCTGACACACTTCCTTGAGCTTTTGAGGTTGAACCACTTAGCGATATCATCATCAATGCTGGCATGAAAGACGTGACTTTTTATCACAGTGCCTGTAATCACACAAGCAGGTCAAGCAGCCAGCTAAATCGTCTTTAATATGGACTTGCTTTGTATTATCCTAATTTAGTAAGTTGGCAGGACAAGATGAAAAACAGACATATCTCAAAACAGACTGGCTTCACTTGTTCATGAGCTGTAAGCTCAACCGAACACACACACATAGGCATAACGTCTATGTGGCAGTGGATCCCCAGTAGCAGGGTTGGATACCTGGAATCTACAGTAACATCATTTAATATGATTGAAATAATGACCTGAAACAACATCATAACAGGAGGTAGGGAGTATACTCAAGGTGCTCCTCAGGTATTTCCCGATGACTTAATAAAAACACAGACAGACTTTCAGCAGGATAAAGCCAAAAACATCCACAGTGCTGCAGAATACAAACCAAACGTGTGGCAGAGTTGAAAATGGCTTGAGAGAGGTGAATTCAGAAGACTTGGTAAAAGTCTTACACTATTAAAAATAAAGATCCTTTATTGGCATCACTTGGCATCAATTAAAACCTTGAACATCCATTCAACCTTTCAAATGTAGAAAAGGTTCTTTACTGTCAAAAGGGTTCTTTGGATTTTTAAAATCTTCTTCAAAGTGGTTCTTTTAGGAACTGTTCACTGAAAGGTTCTTTGGGGAACCAAAAATGGTTCTTCTGCATCACTGCAAAAACACCCTTTTGGAACCTTTATTTTTAAGAGTATATATGGTGTTTGAAGGTCTTGTTGAAGTCTAGAAACCCAATGTTTGACCACGTTCTATTTTAAATCTGAGAATTATGATTTCTATAAATCCATGCCATGCAATTTTATTTAGAGGAGACTCTAAAATTTTAATATAAAAACTAATATTTACTTACTTCTTACATGCTGCAAACTGTTCGTCTCCCCTGTTACACTATTAATCTCTTCGGCTAGGATGTACAGTCAAGCCTGAAATTATTCATACCCCTAGCAAATTCTGACTTAAAGTTACTTTTATTCAACCAGCAAGTTTTTTTTTTTTTTTTTGATCGGAAATGACACAGGCTTCTCCCAAAAGATAATAAGACGATGTACAAGAGGCATCATTGTGGAAAAAAATATTACTCATCTTTTACTTCATACCCTTCTCATTAATCAATAGAAAAGCCTTTATTGGCTATTACAGCAATCAAACGCTTCCTATAATTGCTGACCAGCTTTTTACATGTCTCCACTGGTATTTTTGCCCATTCATCTTTAGCGATGAGCTCCAACTCTTTCAGGTTGGAGGGTCTCCTTGCCATCACCCTGATCTTTAACTCCACAGATTCTCAATTGGATTTAAGTCAGGACTCTGGCTGGGCCATTGCAAAACGTTAATGTTTTTGTCTGCTAACCATTTCTTCACCACTTTTGCTGTGTGTTTTGGGTCGTTGTCGTGCTGAAATGTCCACTGGTGGCCCAAGGCCAAGTTTCTCTGCAGACTGCCTGATGTTGATGTTGTTCTTGAGAATTTTGATGTATTGCTCCTTTTTTATGGTGCCATTTGTGGCACCATAAAAAAGCATATGGTGCCCCCCCAAAACATTAGGTTCCCACAACCATGTTTGACAGTGGGGATGGTGTTCTTAGGGTTGAAGGCTTCTCCCTTTTTATGCCAAATGAAGGCTACATCATTGTGGCCAAACAAATCAATTTTTGTTTCATCTGACCATAAAACAGAAGAAACACAGAATCAGGGTAATTAGGATGCTTTAGAACAGCTTGGACTATTTGGAATGGTATAGAACTTTGGATTTTCCCATAGACTGTGACAGTTTGCAAAGGGTATGAATAACTTTGGACAAGTCACTGTTTGTTCAAATGTAAATAAAAGCTGAGAAATATTTTTTTCCACAATGACGCCTCTTGTACATCATCTTATTATCTTTTGGGAGAAGCCTGTGTCATTTCTGGTCAAAAAAAAAACTTTTGAGTAAAAGTAAATCAGAATTTGGGGCTTGACTGTATGATTAATTATTCTTTTTGTCTTTATTATATTTGGGTCTTTCCTTGTTGCCTTTTGTGTCCCCAGTAAACTTCATGATATTATTGCCTTAAGATTTTAAAAACATAAATTTGAAAGTTGTATTTGACATAAATAACACCTTTTGAATTTTAAGCATATTTAAGTTGTTTTTTTAAATAATTCTAAACATTTTACAGCAAAAATCACAATTTTTCTGTCCCCCAGGCCTGTGTCCGCCATTTTGATGATGAATACAACAGTTAATATGTGTGATTTTCTTTATTTTTTTTCTTTATTTTTTTTTTTCATGCTGTTTGGTATAACAGTAATAGTATATATATATATATATATATATATATATATATATATATATATATATATATACTTTTTCAAATATTAAACCATTTTTTAAAAAGACAATAAAGGTTTTTAGCTTGTCCTTCAAAATATTGTCCACCCTGCTATATTTGACTACTGGCCCTTTAAATGACAATTGGAAAATGAAATCTACTGGCTGACATCATTTATTTGAAGGGAAAACAACCGGGGAATGTGAGTGAGAGCCTGTGATTTGTTAATTGTTTGTTTTTACTTACTATCTTTCCAATCTGATGTGGTCAACCTTTAACATGTCCACCCTGTTAAGGGGAATATGAAAAAAAGTAAATAGAAATTCTTATTTGTTAAAGTAGCATTAAAAAAAAACACTCAATTCTTTATTTGACAGATCTTCTGTGTTAGTATTTTTTTTTTTGCACAGATATAGTGTAATGCAGGGGTGCCCAACCCTGTTCCTTGAGATTTATCTGCCTGCAGGTTTTAGTTCCAGCCCTGCTCCAACACAGCTGTCTGTAATTTTTAAGTGCTACCTAAGATATTAATTATCTGGTTCAGGTGTGTTTGATCAGGGTTGGAGCTGAACTTTGTAGGATGGTAAATCTCCAGGAACAAGGTTGGGCACCCCTGGTGTAATGGCTGATATTAGGTCAAAATGTCCACCCTATTCAGTCAGAAAACCTAACAAGGTGGAAACATTTAGGCCACATTCACACTGCAAGTTTCAGGAGTGACAACCGCATTTAAATGCAGGAGTGAGTCCCGTAAATTATAGTTCCATGTGTCAGTAGCAGTCACTCCCGCATTTGTACCCATCGAAACATTTAGCCATTCGGTATCTGCCATTTTTTTGGCTAAAAACTATTTTTGTCCAGTGATTTTAACTAAACTACCGCTCACAGACAGTTAATAGCTGTTGAATGCGGTTGTCACTCCCATATTTTAGTGAATTATGTGTGCACAGAACACGATTAAGGAGTAAAAGGTCAACTGACAACCAAATTTAGCTGCAGTGTGTACGTGGCCTATGTCCCCAGGCCTGTGTCTGCCATTTAGATGATGAATACAACACTAAATATGAGTGATTTATTCACATTGTTTGGTATATCAGTAATAGTTTTCTCTAATGTATATATACTTTTCAAGTATTAAACCATTTTTTTTTTAAATAATAAAGGTTTTTAGCTTGTCCTTCAAAATATTGTCCACCCTGTTATATTTGACTACTGGCCCTTTAAATGAAAATTGGAAAAAGAAAATTACATCATATCTACTGGCTGACATCATTTGGAGGGAAAACAACTGGGGAAGGTGAGTGAGAGCCTGTGATTTGTTAATTGTCTGTTTTTACTTATTTTATCTTTCCGATCTGATGTGGTCAACTTCAACATGTCCACCCTGTTAAGGGGAATATGAAAAAAGTAAATAGAAATTCTTAGTAGAATAAAAAAAAAAACATTCAATTATTTATTTGACAGACCTGTTTTTTTTTTTTTTTTTTTTTTTTTTTTTTGTTCAGATATACTGTAATTTCTGAATTTAGGTCAAAATGTGGGTGGACACATTTAGTAAATGGATCCCTAAATTTATATACCTAAGGTTGACCAAAATTATTTTTCACATGTTTTACATCTCCCTATCATAATTCCACAAGAACTGTTTTTTTTTTTAATGTGACAGGGTGGACATGTTGAAGTTGTCTACATCAAATTGGAAAGATAAAACAAGTAAAAACAAACAGTTAACAAAACAGTACTCACTCACGGGTTGTTTTCCCTTCAATTAGATGATGTCAGCCATTTGATATGATGTAATTTCCTTTTTCCAAATTTCATTTAAAGGACCAGTAGTCGAATATAACAGGGTGGACAATATTTTGAGGGAAAAGCTAAAAACAACTATTTTTTTTTTTTTAATTAATTTAATACTTGGAAAATATATGTACATTAGAAAAAAAATCTTTATTAATTGAGACAATGACATTTTATTTTTTATTTTGATCGAATATATTTTTACTTAAGCAATGAGCATTGTCAGAAACACTAGCAAATTATGTTAGTTTGTTTATATCTTAATCTTTTTTTTCTTCAGAATCCTGAGAGAATCATGATCTCCAAAATTTTTTTTTTAAATCGTGATTTTCCATTTATCTAGAATCATGCAGCTTTAGTTTACATGTTTATTATTGAATTATCATTAAAATAAAAGCTTAAACACCTATATTTTTATTTGTATTTTGTGTTTAATAAAATACTATTTTTCACTATATATATTTAAAAAAAGTCTCGTCTCGTTTTCATGAACCCAGTCTCGTGTACCCCTATTGGATACCTATTTTATGAATTTTCTGGTACGTCATAAGTTGTATTATTTCTATGAGGCATATTTGAAGGTTTTGCACCATATATCTATGGTTTAGCATGCCATGAAGCTCACAAGAATAGACTTGTGGAGGTGCGCAAAGAGAACCAGAGAATACAGGAAGCTCAGGAAGAGGTGGTTGTATGAAAAAATGAACTACACTACATCTCAGCTGTTTCTGTTTAAATTAGTTTAGTGTTTTTGAGCTCTGTCTTCTGTGTGCTGTTGTCAGGAGTGTTTAAGAGAGAGAGGAAAATGTCAAGAAAGAAGAGGAGAAACTAAAGAACTTTATCCATCTTTATCTTCCTGTAACAGTGGGAGCGGCCATTTGTAAATGTTATGGGTCTGGCTTCCGGTCTCATCCACATCCAGCTATTTTTAGCTGTTCAAAACAGCTCGTTTTGCTGCTTGATATTGCAAATTGTTGTGTTTTACTTCTTTTATAGTCTAAAAAAAAATATAATTTATATAAGTTTGTTTAAATTAAATATGATTCATATTTTATACTTTATACTTATCGTTTATAACTTAGTGACTGTGTTAGGTTCTAAGATAAACACTTAATCATTATTAGTGAATTAGGTGTACCAAACAGTCATTAAGGTGACCATATTCTGAAAATGAAAACCGGTGACAATATATATTTTGTCTGTATTTGTTTTATTTTTTCTATATAGTAATATAATTTAAAAAATAGCTATATAATTAAGTCATTCCTTTGATTCAGTATCAGTCCTCCAAAATTTCTAAAGTGGTGGTTCACCAAAAATAATTGTTCAAAGCTTTTCACAATACTTTGGTATGCCCATTATAATGAATAAAAATAATTATTGCATTTTAATATTTTTAGCATAAAATAATGTCCTATACATGTCTTAAACCAAGCATTTTGTCATGTTCCTGAGGCACTTCACTGAGTTTGTACTTAGAAAATTATGAACAAAATGTGCATATTGTCTGATTTTTGATCACAGTTATGTCACTCAGTCTGAACTCAACTCCACTAAGCATTCTATGCCTGTAATAATTTAGACTCTACTCTTATGTGACATTATTTACCAGAAATTACATCATTCAGGTCTCTTTAATAGTGGTGCAGAAAATGGTTAGTAGTATCCTACTTTTAAAAAAGTGTGAAAATAGTCATGGATTCAGCACCAAAATCATGATAACTCATATTTGTGTTATAAATAGAATTTTTATGTCCACTTAAATTTGACAAGCATCCTACATCACAAACTGTTCCCACATTAGCAGCAGAAAGACAATGTTGGGCATGCATATGTTGACCCAGAAATAGGGCAACAATACGAGAGAGAAACAAAACCAAAAATTTGTATTGAGGGCAATCTATCTCTTCAAATGTGTTACAGACTTCAACCCCATCACACCTTGTCAACTTAATATTTTTGGAAAAATATAGGGAAGACAATTAAGAATAAACTAGTGAATTACTATTTCACATGTTAAGGACTAAAACAATAAAATTGTAATTTTAGTTAAACTACTAAATTAAAAATATTTTTTATTTTTTTGTACTTTTAGCTTAAGTCCTGTAAAAATGTGAAAATGTTACATTTGTTATCATTAAATTGTTATCGGGGGCATATGAGCAACAGGTATATGTTTGTTTTATAACAAGTTTTGTGTAAAATCCTTTTTAAACCAATCCCATTTACTGTCTAAATCTGGAAGAAAAAAAAAGGAGATAGCAAAATATGATTTTTTGGAGGTTTGATGTGTGCATAATTATGTGATGTATTTAGAAAATGAATTTTGAAATATTACTGAATCACAGACAGGAATGACCAAATTATCTTTGACCAATATTAGCTTTTAAATGCTCACTGCGCCCTCTAGTGTAGCAAAACAGAATACTAGACTGCTATTAGCTTCTGAGCAGAGTGAACTTTTTAAAAAAAATATTTCTGCTATATTTTGCTTTGTATTAGGGCTGGGCGGTATACCTTTTCATACCGAATACCGGTGTTTTTTTTTTTTTTATGATATTCATTTTTCATATACCCCAATACCGGTGAGTGTGTGCGTACAAAGCGCTGGGAACACGTATGTTGACGCAAACAGAAACCGCAGCTTGCACGTGCTTGTCTGAAGCAACACATCTGAGGTGTGGACGTATTTCAGTATATCTGAGAAAGACCCAGGGTTAGCGATTTGCAAAACTTGTAATGCCGAAATTTCAAGAGGGGGTGTGTCTGCAGTGATGAGAGCAGAGATCGGCGCATTGTGCGCAGACAGATGCAGCTTTCAGTGAGAGAAAAACAATCGCTTTACGTTGGTGTTACGTCGCAATATTTTAAAGATATGTCTTTTCTATATACTGTATTTTTATTAATATTTATGTTTTAAAGCCAATGGATATCACACAAGCAACGTGGAAACTGATCAATATGTTAAAGTGAAAGTAAAAACTGACTTTCAGCATCTGATGTGCATTCTTTCAGACAATGAGAGACGATTATTTCTTGTGCCCCGAACATGGTGGGAAAAAAAATAAAAAAAGAAACGTATTTTGTGTAAGGTTTGTTTTTGAAAGTCTTAAATAAAGCTCTTAATTTTCATTGATGACTGCAGTGTTATTAGGGGGATATGAAAGTCATAATTATGATTTCAGGTGGTCTAAAATGTGGGGACTGAAAGACAAGAATTGCGATGAAACTTCAAAAGGCTATCCATTGAATAAATATGAGCGCTGCACGTTTCAAAATCATTTGTTGCGCTACTTTGTATACTACCATTCTGACAGCGCCTCCTGCTGGAAGAGAAACGCGTAGACTTGTAAATGTGAACTTGTGAAGAATGCACAATAAAGTGTTGTGTATTTTGACTGCAAATCATGAATTCTGATTTCTTCACCTCATTACAATTATGAGTGCCACTGTCACTTCTTTGTGAACAGCAGCATTTTGTGAGACCAATCAAACCTGGGTTAATACTAGTCCGGTCAATGTAAGCCAATATACTGCAGTAATTATTCTCTAATTTATTAGGAAATGTGGTTAACACCTAGTCATGCATGAAAAAATAATAATACCGTCATATACCGTGATACAGTATAATTTTGAAAAATACCGTGATATAAATTTTTGGTCATACCGCCCAGCTCTACTTTGTATAATCAGGGTGATCATTAAAAAAACATCAACAACAACAACAAAAAAGGAGCTTGCTGTTTCTAGTTTTGGACCGGGGGAACCCCCCCACCCCCAAGTTCATTAAGGTTCATAAAATTAACTTGAGACTGAGTAGTACCCCTCAGTTCGAATAGCCTACTGTTTGAGAATAAACACAAAAGTCTGAGTCTCGCTGTATCGCTCAGGCTGCACTGCAGTGTCTATTCACAGGCGCGATCCCACTACTGATCGACACGGGGGCTTTGACCTGCTCCGTCTACGACCTGGGCCGGTTCACCCCTCCCTAGACGACCTGGTGGTCCCGAGCTCCCCCAGGAGCACCATATCGATACCGAACTTAGTGCGGACACCCGATCGACATAGTCCACTGCAGCCCAGAACCCCTGAGCTCAAGCGATCCGCCAGCCTCAGCCTCCCAGTAGCTTGGATTACAGGCGCGCGCCACTGCACCCGACGAGAAACACGAGTATCAGCACTGATACTGAATCTAGTGCTCACTGCGCCCTCTAGTGTATAAAACGACAAATAGCTATTCCTACAACAAGAAACACCAAAGAAAAAAAAAATCCACATATTGTTTTTGTCAAATAGTGTTTACTGTGACGTATATTCTTTTAGTAATATCCAAAGATTGTTGGGGCTAATCCACTCATCTCAACTTCCTTAGGACTCTATCCCTCAGGTAGTCATATCATTAGACAATGAAAATCATAATTTCCCCCTAAAGCATCGAGTACGTTCAAAGTATTTTCCCCTATCAAGGGGTAAAAGACAAGGATGCCCTCTTAGCCCTCTTACTCTTTACTTTAACCATCAAGCCACTATCAATAGCATTAAGACGCTCACAGCATTTTCCTGGTATTAACAGTAGGGGCATAGAACATAGACTAGTATCCATATGCTGATGATATGCTGTTGTACCTTTCAGATACGGTTATAAGTTTTCCACAGGTAGTTAAGGGGAGACACTGCAGGCAAAAACACATTTTTTTCATGCACCTGTCAAGTTTGAGATTTTGGGCTTTTTGGTTTTTCATAAAGTGTTTTTTCAGACTAGTGGAAAGAAAACATCCAAAAGACACTGTTAAGCTTTTCTTTTTTAGCACTTTATCTATTTGTATCAATAGATTTCAATTACAATGCATATTTTTAAAGGCCGTTTTCTCAAAATGAGTTTTTTTCTCCTACACTGAGCCATAAATCTCCACTTCAGTAGCACTTACACACACACCAAAATTTACATTTTTATTCCTGTCTATATCCTGAAGGTTTTTACAGAGGCATTTATTCATATATAGTTTGCTTGATTATATACAAGATTTTATTCCCTAAAAAATTGTAAATATATATATATATTTTTATGCCTGTTCTAAGCATTTTCTGAATTATGGAGTGACAAAATGAGACATCAAAAATTCCCTCAAAAAACATTTGACTCTAATATAAAAAAAAATTAAACAAGAATTTTGAAACGGACTTCATCCAGTGTTTAGATTTTTGTACTAGAAATTAGCACATATTTCATTAAATAATGCTTCATTTACATATTTAAACCTAACATTTTAGAAAACTTGTAATACAAAAAATGTTTGCAATTTGCAAATGTAATCAATCTGGGTAAGGTGATAACTATTAGTTAATTTTTTACCCTATTTTCCTGCAGTGTCTCGCCTTAAGATAACTTTCTCAGGTTATAAATTACATTTTTGAAAAACAGTTTGTTTTCCCATGAACCATAGGGATCTCTATATTTCTAATAATTGTATACATTTTCAGTTGTCTTTATCAGGTTTTAAACATTTAGGGATAAATATCACACAAGGATGCCCTAACCTTTACAAAAAGAACTTTGCTCCTTTCATAGACAAGTTAAAACCGGACCTTAAAAAATTAAAGTTGCTGCTTCTCTCTCTTGCAGGTAGAATTAATTGTGTGAAAATGAACATTTTACCAAGGTTCTTGTACTTGTTTTAATGCCCAATCATAGTAAATACCCCCAAGATTTGGTTTCAATTTAGACAGTGTTTTGGTTTCAAAGACTTCTTCATAGCCAGCCCAATATACAAGAATCACCTATTCCTTCCAGCTTCAGTCAGTGGCAACAGTCGGCTTCTGTCAAATTCAGTGATCTTTTCATTGATGATGTTTTTGATGAACTCTCTCTTCAAAATACAATCTGCCAAGATCACACGCTTAGATATTTTCAAATACGTCATCCAATACAAAACCATTGTTCTACAGTTTTAGTTTAGGTGCAGTTTTAAATATTTCATTGAAAGGAGTAATTTATAATATAACATTTTATTCATAATAAAAATAACAATCTATAGACAAAATCCATGGAGAATGGTCAAAGGATTTGGGAGTGGATATTTCAGAGGAAACCTGGAACAATGCATTACTTAGAGTAAACAGAAAAACTTCCTGTACTCGCTTAGGTTTAATTTAGTTCAAGCAAACCACTTTTAGTTTCACTCTGGTTTAGTGATGTGATGCTGTTTTTGGAATTGGAGAAGATCAAATATTCTCTCAAAGAACCCACCAAACGTTTTTAATTCAGTATGGACTCCAATGATCTCATATTTTGAAAAGAGTGTAAATCTTTCCCCAAACCAAAATTAACAGTGAAACCAAAAAAGGCCTGTGCGCATTGAAAAGGATAACACAATCAGACACAATGGGCTAACAATGATGTCAAGTATTTCCTCATTGTTTAACATCAAAACTTTGAGATTTAGTTTTTCTATTTTGTTTTTGTTTTTGTTTATTAAGGTTTAGGTTTTGAGACAGTGGACACATCATACACATAAAGTCCATCATATTATTATTATTATTATTATTATTATTATTATTACTACTACTACCACTACTATTTTGTGTGCATGTGGCTCGCAGGATAAATTGAAACATATATGTGACCCTGGACCACAAAACCAGTCATATTTTTTTTAAAATTGAGATTAATACATTATCTGAAAGCTAAATAAATGCACTTTTCACTGTTGTATGGTTGTTAGGATAGGACAATGTTTGGTTGAGATACAACTATTTAAATATCTAGAATCTGAGGGTGCAAAAAAAAAAAAAAAAAAAAAAAAGAGAGAGAAAATAGCTTTTAAAGCTGTCCAAATTAAGTTTTTATTAATGCATATTACTGATCAAAAATTAAATTTTGATATATTTACAGTAGGACATTTACAAAATATCTTCATCAAACATGCTCTTAATATCCTATTTTTGGCATAAAAGAAAAATCGATGATTTTGATATATGCAATGTATTTTTTGGCTATTGCTACAAATATACCAGTGCTACTTACGACTGGTTTTGTGGTCCAGGGCCACATATATATATAAAAAAAAAAAGTAAAAAAAAAAACCGTTTTTTAAATATGTGACCCTTTTTTTACGTTTTACTGTGTTTCTAATCAAATAAAAGAACCTTTAAAAACATTAATTATTAATTAAACAAAAAACATTATTCCAAACTTTTGGCAACTTTTGACTAACATTTTTTGATTGCTTTTATTTTTGCAGTTATATGACTGAATTAATTACACTTTTCATCAACTCACAACCTCCCAGTATTGGAAAGCCTGTTGTATTGTATAGAAAATATTAGTTACATTAAATAAATGTGACTATAACCAGGAATAAAGTCCCATTCGTTTGGACGTTGTCTCGAGGACACGCCCACAATATGAATATACATACAGGCGCCACCCAGTGGAACCAAATATCTAAGGAACTGGATATATTGTAACACCGATAAACGCGATGGCGGCATCTGACATCCAGAAACAAACATACGACGTTATACACTGCCTATTCCAAAATGAATTAGATGTTGATATGTTGGAGACTGATGGTCCTGAAGATGGTAAGTGTTCGTCTGGAATCTCTGAGCATACTCGAGTCATTCTATGAAACGGTTATGAACATATGTGTAAACAATGACTTGACAGGCTAACACCTTGCATAAGCTGACTCATTAGATCCAAACCTGTGTCGAAACACATCGATTTTAGATGTAATATTCAAAACTACAATAAAATTTACCTAAAGGCGTTTTTTATATCAACCTCGTAATGTTTCTACCCCAGTTCGTTGTATATATATATACATATTTAAACGTCATAGCATGTTTTCCTGACAGATTTTTTTCCTACATACAACAAATATAATCACTAAATATAATGAATACGTAATATAGTGCATGTATTCATTAAAATCCACTTCTCTAGACTTTTATAGACCTTTAAGGGGAGACACTGCAGGCAAAAACAATGTTTTTTTTATGCACCTATCAAGTTTGAGATTTTGGGCTTTTTGTTTTTTCATAAAGTGTTTTTTCAGACTAGTGAAAAGAAAACATCCGAAAAACATGGTTAAGTGTTTCTTTAATAGCACTTTATCTATTTGTGTCAATAGATTTCAATTACAATGCATATTTTTAAAGGCTGTTTTCTCAAAATGATTTTTTACTTCTACACTGAGCCATAAATCTCCACTTCAGTAGCACTTACACACACCAAACTTTACATTTTTATTACTGTCTATATCCTGAAGGTTTTTACAGAGGGATTTTTTCATATATGATTTGCTTGATTTTATACAACATTTTATTCCCCCTTAAAATTGTAAAAATTATGGCATGACGAAATGAGATACCCAAAATTCGCTCTGTAAAAACTGCTGACTCTAATATGTCAGAAAAAATTCAACAAGAATTTCAGAACTGACTTAATTCAGTGTTTAGATTATTGTACTAGAAATGTATGCAAATTAGCACATATTTAATTAAATAATGCCCCAATTGCATATTTAAACCTAACATTTTAGAAAACTTGTAATACAAAAAATGTTTGCAATTATCAATGTAATCAATCAACTGGGTAAGTAAGGTAATAACTATTAGTTTTTTTTTTTACCCTATTCACCTGCAGTGTCTCGCCTTAAGGTTCAATGGCTTTTATGAGGTAATGCAACGTAGTTGAAATGCTGATTTAGTAATTGCACCTTATTAAAATGTACACAATTTAAAAAATGTACTATTAAATGTTTCCTCTTTTTTTCATTATAAAGCATATAAGTGCACAATGTCCTGATACATTATTTGAAGTCTCTCAGAAATTAATTCTAAGCTACTTGTTCAGCAGACTCATTTGACCCTGTAAAAATAGCATCTAAGCTTAGAGAACTGGGTGACGATTATGATGAGAAAGTGATCCAGCCATTGATGAAGAATGTACAGAAAGCTGCAGCCAACCAAGTGAGTCCAAATTGTCCTTCAAACACCAATCAACTAATCTGAAGAATGTTTGTGTCTCTTTGTGAGCATATTTTATCAGTGTTACTTTGTTCCTGTTCCACTCATAATTACAGGCAATTACTGTAAATGCCACTGTAAAGCAGAGCTGTCAATATTTTCCAGTTTCGTTTTCTTTCCTTGAAACTAGTAAAACTGAAACTTCTTGAGTAGCCACAAAATGTATGCAGTATTTCCTGTTTGTGTAGCATTTTTTCTTTAATTGCATGGTAACTACATGTTTGCATGGTAACCACTTGTTTTAACCACATGGGAATGTTTTATGTTTGACGTGTGGCCTCTGACACGTGTGTGTCCTCTAGGTGGTGACTGTATTCAGTGATAGCGTGGACAGCCTGTGTAAGATGTGGGTTGTGGAAAGAGCAGAAGTGAGCTCGGAGAAGCAGCTTCTCAAGGCCGCCATCACACTGGGACTCTTTATAAAGAAAAGCTGCCCTGACATGAACAATGTAGTCGAGGTTGCTATGATGGGATTCGTCAACAACCGTCTTACAAACTGGATCACTGAGCAAGGAGGCTGGGTAAGGACACTATTATCAGATTTGCTTTAACTGCTTCCTTTTGTAGAAAACGCAGAAGCAAATATTAAGAGATTTGGGTATGTCCTCAGCAGAGTTCAACGACCCATATAGAAGTCACTTTCAAACCAAGCAGCTGTTCTGTTGGTCAGCGTGGCAAATTGAGTGAAATCTGCATGGGGAACTTTTTTTGCCCTCGAGTTAGAGATAGTTCACCCCAAAATGAAAATTCTGTCATGAATTACTCACTCTAACGTCGTTCCGAGCACATTCATCTTCAAAACACAAATGAAGATATTTTTGATGAAATCCGAGAGCTTTCTGACTCTGCATAGATAGCAACACAACTAACACGTTCAAGGCCCTAGAAAGGTAGTAAGGACATTGATAAAATAGTCCTGCGAGAATAGTTTTTGTGCAAAAAGAAAACAAAATAACACATTTATTCAACAATTTTTTTCTTCGATGTACGTTTATGGCAGTACCACAACACATGCAGATGTCACCTGGACTATTTTAAGGGGCCGTTCACATGAAGCGTCTTTTGCGCGCGCAAGTTCGTTATTTCAAATGGAGACGCGCGGCTTGCGCGCGCATATTGGAAGCGACGCGGTGCGACGCGCTCGTTTTTTCCAGGCGCGTCCGCGCCGCATCGATTTAAAAACATCTCAACTTTTCAGAATGTCGCAAGCGCACCGCAGGTCATGTGACATGAACTAACCAATCAGCTTCCTCACGTTTTTCCGTTACATTGAAACCTCAGCAGAAACATGGAGGAGCAGCTCATCATTGTGGTCCAGGGATTTCTTGAACTTTATGATTTGTCAAGCCCCCATTATTTTGACGCTAATAGAAGAAACAATGCATGGAGACGCATATGCTTGGAGCTAGAGCGCAGCTGATGGTAGCTTAGAAATGGCAGACGCTTCCGGAGCGCAAGCGCCCGAGCGCTTTGTTGATAAGGAAGAAAGCGGCGCGCCTAGCGTTTTTAGGCGCGACATGTGAACGGCCCCTAACAATGTCCTTACTACCTTTCTGGGTCTTAAACGTGTCAGTTGCTGTCTATGCAGGGTCAGAAAGCTCTTGGATTTCATCAAAAATATCTTAATATGTGTTCAGAAGATGAACAAAGGTCTTATGGGTTTGGAACGACATGAGGGTGAGTAATTAATGACAAAATTTTCATTTTTGGGTGAACTACCCCTTTAATTTCCTAACCGAATTTTGTTTTTCACTATCAGCAATCATATAATCAATTATATATATATTAGGGCTGCACGATATTGGGAAAATATGCGATATGCGATATTGTTGTTGAATGTTGCGATAACGATATTTCTTGCAATATTTATTTTTAAAATTATTATTATTATTTTTATTATTATTGTCTATTTTTAATCATTTATATATGTAATGATCATACTAAAATAAACAGGTAAAAGATATTCTTCTGTCATCCGAATTAAATCTAACTTAATAGAAAATATGAGTACATCAACAAGATGTTTATTTTCTCTAGTAAAAGAGCCATTAAAATTGGAGATAACCACTGCATTTTTAAAGAATCTACAGTATAAATAACAAAAAATAAACTACCCAGTTCTTTCTTAGTCATTTAGAAAATTAATGCAGCCATAATCAAAGTAGGCTACTGTTTCAAGGTAAGGTAAGGTAAATGTTATTGTCCCTCGCAGGGAAATTTGTCTTGGGCCCATCACCCATGCTGCAATCAATTGACAGACAAACAAAAATAAAAATAAAATTTTACAGCTCCATACTATTCATCTATTCATGCTACAATAAGGAACTCTAAACCTCCTCCCAGAAGGCAACAACTCATATTCTGTGTACAAAATGTGTGTTGAATCACAAACAATCTTATTAGCTTGTCATAGAGTTGCCTTTTCATAGTCTACAGTGATGTCTGTTCTTTAACAATATTCAAAGTGCAAATAGAGATCGAATTTTTGAAGCATGATACAGTTATAGACAACTACAAAACTTAATATATAGCCCACATATTAATAACAGCCTAAATATGTTATATAGCCTAATTTGCGCGCATTGTGGGTTCGCTCTCTAAACACGGGGTATTAAAATTGTATTTGAATGCGCGTGCGCGTGTTACTTTTGGTTTCGTTTTAAAGACCGCGCGAAACTCTCAGCAGTGCATAGCGTCCATTCTACAATACAATAGATTACTTTAACAAAACCTTGTTTTGAAAGTGGCAGGACACAAACGGGATTTTGAAAAAAGCGTGTCCCCACAGTGGAAAGTATGCCTATGCGTGAGCGGTCCTCTGCAGCTGAGTTATCATTTTATTTGAATGTGTGCCACGTTGTAGGCGGCAGAATTGTATTTGACAGAATGTGCGCGCTCTAACACGAAATATAGATTGTGTGGACCGTTTTTTCCAGGCGCGGGAGCCAAGCTCCAGAGCGCTTTGGAAAGGAGAAAGCGGCGCGCCTAGCGTTTTCCACGCGTTTTTAGGCGCAACTTGTGAACGGCCCTTTATATGGTATGTTTAAGTTACTCTGTCTTTTGCAGACAGCAAGATGTAGGCTATAGGCTAGTTAACCTTAGCATAGCTTCCCGTCACTCATTATTTTTACGCCTATTTTGAATTTTACTCGAATACAAATACAAATACTTTTCCCCCTCAACAAATACAAATACAGATACAAATACCGGCTGCTTTGCACACCCCTAATATATATATATATATATATATATATATATATACAGCAGAAATTAGTACACCCCCTATTGGGATTCTT
>NC_133380.1:35438019-35511822 GCF_049309525.1 Garra rufa | reverse complement strand
AGGAGAACCTGCTCCTCGTCCTCCCTGATCTTGCACCAGGGTCTGTGCAAGGAGGCTCACTGGGGGAAAGGCGTACTTGGGCCCCGGAGGCCAGCTGTGGGCCAGAGCGTCCCTGCCGAGGGATACCTCGTTGAGGGAGAAAGAACTGCTGGCAGTGGGAGGATTCGGGGGAGGCAAACAGATCTATCTGGGCCTCCCCGAAATGCCTCCAAATTCAGCTGGACTGTCTCGGGGTGGAGCTCAGCCATTCTCCAGGGGAGGGTGGACTGGCCGTGAGAGCTGATCGGCTGCCACGGTTGAGTTCCCCCGGGAAATGTGAATGGCACGTAGCGATTTCAGCCACGTTTGACTCCAGAGGAGCAGACGGCGGGCGAGTTGTGACATGCGACGAGAGCGGAGGCCGCCCTGGCGGTTGATATAAGCCACAGTCGCAGTGCTGTCGGTACGCACAAGTACGTGCTTCTGACGCAACGTCGGTCGGAAGCGACGAAGGGCCAGAAGCACAGCCAGCAACTCGAGGCAATTGATGTGCCACTGCAGTCGAGGTCCTGTCCAGGAGCCCGAAGCTGCTTGCCCGTTGCACACAGCACCCCAACCCGTGGTGGAGGCATCCGTGTAAACCACGATGTGCCTGGACACCTGCCCCAGGGGTACTCCGGCCTGGAGAAAGGCAGGGTCTGACCACGGGCTGAACAGGCGGCGACACTGCGGGGAAACGCCAATCCGGAGTGTGCCACGGTGCCATGCCCGTCTCGGGACTCGGTCGTGTAGCCAGTGCTGAAGCGGTCTCATATGAAGCAACCCCAGCGGCGTTACCGCGGCCGCAGCTGCCATATGCCCCAGGAGCCTCTGAAAAGTTTTTAGAGGAACCGCTGTCTTGTGCCTGAATAAATCTAGACATCTCAGCACCGACTGAGCGCGCTCGTTGGTGAGACGGGCTGTCATGGAGACCGAGTCCAGCTCCACACCGAGAAAAGAGATCCTCTGCACTGGGGAGAGTTTGCTCTTTTCTCGGTTGACCTGAAGGCCCAGGCGGCTGAGGTGCTGAAGCACCAGGTCCCTCTGGTCGCATAGCACCTCTCGAGAGTGGGCTATCAGAAGCCAGTCGTCGAGATAGTTGAGGATGCGGAAACCTGACGGCCAAAGAGGGGCCAGGGCCGCTTCCGCAACCTTGGTGAAAATGCGAGGAGAGAGGGACAGGCCGAATGGGAGAACTTTGTACTGGTATGCTCGACCCTCGAACGCAAACCGAAGAAAGGGCCTGTGGCGAGGAAGAATCGAGACATGGAAGTACGCGTCCTTCAGGTCGATGGCTGCAAACCAATCCTGGGGACGAATGCATGTGAGCATGCGCTTCGTCGTGAGCATCTTGAACGGCAGCCTGAGAAGGGACCGATTCAGGACTCTGAGATCCAGGATGGGTCTTAACCCACCACTCTTTTTGGGCACGATGAAGTAGGGACTGTAAAACCCTGACCTCATCTCGGCTGGAGGGACAAGCTCGTTAGCATCCTTCGCCAGTAGGACTGCGACCTCTGCACGCAGGACAGCGGCGTGGGTGTCTGAGTGGACACGAGTGTGAAGGACACCTCTGTACCTGGGCGGAGCTTTGGCGAACTGAATCGCATAGCCGAGACGTACCGTCCGTATCAACCACCGCGAGGGGCTGGGGAGCTGAAGCCAGGCCCCCAAGCGCCTCGACAGGGGTGTCAAGGGAACGTTGACCGACGTGACCGTGGTGGGGCAGCCTAGGGGGGGAACAGGAAGGGGAGACAAGCTGCTCTGAGCAGGGCCTACCTTCTTCCCAGGTTCCCGCGCTGGCGAAAGACAGCTCCGAGTCCGGCTCCGAGAGGGCATCCTGGTGCCGCCCGGAACGGGAACACGGGGCCGAGGCCCCGGAGGTGAAGGAAATTGCTCTTTTATTGAAGTTGTGGGTACCGCCGACCCGTGGGCCGGCGGCAGCGTTAAAGTGCACAACAACCCCCGGCCCTCCAACGGGAGCGGGGACGTAGATGTTCTCGTCCCCTGAAGAACAAACTTCTCCACCTCCGGGTTGCCCGCGTCAGGGACGTTTCGCGGCTCTTTTGCGGGTGTTCTTTGCAGGTCCCTGAGAGGCGGGCGGCGCCGCACCCCCGCGGCCGGCTCGACGTCGGGCCGTCTCCTTCTTGGGTTCAGCAGGCGACGGAGCAGGTTTGGTGGGGGCCGCGGGGGGGCGCCCTCGGCGACGAGCGGGGGGAGGCTGAGCCACCGGCGGCGGGATGGGTTTAGACTCGCGGCGGGGCAAGATGTGTTGAATGGCCTCCCTCTGCTTCTGGACTGCCGAGAACTGCTGGGCAAAGTCCTCGACAGTGTCGCCGAATAGGCCACTCTGGGAGATAGGAGCGTCAAGAAAGCGAGCCTTGTCGACGTCTGCCATCTGGGCCAGAGTGAGCCATAGGTGTCGCTCCTGGACCACGGCTGTGGACATCACCTGACCAAGGGAACGCGCCGTGACCTTCGTCGCCCGTAGGGCGAAGTCGGTGGCGGCGCGGAGTTCTTCCATAACCCCCTGGTCGGGACCACCCTCGTGCAGCTGTTTCAGGGCCTGGGCCTGATACACTTGGAGGATCGCCATAGCATGCAGGGCGGTGGCGGCCTGTCCAGCGGCGTGGTAAACGCGGCCCGCAAGGGCGGACGAGCGCTCGCACGCCCTGGACGGGAGATGCGGACGATCCCTCCAGGTGGCAGCGCCGCGTGGGCACAAGTGCACCGCCACAGCGCGCTCGACCCGGGGAATCGCTGCATACCCCCTGGCCGCCCCGCCATCGAGGGTGGCGAGGGGAGAGGAGCTGGGGCGGGGCCGTGATGAGAAGGGGGCCCGCCAGGATCTGGTCAGCTCCTCGTGCAGCTCCGGGAAGAATGGGACCGAGGGGGGGCGAGGTGGAGCCGCGGGGGCCCTCCCCAGGAACCAATCATCCAGCCTAGAAGGATCGGCCGGGGGCGCCTGGGGCACCTCCAAACCGATCCCCCTGGCGGCCCGGAGGAGCATAGTCGATAGCTCGACGTCCACCTCAGACGGAGCGGCCACCTCTGGAGGGGGCCGCGCCGCCGAAGCGTCCGCCTCGCCAACCGACTCTCCCTCTGATGCTGCGGTCGACATCTCATCCTCCGCAGGAGCACCGAAGGAGACGCTCAGCCCGCTGGGCGGGGAAGCGTACTGCTCCGGGAACTCGACGGGACCACGCTGTGTGACAGAAGACCGCAGGGCTTTCTGGGCCGGCGGTGCGTTCTGCACGGTGACAGTTAAGTCCCCCCCGCGTCTCGCCGCGGTGGCCGAAAAGCATTGACGGCTTAACGACGGACCGCGAGAGGAAGGCGGGGGGAGCCGCCTCGCGAACGAGCGGCGGGACTTCAGCGTGCTCATGGTCATGCATTCGCAATGAATGCATTCACCATCCATGAACGCTGCCTCAGCGTGCTCACTCCCCAAACACGTGAGGCAGTGATCATGTCCGTCCGCAGGAGGGAGGAAACTACCGCATCCTGAAGCGCACGGCCGAAAAGCCATTCTGAAAAGAACGTCTTGCGGCCGCGAGAAATTGCTCTTTTAGCTCCCGGTCTGCCCAGGGAAAAAGCCGCGGGGCGGCTGTGCACTCAACGGGACTTTCTCGCTGGAATGCAGTGCGGCTGTAATGGCCGTGAAAACGGCAGCCCGCAGGAGATCGCTGACGGCCGCCAAACAGAAAGCTCTTTTAGTCTTGGCAGCACGTCAGGAGAGAGAGCAGGAACTCTTTTGAAGAACTCTTTGTTGTTTTGTTTAGAAGTCTCGTAGAGAGAGAATAGCAGGCTCAACATCAGACGGATCTGAAGCGAAGAAGCTGTCTGACTGGCGCATGACGTCGCTATTTATACCCGTATGTACGGGGCGTGGCGCGTCATGCAAATGCCACTCGCCAATTTTCATTGGCCTTTTGTATAAGGCTCAGAGATGATTGGATTCTAAGCGAATTCCCATGTAACGTCGAAGTGATTCGACTGAAGGGGAACTCATAATTGTGAGTTTATCATAACTCTGAGATATAGTCAGAATTGTGAGATACAAACTCTCAATTCTGAAAAAAAAAAAACTCGGGTTTATATCTCGAAAATTCTGACTTTATTTATTTCTCGCAATTCTGACTTTATTTCTCGGAATTGGGAGTTTACATCCTGCAATGCTGACTTTATTTCTCATAATTGCGATTTAACATCTCGCAGTTCTAACTTGATATCTCGCAATTCTGACTTACATATGACTTACATACTTTATTACTCACTCTTTATTACTTGCAGTTGTGAATTTATTACTTGCAATTCTCACTTTATTTTTCGCAATTCTGACTTTATAACTCACAATTCTGAGTTTTTTGTAGTTGCGAGTTTATATTCCGCAATTCTGACTTTATATTTCGCAATTTTGACTTTATTGCTTGCAATACTGACTTTATATCCCACAATTCTGACTTTATGTCTTGCAAATCTGACTTTATATCAATTCTGACTTTATATCTTGCAATTCTGACTTTATTTTTCACAATTCTGACTTTATAACTCACAATTCGGACTTTATATCCCACAATTCGGACTTTATATCTTTCAATTCTGACTTTATTTTTCACAATTCAGACTTTATTTTTCAAAATTCTGACTTTATTTTTCAAAATTCTGACTTTTTATCCCACAATTCTGACTTTTTATCTATCAATTCTGACTTTATATCTTTCAATTCTGACTTTATTTTTCACAATTCTGACTTTATTTTTCAAAATTCTGACTTTTTATCCCACAATTCTGACTTTATATCTATCAATTCTGACTTTATATCTTTCAATTCTGACTTTATTTTTCACAATTCTGACTGTATTTTTCAAAATTCTGACTTTATATCCCACAATTCGGTTTTTATTTCCCACAATTCTGACTTTATATCTTTCAATTCTGCCTTTATTTTTCATAATTCTGACTTTATTTTTCAAAATTCTGACTTTATATCCCACAATTCTGATTTATATCTATCAATTCTGACTTTATATCTTGCAATTCTGACTTTATATCTATAAATTCTGACTTTATATCTGGCAATTCTGACTTTATTTCTCGCAATTCTGACTTTATATCTATCAATTCTGACTTTATATCCAACAATTCTGACTTTATATCTTGCAATTCTGACTTTATTTCTCGCAATTCTGACTTTATATCCCACAATTCGGACTTTATATCTTGCAATTCTGAATTTTCATCTATCAATTCTGACTTTATATCTTGCTATTCTGACTTTATTTCTCGCAATTCTGACTTTATTTCTCGCAATTCTGACTTTATATCCCACAATTCTGACTTTATAACTCACAATTCTGACTTTATATCGAGCAATTCTGAATTTACAACTCACAATTCTGAGTTTTTCGCAATTGCGAATTTATATTCCGTAATTTCGCAATTTTGACTTTATTTCTTGCAATTCTGACTTTATTTTTCACAATTCTGACTTTATATCTTGCTATTCTGACTTTATTTCTCGCAATTCTGACTTTATTTCTCGCAATTCTGACTTTATTTCTCGCAATTCTGACTTTATAACTCACAATTCTGACTTTATATCGAGTAATTCTGAATTTACAACTCACAATTCTGAGTTTTTCGCAATTGCGAATTTATATTCCGTAATTTCGCAATTTTGACTTTATTGCAATTCTGACTTTATTTTTCACAATTCTGACTTTATATCTTGCAATTCTGACTTAATATCTTGCAATTCTGACTTAATATCTTGCAATTCTGACTTTATATCTTGTAATTCTGACTTTATATCTAACAATTCTGACTTGATATCTTGCAATTCTGACTTGATATCTCGCAATTCTGACTGACATGTACTTTATAACTCGCAATTACGAGTTTATGTCCTGCAATTATGACCTTATATTTCGCAATTTATATCCCACAATTCTGACTTTATATTTCACAATTTTGACTTTATTTCTTGCAATACTGACTTTATTTTTCTCAATTCTGACTTTATACCTCACAATTCTGACTTGATATCTCGCAATTCTGACTTACATGTGACTTGCATACTTTATAACTCGCCTTGCGAGTTTATGTCCCGCAATTCTGACCTTATATTTCGCAATTTATATCCCACAATTTTTACTTTATATTTCGCAATTCTGACTTTATATCTCGCAATTAAGTTCTATTTTTGTATCACACAATTCTGAGAAAAGAAGCCAGACTTAAACTTGTAATTGAAAAAAAAAAAAAATGTAGATAAAAGTTGCAATTACCTTTTACAAAAAATGTATTTAGTGGCGAAAACAGGCTTCCATACAATTTACTATGAATAAATAGATAACTATAATATAGTTATATTAATTATTTGTAAAATATACCTCAAAACATTTTCAAAAACTGTGTATTAGTGGTCCAATTGTCACTAGATCAATCACATTCATAAAAACTGATTGATGCCCTCCAAAAGACATCACATCAACTTTTGAGCCAATTTGGCAAATGCTACTCTCATTTACCATTCATAATTTGTTGTTTCTTCATGTGTTACATGATTCGTCAAGCATGACACATCCATATTTATCACATAAAGGAGGCAAGCAGCACATTTTGATAACAGAGAGAACTGCAGTCACAAGTACAGGATATCCTAACACATTCATTTAGTTTGAGCCAATGCATTTAAATAGCATGCAAATATGTTCAACAATCTTACAGAAACTTACTAAAAAAATCACCTTTCCAAAATGAAAAGGCACTTTCCATTTTCTGTTGAAGCTCTCTGATTTCTACTGTATATTGGAGACACAGCTTAATAAAGTGGTGTCTGGTGAATTGCTGTGATTTACTGTAATATGCTGAGGACGGGCCATTTCAGGTCTTTTTTTTCAGGTTTTTTCTCTCTCTCTGTTTGGGATTCACCTTGCGATTCCATTTAAGGACTTTGTTCTTTATTGTTCAAACACATACGCAAACACACACATTCACAGATGTCCTCTCACACCAGCCGCTCCTTTATCTCTTTAACTGTAGATATTTCTGTAAAATAGCTTCGGTTTTGCAGCTGATCTCTTCCACTGTATACAGCAAAGCAGATTAAAGACCCCATAAAATTGAAATTGCTTTTAGTCAAGAAAGCTTTTAGTCAGTGTCTGTTAGCTTTGAGGTCATTTGTATGTTAGTGTGCTCATAAAAGTTAGGAGTCAAGAAAAGTTCTGGGAAAATCTCACACTCATGGGTATATCCAATTTTTGTCCAGTAAAATCCTGTCTAGAATGAGAATGTCCCCTTCTAAATTATTAATACCATCTGCCTTTGATAGAAGTAGCAAGTTGCAGGTCATGGTTTGGCAGTGTGCGCAAACACTTAAACAGACTTCACCTACTATTCATTTTTTATAAGCGTCTTGTGTCACTGTGACGTTAAAGGCACCAACCATTCATTATGTACCGACCAAGGACGGATTATGACACTGGCCTGCCCTGGGCACCTGAGAACAGATGTCTGGCAGCATCTGTAAAGTGATGTGATGCGACACAACACAAGGAGATTGTGACGGAATAATCGAGTCTCTCTGCCTCGCAGTTGTAGCTGCAGTGTGCACTTGCTGTGTAGATAATCGTCTTTGATTATTATGGCAGCAGTCCAAGCTAATATGCATTGTTTCTGCAGCTCATCAGTACCCCCTGCTGGTCTGGAGCCTGGAAGGCTTGAATACCACCCAGAATCATTGGAAAAACATGCCTGTGATGACATTTCAGCAATGTCTTTTGGGAATTTTTTCGCAGGACGTGAAATATGTACCGCCATGTATGTTTGTGACATATTCGATGTGAAATGTCAACTGAATGGTGCTAAAAGAGTGTTTTTTCCCCAGGAACAGATGAACGTACATATGGTTGGTTTTATACGTCTCACCGCAGTTCTGACTTGAAATGTCCGTTGAGTGGCGCTATAACGTAAAATAACGTAACATTTGCACTACACCTAAACCTACCCGATAGTATGAACAAAAGAGAATGTGATGTAAAAACGCAATCCCAAGCATGCCGTTTTAACTTGTTTTACGATCACTCATCTTTAAGCTCTTTCATCGTTAGTCATGTTTTTCACAGAATTGGTACCCAAGGATTCCACATCCTAAGTCCAATTCCGTGCCAGCTGAGAAAGCGAAACATATGGAGCTGTAATCATAACTGTGTACAAAAACTATTACAAGTGCTTGCTGTTTTACTACCTCTAGAGTTTATTTCTGTTGGAAACTGCAGTGATATGTTCCCACAGGAATATTTTCATCGTGAGATCAGGTAGATTCTTGGACATTGTCACAACGCTACCAAAGTTAAGTGTCTAGTTAGTAGTGCTAAAAGCATGTTCCGTTGTATTCAGATAACAGATAACCCAAGAATCTGCCAATGATTTATTACGTTTGTTATTATATGTGTCTTAGCGGTTCAAAAGTAAATATCTAGTATTTTAAAATATTAACTTACACTAAAACCTATCCTAAATCTAACCTATAATGCAAATTCAGCAAATGTGATTTTATCTCACATTTTCTTTTGTTGAAGGGAACCCCGGGTATTAAGACTGGTTTAATGTAACATAACTTACATAAATCCATGAAAGATTTTATTATTTTAAAAATCCCCATGACATGAAATGATTGAACTCGATGAGCAAATGGTGCTACCTGTTGCTATTTTTACCTCAACTCAGAAAAATAAAATACTAATACAATGTCATATTCTTCGCCTTTTGGTTGTAATTTAAAGGTGGAGGGCAACAAGCAATGTAAGCAATGTTAGTCTTCACTGTATTTCTAACGATAAGAAGAGCAGAAAATAATAGAAAGATGCCTGTGGACGAATAAAACTTCCTAAAGACCCGCATCTTTGTTCTTTGGCTGAGACAAGAAACGTGATAAGAAATAAAATAAAAGAAAACATGAGATACAATCACATTTGCTAAAGCAACCATTGCATTTAGCTCGCCTTAACATGTTTTCAAGCTCTTTTTTCATGACTTGTGATTCACAGGACTTGTATTCGAGAACTCGCAACTCTGGACTTGTAAATGTAATGCTGTACTGGGTGCGCTACTGAGCAAGTTTACTTCATTAGAAAAACCACACATATGTAGCTGCTTATGTGATGCAGACTTCAAAATCTTTGAGTTTACAAATCACGCACTATGGTAAAAGTGTAAAGTACAGTATAACATAGTATTGTGCAAGAAACAGGATGTAAATAAATATTTATTAATCGATAATCTGCCCTGAAATCAGAAATGCAAAAAGGAATAGAGTTGTTAGTGTTTTACTGCCACTAGTGTTCATTTCAGATGAAAACTGCACTTATTGGTACATTTTTTTTTTTTACTAAAATGTAGGTAGAAACACATTTTTCCAGTGAGCCTACAGTATGTTGACCAAATATCTACAGTATGGAGGCCCTTCCAAACCTCCAGTTTAAATTGGAAATATGCCAACAAATGAAAGAAAACTATGCATGCTATTTCTGACTTGAAAGATTCTTTCTGCCTCTAACCACTCACTAACCGAGATGAGTCATTTTGCGCACCATGTCTGAACTTATAGAAGTTTCTGTAACCCAAACTTACTTATGAGAAAGTAATTAAAAGGCAGGTAGTGGTTTCTCTCAGGGGACAGCTCATGAAGTTCTGTAAACGATCTGTAAAAGTGTAATCATCGCCATCCAATCCCTGAACCCCCAAACCACACTGCACTCATCTCTCCAATTCCACTACATCATCAGAGAAATAGCCACAGCCAGCTGTTATTAAGGTCATTATGTTTCATTTACAGAGGGGAATAGCTGTCCAGCGCCGATGTTCCTGGACACACACCACACAAATCAATACACTCATCCAAGGTCACACAATGGGCCTTACGTAACCCGACTTCATTAGTAATCATTACACAAAGCAATATGTGCGGAAATTGAAAACATTTATTAATGTGGCCTAAAATAGACTCTGGTTACGTAAACTCTATGCGTGGCGTTCTTGCGAGGGAGTGTCTGTGTACTTGCCAGGTGAGAATGAGGATGAATGATTAAATTGTAAGAGGGAATCAGATGATTTATGCCTCTAATTAGAGCAAGCGCATTCGGGGCAAATGACCATATATTTTTTGTTATGTTTTTTGAAGGACAGGACTCTGACAGTACAGCTTAAATGCAAAGTCTTATGACATTTCTGGTTACTGGTTTCACATTCAGAAAGCAGCAGGAAATCTGCAAGACTTTTTCTGTTGGCGAGACTTGTGACATTAATTTAATGGCTTCTGGGGGGATTTAAACAAATGTAAACCAATGCCATACTACTGATCAAATTTTCTCTGGATATAATCCTTTTCTGTTCTGTCTCACATTTTACAAAGCTGGCATTGACCTTTTTTTTTTTAAACTGTCATTCATCCTTTCCTTCACACACTTTTTTCAGGTCGTGCCCTGTTACGGTTGAACGGAGAGAAGCTGGAGAGGATGGGTATAATCCAAGAGACACTGAGACAGGAAGTCCTGCAGCAGGTCCTACAGCTACAGGTCAGAGAGGAAGTGCGTAACCTACAGCTGCTCAGCAGAGGTGAGAAATATTTTATTTAAATATTTACTTTCTTACACATAAATATAAACAAACATATTATATTATATTAGGGTTGCCCACAACCAAAGTTCCCTTCCGGGAACTCTACACTGCGTCCTGAGACACTTTGGGGAACGCCATTGGCGGGCCGCACTCTGAGTCATGTCCAACGTCCAATGAGAAACGGGAGTGACGTCACAGGCGCGGTGACGTCATCGACCAGGAAGTATATAAGCACGTGCGTTTGAAGCTGGCGTCAGCTTTTGTCATTCAGCGAGAGCGCTCTGTGTTATTGTCTGTCTGTTCTGCATTTTGCTGTTTTTTAGTGCCAGTTTGCACTACTTTTATTTGAGCAAAATGCCAGGGGGAAAACGTTCTTTTAAGAACGCACGTTCTAAGGCGGTTCAGCAGCCACATAGAAAGTGTGTCCCTCCCTGCCAACGTTTCATTGTTGGTGGGGATACACACGATCTATGTGTAGTCTGCTTGGGAGCGGAGCATGCTAGGTCAGCCCTTGAGGGGGTTGGCTGCCCGCAGTGCGAGCGAATGCCGCTGCGGTTGCTCCGTTCCCGGAAAGCCCTCTTTGAGGAGGGGGCTTTCACTAGCGTTCCCCGTGGGTCTGGCCCCGCTTCCGCTGAGGCGGAGCGGCAGCTGCACTCATGGGGTTCGCAGGTAGATCTGCTGGAGGGAGTTGAGACGGGTGATCCCCTATCTCTCTCCTCACCCAGCGGATCGTATGACCTCCTCTTGGATGAGGAAGCCCGCACTGCGGTTCCTTCCCTCCAAGAAGAGGAGTCAGCGCTCCTTCTGTCTTCCTCCGAGGAGGTTGATGTTGAGAGCGTTGACACCCCACAACCGCCCCCCCATTCACCCCAATACGAGGAGCTAGTGGAGGTGCTGACTAGCGCGGTGGCCAAGCTTAACATCAGTTGGCCACCAGCACAAGATCATGAACCGCAGGGAAGCAGGCTCGATGAGCGCTTCCTGCGGGCAAAGCCAGCACCTCCCAAACGGAGCCTTCCTTTTTTCCCCGATCTCCACAAAGAGATCAGGAGATCGTGGGAAAAACCGTATTCCTCGCGTCTCTTCTCCCCCGCCTCTGATTACTACGGTAATGGGGGGGGGATGGAGGAATACGGTTACAGGGCGATGCCCCAGGTCGAGCAGACACTAGCGAGCTATCTGTCTCCCGGCCTGGCATCGTCCCTGAAGGCTCCGTCCTTACCCACCAGGCCACTAAAGATCACGTCTGGTCTGATGGGTAAGGCATATGCGGCAGCAGGTCAGGCTGGTGGTTGCCTACACACCATGTCTGTGCTCCAGGCATACCAGGCCGACCTGCTGAAGGAGTTTAGTGACGGTGAGGAAGTGAGCGTCACAGAGATGCGCAGGACCGCAGACCTGGCGCTCCGCGCCACCAAGGAGACCGCCCGTGCCATTGGGCGGTCTATGGCAGCCTTGGTGGCCGCGGAGAGGCATCTCTGGTTGACCCTGTCCGACATGAAGGAGAAGGACAGGGTCACGCTCCTGGACGCCCCCCTGCAGCCCTTTGGCCTCTTTGGTGACTCTGTGGACACTGTTGTCAGCAGACACCAGGAGGCCCGCAGGCAGGCAGCGGCGTTCCAGCGGTTTCTTCCTCGCCGCACTTACTCCTCTGGGGCTGCTGGACGGGAGCAGCCCCAGCCGCAAGCTAGCTCCTCGCACCGGGATGCACAGAAAAGGAGTGTTGCTACCCGCACCCCTCCGGCTAAGCCTAGAGGGCGGGCTCAGCAACACTCCAAGCCGGGGTCCTCTAAGACTAGGCCGGACCTGAGGGTCGTCCTACAGTCTAAGAGGACCGCGGCTAAACGGCCCTGATGGTCGTGGCCCAGGGCCAATGAGGGCAGCCCCTCTCGAAGACTTAGGTGCTTCACCGCCTCTGAGGAGTACGGTGACCACCTCTCTTCGGGGCCCTCAGGAGATTCGTCAGCTAACCCTGCCGGTGTTACAGGGCGCGGCAGTCTCCCGCGAACATCATTCTCTGGTCCTTCCGCCCGGAAACGTAGCGGAACCAGAGAGTTCGCCACCCCCACGGGGGTCTCTAGAGCGCTCACTTCAGGTGCATCCTGCCAGTTCGCTGCTACAGGTCACCAAGTTAGCTCCTCTAATAAATCCAGAGACCAGTCTCGAGAGGCTGGTTCCCTTAGTAGAATTTCTGGCAGCGTGGAAACTACTGCCAAATATTTCTATGTGGGTCCTGCGTACTGTAGAGAAAGGTTATTGCATTCAATTCGGCGCCAAGCCGCCGCCTTTCAGCGGGGTATTTCCTACTCTGGTAGGCCCCGAGCAGGCTCTGGTATTGGAACAGGAAGTGAATACTCTCCTGAGGAAGGAGGCCATCGAGGTGGTCCCTCCTCATCACAGAGAATCCGGGTTCTACAGCCGGTACTTCATTGTTCCCAAGAAGGATGGGGGCCTGCGGCCCATTTTAGATCTCAGACAGCTAAACCTCTCAGTAAGAAAACTGAAGTTCAAAATGTTGACTGTCAGACAGGTCGTGTCTCAAATCAGGTCCGAGGACTGGTTTGTCACGATAGATCTGAAAGACGCATACTTTCACGTCTCCATCCTTCCTCAACACCGGAAGTTCCTCAGGTTCGCTTTCAGGGGCAAAGCTTACCAATACAGAGTTCTTCCGTTCGGCCTAGCGCTCTCTCCCCGAACTTTCACGAAGTGTGTGGATGCTGCTCTGGCTCCACTGCGACTCCAGGGCATCCGCATACTCAACTACATAGACGACTGGCTCATCCTAGCCAGTTCAGAACAGTTAGCGGCTCAACATCGAGATGTTGTTCTTGCTCACATGAAAAAGCTGGGGTTGAGACTCAACGCCAAGAAAAGTGTGCTGTCTCCATTACAGAGAACCACTTATCTAGGTGTAATCTGGGATTCGACCACGATGCAGGCACGATTGTCACCTGCTCGGATCGAGTCGATCCTTACTGCAGCAAATGCGGTCAAGCTAGGCCTGCTACTCACTGTCAAACAGTTCCAAGTACTGTTAGGTCTTATGGCAGCTGCATCCAACGTGATACCTCTTGGACTGCTGCACATGAGACCACTGCAGTGGTGGCTCAAAACCAAAGGGTTTTCCCCGAGGGGGAACCCATTCCGCAAGATCAAGGTCACGCGGCGCTGCCTACGTGCCTTAGTCATGTGGAAAAAGCCCTGGTTCCTATTACAAGGTCCAGCGCTGGGAGCTTCTTGTCGCCGCGTCACGCTAGCGACAGATGCATCCCTCACCGGGTGGGGAGCGGTCATGAGTGGCCGCTCCGCCCAAGGCCTATGGAACGACCGGCATCACTCTTGGCACATAAATTGCCTAGAAATGTTGGCAGTGTTCCTGGCTCTGAAGCATTTCCTTCCAGACCTGAGAAACCGTCACGTGCTGGTCCGCACAGACAACACGGCGGTGGTCTACTATATAAACCACCAGGGAGGTCTGCGTTCACGCCCCTTATACAAGCTGGCGTGCCAGATCATCCTGTGGTCACAAGGGAAGCTTCTTTCATTGAGAGCAGTTCACATTCCTGGACGTCTCAATGTGGGAGCAGACGTCCTGTCGAGGCAGGGGCTGAGGCCCGGGGAATGGATGCTTCACCCTCAGGTGGTGAAGCAGATATGGAGAGTCTTTGGTCAAGCCCAGGTGGACCTCTTTGCGACTCAGGAGACATCGCAATGTCCCCTTTGGTACTCTCTAGTTCCTCCAGCTCCTCTCGGACTGGATGCCATGGTACAGACGTGGCCGAGGCTTCGTCTGTACGCTTTTCCCCCGATCGCTCTGCTCCCGGGAGTTCTGGAAAGAGTGCGCCGGTACGGAGTACGGCTGCTGCTAGTAGCCCCGTACTGGCCGGCCCGAGTATGGTTCTCGGATATAATCGCCCTCCTCGACGGCTCTCCATGGGAGATTCCTGTCAGGAGCGATCTTCTTTCTCAGGCTGGGGGCGCAATATGCCACCCCCACCCAGAGAAGTGGAAGTTATGGGTGTGGCCCCTGAGGGGGCACAACTCATAGAAGCTGGTCTCTCAACCGAGGTTGCTGAGACCATCCTTCAATCCAGAGCTCCCTCTACGAGGAAACTTTATGGCCTAAAGTGGAACCTGTTTGCGTCATGGTGTCATGAACGCCGCTTAGACCCAGTCCACTGCCCGGTTGGTACAGTGCTGGAGTTCCTGCAAACTCGTTTGTCCGCTGGGTTAGCTCACTCCACCTTGAAGGTGTACGTGGCGGCTATATCGGCTTACCACGCCCTTCATGGCGGCCTTTCAGTGGGCAAGAACCCCCTGGTCTCACGTTTCCTCCGCGGTGCACTCAGGCTGAGGCCTCGTGCAAGACCGAAAGTCCCTACATGGGACTTAGCTGTGGTGTTGGAGGCGCTGTGTAAGCCTCCCTTCGAGCCTCTGGAGGAGGCCTCCGATCGGATGCTTACCCTAAAGACAGCACTGCTGCTGGCGCTGACATCTCTCAAGAGAGTCGGGGACCTGCAGGCCCTTTCAGTGGCCCCTTCTTACATTGACTTTGCCCCTGGGTTGGCCAAAGCATTCCTTTACCCACGAGCTGGGTACGTACCCAAGGTCCCATCAGCGACACCACAGCCAATAACGCTCCAAGCGTTTTACCCTCCTCCATTCGTGGAGCACGACCAGAGGAAGTATAACTTAATGTGTCCAGTAAGAGCACTGGACACTTATGTCCACAGAGCTGCCCTGTGGCGTAAATCAGAGCAACTTTTGGTCTGTTACGGCCCCCCTAAGAGGGGGTGCCCGGCTTCCAAGCCTACTATCAGTAAGTGGATCATTGATGCCATCTCTACTGCCTACGAGTCCTCTGGTCTCCCATCCCCGATGGGAGTCAAGGCTCACTCAACTAGAGGCATTGCAGCCTCTAAAGCTCTGATGGCAGGTGTCCCGATCCAGGACATCTGCAGTGCGGCGGGTTGGTCCTCACCTCTAACGTTCGTCAGATTCTACGAACTAGACCTCAGAGTCACTCCTGGCTCAGTCGTCCTTCAGCCCTAGCATTGCTAGGCCCAGAGGTGCTATAGGTGCTTTCCTCTATGGAGGAAAAGGATTTCTACCCTCTCGACCTGGCAGTCCTCCAGGCGAGAGGTGTGATATCCTGCCTCGCGTGCCCGAGGGCCGAGGCCTGTGTTCCTCTTGTCTGGTGGTTGATCACAGACAGAGATGTTTTTTAGTGTCCTGGCGGTCCACCAGGCACTTCTTGTGTCCCTCTTGTTCTGGCCGTAGCGCAGACAAAGGTCTACCACTTCTCCTCGTGTGCCCGAGGGCCGAGGAGCCTTTCTCCCCCTGCACTGGTCTTGTGACAGGCAGCGGTTGAGAACCCTAGCCTCGTGTGCCTGAGGGCCGAGGCTCATTTATCCCTCTTGTCTGGCGGTTGATCACAGACAGAGATGTATTCCAGTGTCCTGGCACGTTCACCAGGCACTTCTTGTGTCCCTCTTGTTCTGGCCGTAGCGCAGACAAAGGACTACCATTTCTCCTCGTGTGCCCAAGGGCCGAGGAGCCTTTTCTCCCCCTGCACTGGTCTTGTGACAGGCAGCGGTTGAGAACCCTAGCCTCGTGTGCCTGAGGGCCGAGGCTCATTTATCCCTCTTGTCTGGTGGTGGATCACAGACAGAGATGTATTCCAGTGTCCTGGCACGTTCACCAGGCACTTCTTGTGTCCCTCTTGTTCTGGCCGTAGCGCAGACAAAGGACTACCATTTCTCCTCGTGTGCCTGAGGGCCGAGGCTCATTTATCCCTCTTGTCTGGTGGTTGATCACAGACAGAGATGCATTATCACTCGCGTCCTGGCAAGATCACCAGGCGGAGTTTCCATAGTGTCTCATCAGGTAAGTATTCCAGACACTGGATTATGCTAACCTCGTGTGCCCGAGGGCCGAGGTACATTCTCTCCCTCTTGTCTGGTGGGCTCCACAGACAGAGATGTATTATCACTCATGTCCTGGCAAGTTTCCCAGGCTGAAGTGTACCAAGACACAACTTTTCCACTCTTGGCCTAGCAGACAAAAACTGGGCAGGGCCTTGGAAATTATGGGGGCGTTGATACCTCGTTCCCCAAAGTGTCTCAGGACGCAGTGTAGAGTTCCCGGAAGGGAACGTCTCAGGTTACGTATGTAACCCTGGTTCCCTGAGGGAACGAGACACTGCGTCTCGGACCATAATTCCCGCATCCCTGCTGCGCTCGCTTCATTCCTATAAGCCGACGCCAGCTTCAAACGCACGTGCTTATATACTTCCTGGTCGATGACGTCACCGCGCCTGTGACGTCACTCCCGTTTCTCATTGGACGTTGGACATGACTCAGAGTGCGGCCCGCCAATGGCGTTCCCCAAAGTGTCTCAGGACGCAGTGTCTCGTTCCCTCAGGGAACCAGGGTTACATACGTAACCTGAGACGTTTTTTTACTGAATTCTAAATGGCTGATATGGAAAAATTAGGTGTGGTTCAAGTTTTGTGATTTATGGCCAAATCATTCAGAAGTTCGAAGCAAAATAATGCACATCTTAGAATGTTTAACAGCCGATTAGATTAAAGCATTCAACGGCCCCATAGTATAAAATTATTTAATTTTTCAGATGTATTATTGCAGAACAAATAGAATGCTGGTTCTCGCGTCTTTGAAATGACAAACATTTTACAACGTATTTTTAAATGTTATATGTCCTGGGTCATGCTCTTTTTCAAGCCATGTATTGTACTTTTCTAAGTGAAGTCAAACATTAATAAATATGCATTTGCATTTAAATATGTGTTGCAACTAGCAGGCGTTATCCAAAGCAGAGAACAAAGAGTCATGTGACATGATTGTCCAAACAGTATTATACTTGAACCGATATTTATCTATTAAGCAATTATTTTTTTATTTTTATTTTTTTTAACATTCAGTAACTTTTCCAGGTTTTTCGTGATTGTAGCCTAAACCTCATTTATGTGTACCAAAAAAAAAGCCTTGGTGATGAGAGATCGCTTGTCTGGATCAGCTTTGTTTACTTTTCTTACTGTAGAAATAATTCATGTACACATTTTTATTTTAACATCTTTATTTTCTCAGTATAAGTTGTCTGTAATTGTTTGCATTCTTTGTACTTTTTGCTGTGTTACAGTAAATAATCAAGCACAACGATAACTTTCTGCTAGATTTTTGACTTCTGTAATCTATGGACTGCACAAACAAACATACAGTATTCACAGCATGCTTTTAATTGGAAGAGTATGAACTGCAGCATGGTCCTTCTGAGTCCAGTGTGATGACTGGAAAACGCCCGATCATCTTGTTTTCACATGGTGGCACGTCTTTGCAGTTACCTTTAATATCCTTGAAGATAACAGGCTTACAACCATAATCACAGCATGGTGGGATGTAGCTGCAGGGGTTTTTGCAAGGGTTGTTGCATGCCACTTTATTGCAGTCATCCTTACATCCATAATCACAGTAAGATGGGCTGCAGTTGTAGGAGTCATAGCAAGGTTTAATGTTGCATGCTACTTTCTTGCAGTTGTCCATATAACCATAATTACAGTATGATGGGACAGGGTTGCAAGGGTTGTTGCAAACTGGCATGCAGCATGCCACTTTATTGCAGTCATCCTTACATCCATAATCACAAAATGATGGGATGCAGTTGTAGGAGTCAGAGCAAGGTTTAAGGCTGCATGTCGCTTTCTTGCAGCCATCCTTATAATCATAATCACAGCATGATGGGACGTGGTTGCAAAGGTTGTTGCAATCGTCCACCGTAGTGATGGCATAACATCCGACGGGGGAACAGTTTACTGACTTTTCACAAGACATAGTGTGAGCTGTAAAAAGTGATTAAAAAGTGAGAGAGAGAAAGAGATAAGGAGAGAATGGCAAAATCTTTAAGTAGCTTTTCAAAAACATTAGTCATTTGTTAAAGCAATAATAAAATGCAAAATTAACTAAAAGTATCTGAGTTGAATACTTACTTGATTTTGGTTGGTTTTCTTGATTGTATTTGAAAGGCTCTTGTCTATCTTGCTGGAAGCAGCTCTTCTCTTGCTCTGATCTGTTCCTCTCCTCAGCAGCCCGGTATATATATTCACATCCTTATCTCCACCCCGTCCGTAGCTCAGAGCTCAAGATTGTGAAGAATTTTCCATCTCAAGAGAGGGACAGTTTAGTGTGTTAAATACAGCCTCAGAGCAAACTACACACCTGCCATTATTTAAAGTGCCTCTGATTAACCACCATAAATAAAGTTAAACTGTTCTAGTAGGCTTTCCTGACATTTTCTTAGTCGCAACTTACAGCAAAAGCCATGGTCCGCAGAGAGCTTCCAAAGCATCAGAGGGATCTCATTGTTAAAAGATATCAGTCAGGAGATGGGTACAAAAGAATTTCTAAGGCATTTAAATATACAATGGAACACAGTGAAGACAGTCATCATCAAGAGGAAAAAATATGGTGCAACAGTGACATTACCAAGAACTGGATGTCCCTCTAAAGTTAATGAAAAGACAAGAAGAAAACTGGTCAGGGAGGCTGACAAGAGGCATACAGCATCATTAAAGGAGCTGCAGGAGTTTCTGACAAATATTGGCTGTGGAGTACATATGACAACAATCTTCCATATTTTTCACACGTCTGAGCTATGAGGTAGGGTGGCAACACGGAAGGCCTTTTAGCCTGGCTTAATTTTGGAGAAACACATTTGAAGTCTCCCAAAAGCATGTGGAAAAATGTGTTATGGTTTGATGAAGCCAAGGTTGAACTTTTAGGTTTGTTTGGTTCAAAAACAACACCGCAGCATCATGCTTTATGACTGTTTTTCTTCAGCTGGATCTGGGGCCTTAGTCAAGGTGGAGGGAATTATGAACAGTTCCAAATACCAGTCAATATTGGCAACGACAACGACCCAACGCGTACATCCATCAACAAAAGAATGGCTTCACCAGGGAAAGATCAACGTTTTGGAATGGCCAGCCAGTGCCCACACCTGAGTCCAATTGAAAATCTGTGGGGTGATCTGAAAAGGGCTGTGCACAGGAGATGCCCTCACAATCTGACAGATTCGGAAAGTTTTTGCAAAGAAGAGTGGGCAAATATTGCCAAGTTAAGGTGTGCCATGCTGTTAGACTTGCACCCAAAAAGACTGAGTGCTGTAATAAAATCAAAAGGTGCTTCAACAAAGTATTAGTTTAAGAGTGTGCACACTTATGCAACCACTTTATTACTTTATCAACTGAGCTGTACAGGTTATAGGTTACATTTAAAGGTGGAAAAAATCTGAAATTATTTGTCTTGGTCTTATTTTTTTTTACATCACAGAAACCTTAACAAGCGTGTGTAGACATTTTATATCCACTGAATGTCTATTAAGTAATAATGGGGAGGGAGGTTTAATGATAAGTTGTAGAACACAATGCTATTTTGTTTCCATCCAGATTATAATGTATCTTCAGCATAAATTAATACATTTCTAAGCAGTTGTCAGTTGTGACTTCTGTACTAAACTAAACCAAAATAATAATGATAATAATAATAAAATAAACATTTAAGAATAAATATTAAATTAAGAATAAATATTATAAATAAATTACCATTTTACATATTTGTAAAAAAAATATTTGTAGCATCATCTAACAGCCACAGATTCAGAACATAGTAATGTAATTGTTTTAATATAATACTATTATCATTATTGAGCTTTACTATGCATAAAATCTTTACTGACTCAAGCCTGCAGTTACTGAAGTAGTCATGTTTAATATCAAGATGCTTGTTAAGTTAAAATGCTTCATTCTATCAGCCAGTCAGTTACATTATATCATAAGTTTGCAACTTGAATAGAAGGGGAAAAACATCATGGTAATAACAATGGCATGTGAAAAAACTGCTCCACTGAGTGATTCAATCTTCTGACAAATAGGCAAATTATGTTCAGTACAGTACATTATCTTACTGAAATAGTGTCTAAAAGCACACGATTTTGGACTATGTGTTTAAATTCAACAAGTTTAGTGTGTGTGTGTGTGTGTGTGTGTGTGTGTGTGTGTGTGTGTGTGTGTGTGTGTGTGTGTGTGTGTGTGTGTGTGTGTGTGTGTGTACCTGGTATTCATCACGTTGTGGGGACCAAATGTCCCCACAAGGATAGGAATACCAGTAAATTTTGACCTTGTGGGGACATTTCTCAGGTCCCCATGAGGAAACAGGCTTATAAATCATGCACAATGAGTTTTTTTGATGAAGTAAAAGTGTGCACAATCTCCTGTGAGGGCTAGGTTTAGGTGTAGGGTAGGTGTAGGGCGATAGAAAGTACGGTTTGTACAGTATAAAAACCATTACGCCTATGCAATGTCCCCATAAAACATGTAAACCCAACATGTGTGTATGTGTGTGTGTGTGTGTGTGTGTGTGTGTGTGTGTGTGTGTGTGTGTGTGTGTGTGTGTGTGTTTTATTACAATATTTCCATAAGTACCTTCAATTAGTTTGTCATATTTTATAGTTTTAACCTTACTGTTTTTCTGAAGAGTGTGTACAAATTTTAAGTAAACTGTAACATACTATTAAACATTTCTAATATTTAAATATTAAGGTAAAAATTATATTTTCAACTAACAACATTCAATGACTATCTGCCAGAAGTCGACAACATAATAATACTGAATTAACGCAGACAATTGGCAGGATTTATCGCATGAACCAATCACAGTCACAATGACTTTCCCCCATTTATTCTCAATTACCCCACACCAAACTCACCTCACACTTTAGGGGTTCTGTTAAAACTCAATAGGTTCAGGGGAAGCGAGAGAGATGTGGACTCCCACTGTAAATTTACCTGCTAGTGTCGCTGTTGGACATTTTTTTGTTTTTTGTTTTTTGTACTACGAATTCTCATCTCACCCAATATTTTTAGGAGGCACTGCCTCCCTTGCCTCCTCGGAGGAAACGCCCCTGATAGATAGATCAGTGTTTTGCTCCTGTCACATATCACAACTAGCCCATCATCTTTTACTGTGGAGCCACCAGACTCGGGTCTCTGTGTACCATAGGGATCCACAATATTGGCTTTTTGCAGTCATGGCCTAATGGTAAGAGAGTCAGACTTGTAACTTGAACGTTTGCGGGTTCGAGTATCAGGTCCAGCATGGATTGTGGGTAGGGGGAGTGAATGATCAGTACTGTCTTCCACCTTCAATACCATGACTGAGGTGAGACCCTTGAGCAAGGCACCGAACCCCAACTGCTCCCCAGGTGCTGCAGCAATATGGCTGCCCACTGCTGTGGGTGTGTGTTCATGTTGTGTGTTTTCACTACTGTGTGTGTGCACTTGTATGGGTTAAATACAGAGCACAAATTCCGAGTATGGGTCACCATACTTGGCCACACATCACATCCTTTCCTTTCCTTTTGCCGATATCTGATATGCTGATATTTTTCTACTAATTTTGGCCATTTTGTTTTTTTGTTCTATTTAATATTTTTTGTTTTTGTTCTATTTAATAAAAAAAAGTACTATATGTACTGTGCTAGAATGTGTCAGGATTATGTCTGTGTTTTGTCCTGTTCTGGTTTTTCCTAGTGTTTTTCCCCCTCTGTTTCCAGTACTTTTGGTTCGTCCCATTTGCTCCCCCTTTTGGTTTAGTGTTTTTGGTTCTTCCATGCCCATATTTGTATTTCCCCCTCGTCATCTTGTTAGCTTGTTTGTGACCACGCCTTATTTTTCAGTGTATTTAGGAGTCTGTGTTTGCACACCCCGTTTGTCGGTCAATGATTATGTTACTTCCGTTTGTTTTGTTACATGTGCTCATTTCCTGCTCCCGGTTTTGTTTATTTGTTCATTTTGCAGTGTTTTATTTAATAAACTTATATATTTTCATTTACTCCGGTTCTCCTCATCCATCTCCACTCCTCAACCCTGCCTGATTGTGACAGAATGAGAATTGTCACAGCATTTTTATACTGTTACCCTCATGTTGGTCTTATTGCTTCTATTGTTCTCCTCATTTGTAAGTGACTTGGATAAAGCATCAGCTAAATAAATAAATGTAAATGTACTGCAAATTACTATTTTAACATATAGTGACTTTTCTAGGTTTTTCATGACTTTAGCCTAAACCAGAAGGGTCGTTGATATGTAGCAAAATCCCAAAATCATGAAAGTCTTGATAGTGTCAAAACATTTGTGTTGTGTCTGTGTTTATTTTTTTGAATACAGAAATAATTATTGACGTACATATTTTCATTTTGACATTTTTTTTTTCTCAACGTAAGTTTCCTGAGGAAATCTCCATTTGTTGTTTTGTGTATTTTTAGCTGTTTTAACTTTTGTTATCTATGGACTGCACAGTCCAACATAATCACAACATGCTTTTATTTGCAAAGGCATGAACAAGCACGTCTAATAGTTTGATGTTCCACTGCATGATGCGCCATAGCCGCAAGGGTTGTTGCAAACTGGCACACAGCATGCCACTTTATTGCAACCATCATTGCATCCATGACCACAGCATGATGCACCAGAGTTACAAGGGTTGTTGCAAACTGGCACGCGGTATCCGACTGTGCCACAGTTTGCTGACTTTTGACAAGACATGGTGTGAGCTGAAAAAAAAAAGAAATATATTGGGAGATAATAACAAAAAATGTCTTTAAGTAGCTATTTAGTTAAGCCTTGTCAGAATCTGAGGTAAATATTTACATGTTTTCGGTTGGTTTTCTTGATTGTGATTGAAAGGCTCTAGTATTTCTAGGTGGAAGCCACACATTTCTCACTCTGATGTATATATATATATATTAGTGGTGGGCCGTTATCGGCGTTAACGTGAAACTCTTATCGCGCGATAAAAAAAATATCGCCGTTAATCTATTCTCAAATTTGGGTTGGGAGCTGGGTCTAAACTACGCAAGCTATGATGACTTTCACCTTGATAGTTTAACGCGGATGTATACCGAAGACTATAGAATATGGTCGCGCGTTTATGTCTCCTCCGCCAAAACACAGACGGGATCACGTCGTCCTCCATTCATAAAAACCGAATCTACTATAGCGAAATGCCACGTAAATTCGTCGTTTTTTGGATTCATAAATCAAATGTTGGTCAGTCACTTAATTCAAATCGCGATATGGACTAGTGTATGTGAAAACTGAAATGCAAAAAGACCGTTTTAATATGAATCCGATATGTTCCGTTTGCCTAGCTGTATGTATGCATTGCGGAGACTAGCTTTTACTACACGCATACTGAAACACACGTGACGCTCCCGGTAATTTTTGGCATTTTCATCTCACATGAACAGATAAACTCAATCTCCCAAACTGCTGTGAGTGTCACTTTTACCGTTTCATTTGAGAAAACTAGCATCATATCATACTGTATGACACAGAAACTTCACGGCAACCTGTCAAAATAAAAGTACGGTGTAACATGTAATGGGCTGGGTAGGTGTTGACGTTAAAAAAAACCACAATCTAATAGGTAGAAAAAATAATTTCATTGTTAGTTAGTTAGTAAACACAAGTACATCTAATTGAACATAATTTATTTTCATCAACAAATTATCATAGAACAGCTTTATGAGCTTTATGATCCATTCTCAAAGACTTTAAGTCATTATTTGGGTAGCACACATATTCTGAATGCCTTCAGCAGAATTCAAATTAGCCATTTTAATCTAGATTAATCTAGATTAATTCCAAAATTTAATCTAGATTAATCTAGATTAAAAAAATTAATCTATGCCCACCCCTAATATATATATCCACAGCTCAAAGCAATTCATAAGCAATTATCTTTCATGTTTATATTGCCTTCTATGATTTTTACATACAAATTAGAAATATAACTAAACCAAACCCTACCTCTCAAGCAAAATGGCAATAATAATGATAAAACTTAGTAATCCTATTATATAATCTTACTTATTTGTACCATCTAACAGCCATAGATGCAGAACATAATAAGTTTAATTATTGTGATATAATATTATTTTTGAGATGTTTATGAAGATGTCAGGCTCAGTCAGTTTTTACTGAAGCAACAGTTACTAAAATAATGGGTTTGTATGGAAAAGTGCGAGTCACCTCAACTCCTTCTTGTTCCGGTCCTTCTACTGTGGCTGCAGCTATGTGCGCCAGGGAAGAGCAGGGTGAGGCGAGAGAGTTCTGCTGAGTGCGTCCCCGCAGACCTCTCATTCCTCCCATACTTCGTGTCCATTGGTTGAGTTTTCAGATGAGTTTAAGAGCTTGTCTCAGGGTGAGCTCAATTTCTCATTCAGGGTTCATGAAGAGAATACGTCAGAAGTTGAGCTGAAACCATCTAAAGTTGAGTTGTAGTCTGAGGTAGACGCTGAAATGGCAGTTGTGCTTGCCCAGGCAGCTAAGAGCATCAGACTTGAGTTGCCATCACGGCTGGATGATTGGTTTCTGGGTGCTGAGTGCGACACTTAGCCATGTCCAGCACCAGTCCCTTTCTTCCTGGAAGTACACAACAAGTTGACTAAATCATGGAAGGCCCCTTTCTCGGCCAGAACATGATACACCGGCTCCTCTGTCCTAACTACCTTTGATGGGGGTCCAGCAGGAGGATACTTGTTGGTCCTCAAAATTGAGAGAGCAATTGCCGTGCACCTCTGCCCGCAAAACACAGCCGCTTTGTGAGGCTGTCCAAGGCTCTGTCCTGGGCCTGTAAGTTTTCTTCGTCCCGTGTGGCGAAGGACGTCCGCCCTGCACACCATGGCCATCCTGCAGGTCTGTCACGCCAAGGTGTTGAAAGATCTGCACAAGGTCCCAACCCAAAAGTTCTGCAAGAACTACTGTGGCATGTTGTATGTCCTAGGTCATGCTCTTTTTAAAGTCATTTATTGTACTTTTCTAAGTGAAGTCAAACATTATTAAATCATGCATTTGCATTTAAATGTGTTGCAACTAGCAGGCGTTATCCAAAGCAGAGAACAAAGAGTCACGTGACATGATCGTCCAAACAGTATTATACTTAAACCAATATTTATCTATTAAGCAATTATTCTATTGATTGGATATTTGTGAAACAAATTTGATGGATTTGTGTTTTTCCAAAATGTTTCCATATACTGGAAATTGCAATTTTACCATTCAGTAACTTTTCCAGGTTTTTCATGATGGTAGCCTAAACTAGACCAGACATTAATGTGTAGCAAAATCTTAAGATCATGAAAGTCTTGGTGAAGAGAGTCAGAACATTTGTGTCTGAATCAGCTTTGTTTACTTTTCTTACTGCAGAAATAATTCATGTACACATTTATTTTAACATCTTTATTTTCTCAGTATAAGTTTACTGAATAATTGTTTGCATTTCATGTTTCTTTGTACTTTTTGCTGTGTTACAGTAAATAATCAAGCACAACAGTAACTTTCTGCTAGATCTTTGACTTCTATAACCTATGGGCTGCACAACCCAACATACAGTATTCACAGAATGCTTTTAATTGCAAAAGTATGGACTGCAGCATGGCCTTTCTGAGTCCAGTTTGATAACTGGAAAACGCCCGATCATCTTGTTTTCACATAGTGGCATGTCTTTGCAGTCACCTTTAATATCCTTGAAGGTAACAGGCTTACAGCCATAATCACAGCATGTTGGGATGTAGCTGCAGAGGCTGTTGCATGCCACTTTCTTGCAGTCGTAGTTACATCCATAATCACAGTATGATGGAACAGGGTTGTTGCAAACTGGCACACAGCATGCCACTTTATTGCAGTCATCCTTACATCCATAATCGCAGTAAGATGGGCTGCAGTTGTAGGAGTCATAGCAAGGTTTAACGTTGCATGCCACTTTTTTGCAGTCCTCCATATAACCATAATCACAGTATGATGGGACAGGGTTGCAAGAATTGTTGCAAACTGGCACACAGCATGCCACTTTATTGCAGTCATCCTTACATCCATAATTGCAGCATGATGGGATGCAGTTGTAGGATTCATAGCAAGGTTTAACGTTGCATGCCACTTTCTTGCAGTCGTCCATATAACCATAATTACAGCATGATGGGACAGGATTGCAAAGGTTGTTGCAAACTGGCACAGAGCATGCCACTTTATTGCAGTCATCCTTACATCCATTATCGTAGTAAGATGGGATGCAGTTGTAGGAGTCAGAGCAAGGTTTAATGCTGCATGTCGCTTTCTTGCAACCGTCCTTATAATCGTAATCACAGCATAATGGGACATGGTTGCAAAGGTTGTTGCAATCGTCCACCGTAGTGACGGCATAACATCCGACGGGGGAACAGTTTACTGACTTTTTACAGGACATAGTGTAAGCTGCTTAAAAAAATGAGACAGAGAGAGAGAGAGAGAGAGAGAGAGAGAGAGAGAGAGAGAGAGAGAGAGAGAGAGAGAGAGAGAGAGAGAGAGAGAGAAATTAGGAGAGAATGACAAAAACTGTCTTTTAAGTAGCTTTTCAAAAACAGTTAACCCTTGTCATTAATTAAAGCATGCCACTTTTCTGAAAGCAATAATATAATGCAAAATAAACTAAAAGAATCTGAGTTGAATACATACTGTTTTTGGTTGGTTTTCTTGATTGTATTTGAAAGGCTCTTGTCTGTCTTGCTGGAAGCAGCTCTTCCCTTGATGTTCCTCTCCTCAACAGCCCAGAATATATATTCACATCCTTATCTCCACCCTATCTACAGCTCAGAGTTGAAGATTGTGAAGAATTTTCCATCTCAAGAGAGGGACAGTTTAGTGTGTTTAATACAGCCTCAGAGCAAACTTTACATTACAGTGGATATAAAAAGGTTTCTGTGATGTAAAAAAATGAGACCAAGATAAATAATTTCAAAACTTTTTCCACCTTTAATGTGACCCATAACCTCTACAATTCCATTGAAAAAAACTGAAATCCTTCAGAGCGGAGAAAGTAAAAATAAAAAACTTAAATAATGTGGTTGCATAAGTGTGCACACCCTCTTATAACTGGGGATGTGGTTGTGTTCAGAATTAAGCAATCACATTTAAACTCGTGTTAAATAAGAGTCAGTACACACCTGCTATATTCAAAGTGCGTCTGATTAACCCCAAATAAAGTTTAACTGTTCTAGTAGGTGTTTCCTGACATTTTCTTAGTCTCATCTTACAGCAAAAGCAATGGTCCGCAGAGAGCTTTCAAAGTATAAGAGGGATCTCATTATTAAAAGGTATCAGTCAGGAGAATGGCACAAAAGAATTTCCAAGGCATTTAAATATACAATGGAACACAGTGAAGACAGTCATTATCATGAGGAGAAAATATGGTGCAACAGTGACATTACCAAGAACTGGATGTCCCTCCAAAATGAATGAAAAGACAAGAAGAAAATTGGTCAGGGAGGCTGCCAAGAGGCCTAGAGCATCATTGAAGGATCTTCAGGAATTTCTGACAAATAGGCTTTGAAGGCTAAATTTTGAAGAAACACATTTGAAGTCTCCCAAAAGCATGTGGGAAAATGTGTTATGGTTTGATGAAGCCAAGGTTGAACTTTAGGTATGTTTGGTGCAAAAACAACACTGCAGCATCATGCTTCAGGGCTGTTTTTCTTCAGCTGGATCTGGGGCCTGCAAGCTTCAGATTATAAGATGAAGATAAAGAGGAACTTCATCTTTCAACACGACAACGACCCAAAGCATCCATCAACAAAAGAATGGCTTCACCAGAGGAAGATCAAAGTTTTGGAATGGCCCAGCCAGAGCCCACACCTGAATCCAGTTGAAAATCTGTGGGGTGATCTGAAAAGGGCTGTGCACAGGAGATGCCCTCGCAATCTGACAGATTTGGACCGTTTTTGCAAAGAAGAGTGGGCAAATATTGCCACGATAAGATGTGCCATGCTGATAGACTTACACCCAAAAAGACTGAGTGCTGTAATAAAATCAAAAGGTGCTTCAACAAAGTATTAGTTTAAGAATGTGCACACATATGCAACCACATTATTACTCTATCAACTGAGTTGTAGAGGTTATAGGTCACATTAAAGGTGGAAAAATTCTGAAATTATTTGTCTTGGTCTTTTTTTTTTTTTTTTTTACATCACAGAAACCTTAACAGGGGTGTGTAGACATTTTATATCCACTTAATGTCAATTAAGTAATGATGGGGAGGGAGGTTTAATGATAAGTTATAACAGTAGAACACTATTTTGTTTCCATCCAGATTATAATGTATCTTCAACATAAATGAATACATTTCTAAGCAATTGTCAGTTGTGACTTCTGTACTAAACAAAACCCTATCTCTAACCCAAAATAATAATGATAATAACAATAAAATAAACATTTAAAAATAAATATTTAATTTATAATAAATAAAATAAATAGAAATAAACATTTTACATAATTGTACAGGTTTGTAGCATCATCTAACAGCCACAGATGCAGAACATATTAATGTAATTGTTTTAATATAATATTATTATCATTGAACTGTACTGTGCATAAAGTCTTTACTGACTCAAGCCCGCAGTTACTGAGGTAGTCATGTTTACATGTTGTAGTCAACATCATGGTAATAACAATGGCATGTGAAAAAACTGCTCCACTGAGTGATTCAATCTTCTGACAAACAGGCAAATTATGTTCAGTACAGTACATTATCTTACTGAAATAGTGACTAAAAGCACACCATTTTGGACTACATGCTTAAATGCAACAAGTTTATAATGTGTGTCTATGTGTTTGTGTTTCACTACAAAGCTTCCATAAGTACTTCCAATTCATTTGTCGTATTTTATAGTTTTAACCTTACTATTTTTCTAAAGTGTCAAGGTATTTCATGATACTGTATGTGAATATAAATATGAAAGGCACGAAACCCCTGCGATCGTGGACAGGTATTTCAAGACACTGTATATGAATATAATTATGAAGGGCACGAAACCCCTGCGATCGTGAAAAGGTTTTTCATGATACTGTATATGAATATAAATAAGACACTAGGCTAGCCTATGATCATTCTTGTATACAATAAATTACAAGCTTCAGAGCTTGCAGACGAAACGCAGTCATGTTATCTTATTTTCAGAGCCTGCTGTTTGATCTAGTGATAATCAATCGAATTCTGCCCATAATTATGTTATAAACAGCGCTGACTTACTTCAGAAAACCAGAAGTATTAATGCTAACTCTAACCATGGTGTTGTGGTAGAAGTAATAATACATTATTAATTTCAGTGTTTGTACAACCTGAGAGAAATTCAAGCACCTTTTTAATGACTTTCCAGCACTTTAAAGCTCTAAAATGATCCAATTTGAATGTTACATGACTAAACATGACTAAAACGATTTGCAAAGTAACATAGCACTTTATTTATTTTTTTATTACAGAAGGTACTCATTTTGTTGAACATTTAGATAGATAGATCATTAGAAACATTAGAAACAATAGTGCATGTTTAGTACTACAGAAATAATCCACTCAGACGTGTACATACATTTAAAACTTTTTATTTTTCATTTGAAAACAACCCGGTGTGGAGAATCCACACCTCCACTTGAATGGGAATAAGGCAGACATTTCATTTCCACAATGCCTCCAGGCATCACAGCCATTCTGGATTACTGTTCTGACCATATGATTATGGCATGATGTCAGTTTGTTGCAGGGGTTGAGCTGATAAACAGGCCTGATGCAGTTGTTTAGCTGCATTCCACGGGCTCCACTGCATTTATAGTCATCCTGGACGGCAGCAGCCTCGCAGCCAGAGGATGTCCCACAGCCGTGAGGGTTCTTGTTAACAGGTGGGGAGCTCTTCGCTTCGTTGCAATCATCCGACCTCACTCTCAAGGAAGGGAAACGGCCGGTTCTGCAGAAGTCATCGATGGCTGACATATCAAAAGGCATGATGTGAGCTGAAACAGGAGAAAAGAGAGATTGTGAGAGGATGAATGACTTTTTTTTTTTTTTTTTAAAGCAATGATTATCTTAAAAAAGGATTTAGTTGAGTTGAATACTTACATGTTCAGTCTTGATTTATTTTACTCCAAGTAAGTCTTGTTAGCAGCAGCTCTTCTCTCGCTCTGATGTTTCTCTCCTCGGCAGCCCGGTATATATTCACAACTTTATCTCCACCCCATCCGCAGCTCAGTGCTTGAGAATTTATTTGTCATGAGAGGGCAGGTTCAGTGTTTAGAATGAGTCTCACTTATTTCAACTAGTCATTATAGATAGTTTCACTTGCTGTATTTTAACTTCATATTTTACAGCCTATAGCATTACATAAGTGGAAATGTGAGTCATTTTAGTAATATTGGGAAAGGAGGTTTAACAAGAAGTAATTGTACACCTCATTAGAATAAAGAATTAATCACACAAAGATTAACCAACAGGCATCTCGGTTTAATCTGAAAAGCATGATATAAAGCAAATGTCATCGCTTAGCAACATTGCTGAAAAAAAATAGACATGCTTGAAGTCTGACTATAAGGATGTGCACATAAACTGTGTGGATCCAACTCAGAAATTGCTAGTCAAGTTCAAAAATAATTTACAAAGAAACAGCATGTAATATATTAAATTAAATTTTGTAATATTGTAATCTTGGTAATAATACAACATAGAAAATGTGATATTTTTATGTGAAAAACTAATATATGGAAGCAATTTAAACTCTCTATCTCACAATTCATGCGGTTTCTCAGTCACAATTTTGATTTAAAAAAAAAAGTCAGAATTCAGAGATATAAACAGAATTGTGAAATATAAACTACGAATTTTTTCCTCCAAATTTTACTTACATCCAGCAAATCTGAGTTTAGTTCTTGCATTTTTTTTTTTTTTGTCTTTTGTTTGTTTAATTCCATGGAATAAACGATAAAGGGTAATTGTGACTTTATATATATAAATTTTACCTCACAATTTCAAGTTTTTATCTCAATTTAGACTTTTTTTTCTGTGAAAGCCCATTTCAGCCATGAAATGAGAACATTTTAACAGTTGCAAGTTTGTTTATATCTCACAATTTGAGAAAAAAGTCAGCCCAGACTTGTGAGAAAAAATGTAAAAAAAAAAAAAAAAAGTACTTTTTACATATTATATATACTTTTATATATAAATACAGTATTCTAATGACTTATTTTCTATTTTCTATTACATACTAGAAATTGTAATCATTTAAGTGATTAAGTGAACATGCTTTGGGATGGCATTAACCACTATTAACATGATTCCACGCATGCTATTCATTAAACTGCTTTTAATTACTTCTCATTAAACATCTTTTTCTGCTGAGATCAAAAATGACTCTTTCTTCTATGTTTTACTGTTAAGATTGCACTAATTTTGTCTTAAAAATTACATAAATAAGTAAAATTAAATTAAAAGTACCTCACACTTTAGAGCTCTGAGCTGTGGACTGGGTGGAGATAAAGATGTGATATATATACCAGGCTGAGGAGAGAATCATTAGAGGGAGAGTAGAGCAGCTACTTGAAGTACAATAAATCAAGACTGAAAAGGACTGAACACATGTAAGTATTCAATTTGACGTTCATTACTTTTTAATAATGCCATTTATCCTCTCACAATCTCTTTTTTCTCCTGTTTCAGCTCACACTATGCCTTGCGGTACATCCACCAACGACTGCTACACAGTCGGCCGTTTCCCATCCTTAAGAGTGAGGACGGACGATTGCGGCAACGTGAGGCACTCCATACCTTCACGCCAGAACCCTTGCAGCTCTGCGAGATGCTGTGAACGTGAGGCTGTCGTCATCCAGGATGGCTGTACAGGCAGCGCAGCGTGTGGAAATCAGGTGTACGGCTGCACAAGGCCAGTTTGTCAGAACAACCCATGCAGCAACCTGACATCATGCCATGATCATGCAGTCAAGTCCGTCTGCCAGAATAGCTGTGAATCCAGTAGAAACTGTGGAAATGAAGGGTGTGTCTCATTACCAGTCAATAAGTACAGGAGCGCGTACTGCAACTGCAACTGCAACTGCGCACAGAATTGTTTTCAAGTGCCCTTACAATTGACTGACAGAAAGATGTAGTTATGTTGAACTGTGAGGTTTCACTCCTTAGGTTCTTCTGTCAAGATTTGAGATGAATCTTTTATTGAAGCTGAAAATTGAGGCTGAAAATATAAAGAAATCACAAATGGAAAATAAAACCATTTAAAAAAAAAATGAGTGAATGATTTCTGTAGAGTTAAAACAAACAAACAGACCTACTTGCAGTAAGGCAAACAAATCTGACCAGAACAACGTGTATCACTCTGGCAGAGTTTATTTTGCGATACGAAGTAGCCTTGTAACAAACAGGGGAAAAAATACGATTGACAAAGGCATAACAGTCTGGACTATGTGCTTATGCTACAAGTTCACATTATTTGTCTGTTTTGTGGCCTCCATTAGCCTAGAGCCTTTTAAAGTTTTACCTTCTATTTTTCTAGAGTGTGTACGAGCTTTAACATACTAATAAACACTTATAATATTAAAATATTACGATACAAATCATATTTTAAACAGATGACATTCATTGGCCGTCCGCCAGAGGTCGACAACGTAATACTGAAGTCACACATTGCCATTGATTTTTATATATTTATGTCTGCTAAAATCTCACTTCAGGCTGGCGTAGATTTAAAGGCAGTAACTAAAGAGTAATAAAAACGTGACGAATAATATAAAACGAAAAATGTAAATCTACATTAAATACATAAACTTATCACGACAGATTAATGCATACACGCGGTGTCAAGCAATATAGTATTTGAGTGATCCAGCTTTAACTATTCGACACGCCCACAACGCGCCGGCCGAGCAGAAGACAAATTAATGCAGAGGGCTAGGCGACAGGTGATGTCTGACTAAAAAATCGCGCCAAAGCCTAAAAATACACAAATTACCTTAATTATTTTAAAGAGTTATTAGTAATTGTGTGAAAATTAAGATATTTACATGATATCTAACACGGATACCTCATTAAACATTTTGTATATTATAGGGTGACCATATTTTAGCTTTCAAAAAAGATTACGTAGGACAGGGGGTTGGGGTCTTAGTTTTGGTATCAAAATATGTCATTTCCATACCAAAACTACATATTTTACCATCACCGTTATGCAGACTGATCATAAACACAGCTAAAAAGCTTCCTACCACAGCCTTCCCTCACAAAACTAATATCTACCACAGTTTTATCACAGGTAGAATGCAATATTTCAAAACAAGCATTTCAGTCAAATGGAATTTATGCAATATTTTAAACTTTTAACAAGTGGTGGACGAAGTACACAAATCAAGTACTTGAGTAAAAGTAAAGATACGTATAAGGCATGAAGTTAGAGAGAACATTTTAAGAAAAATATATATTATTTTCATAATATTTTTTTTTTTTCTCAAACCTTGTCTGTGGTATAAAAACACCCCTGGACAAATGCCCCCAGAGGGCATCACTTCCCACTTTAATATTCTGAACATCACATCCTTTCTTTTTCCCTCAGATGTAATCTGTCTAGGTGGTTGAAAAAAATATTTGGACCTATATAATTACCTCAATTTATCACCAGCAAGCTTGTTAGCTAGACAGTTAGCATCAGCTAACAATATTTACTTATTTTCAGTATGGTTAAACATTCATATCTGTCTACTTGGCTATAACGTTAGTTGATCCAAACAATATAAACATTGATACCGTCCGTTGATAATATAAAAACAGATGCCTGGCTAAATGCGTAGCATTTTTATAAAACTACCAACGTTACAGACTGTGAAACTTACAGCAGTGAGGAACCCTGCTGAAAAAATCAGCTAATACCAGCCTAGGCTGGTTGGCTGGTCTTAGCTGGTTTAAGCTGGAAGTAGCTGGTTTTAGCTGGTCTCCCAGCCTGGCCAAGCTGGTCAGGCTGGTTTTAACTGGTGGTTTCCCAGCCTGACCAGCCTGGCCAGGCTGGAAAAGTGGCCAAAACCCCTCTAAAACCAGCCTGCCTTCCAGCTATGACCAGCTAAAACCAGGCTGGTTGACCAGCTAAAACCAGCCAACCAGCCTAGGCTGGTTTTAGCTGTTTTTTTCACCAGGGAATATGAACATGCATGAGTTATTTACCTGTTGTTTTGTATATAAAGTTTCGTTTTTTGACCTAGAGGCACTGATGTTGATGTCTGCACAAACAACTCACCGTTACAATAGTTAATCCATATATTCGACATTAGTGGCCTCACAAGAACTCCCGTTCTTATTTGTGAATTCAGTTCATTGGAGACTCGCTTTAAACGGCTAATTTGAATCAGCGAGTTGTCGACTCAAGAACAGCTGCAATTGGATAAGTCAAATTTGTGAATGAATCATTTGGTGCAATTTGTGAACCGATTTAACAGGCTCATTGATGCTTTGGAATGTAGTGAAGTAAAAGTTACTTAAAACTATACATAAAACTACTCCAGTAAAATACAGATACTTGAAAAATGTACTTAGTTGCAAAGTAAAACTACTTTGTTACTGTCCTTCACTGCTTTTAACCCACGGGAGAAAATCAACCGCCGCAACAGGGGGAAAAACGCGGATTTGGCAATCCTACATCCAACATGAGCTGCATCCAAAGCGATTTAAATACTCCGCATATTGATAGCGACTCTGTGATGAGCGAAAATTATATTCAATATTAAAATGTTTGCGGTAGCAGAATTAAGATTTAAGAAAACAGTCCAACGCAGAGCTTTAATACAAAAACACAAAATGAATGGCGACTGTACAAAGCAAAAGCCAAATCTTTACATTTTAAGCGATTTAGGAATCCCGATTTAGGAAGTCCAAAAAGAGGATATGTCCGGGGAAAAGAGGACGTATGGTCACCCTATCAGGTACAGTATAAGCACGGTGTTTTCGGGGTAGTATTGATGTTTCTCTAATGCTGTGGTTATTAGGAGCTGTTTTCAAATATTAAACTAATTCAGTTTATTCAGATCAAAAAGACTACAAACACAGTGTAGCCAAGCCACTAGGAGGCGATGTTGTACCTACGGTGATGGGCAGGATCTGCAGATCACAGATCATCGCACTTCCGATCAGTAGATGAGCGGAGTTTCAGTTGTTTGGCATGCAGATGGTTGTCCGTCGCTGGAAGAACAATCTCTGGTAGTTTTCCTTTTTTGGCATATTATCCCTTTTGAAGAGTGTTAACGTGTAATTGCTTCTCAGGTGATTTGAAGATGTGTGCCTTAGAGGTTTTCATGCTGGTAATTCTGAACTGAAGCAGGGCTTGCAAAATTGTTAGCCCGACGTCCCGGGGCTATTGTGTTTTCCAGTCAGGCTACCAAACTGTTTCACCGGACCTTACTATCGTAAAGGATATCAATTTAGGCCTCAATTTAGTTGTATCAAATTTAAGGCCATAAAAAGTTTTAAATATGTTAGATTGTATAAGAAAGGTCTATATAATTTTAAGAGGTCTTACAGTCTTAACAGGCAATTATGTCATTGAATAAATATGCGCACTGCACGTTTCAAAGTGAAAACACGGCACGGATGTCTTTATAAGAATGAAGGGAACCGACTGTCATCAGAAACGTGTTGTTGGCATTTTCATTTAATGCCTGATAAAACCGAGTTAATGCTGCTTTGTGTACAGCTGTTACCAGGGAAATATTTCAGCGCTCCTAAAGCACCACCCCATGACAGAGAATTTTTATTTAATTTTTATTTCCAATACATTTTTTCAGCTGTTTATGGTCACATTATTGCAATTATCGACCCATGTTTTTATGCAACAAATTGTTAAAATTTTTAGAAGGCACATTAACTAAGACAGTAATATTTATGTTTTAAATAAATATTTAAAAAATGATATACTTGATTTATCCCTTTTAATGGTATAAAGGCTGTAATGCCATTGTATAAGGTAATTTGTTATTGTGTGAACCTGTATCTAAATTATAAATGTCATTTTATGGCTTAATATTCTACCGTACATTGTCCAACCCCACTCACACTGTTCATTTTACTTGTGCAGCTCTTAAAAAGGGTCATAAATTGCCTTAAAATGATTTTTTAAAGTTCTGCAGATACAATAAATAGTGAAATAAAATTCCTTCCCTGATATTTGTTTATTTGTGTATTGAAAACACTTTTTAGACTCCTATCTGATCTTTTTTTTTTTTTTTTTAAAGGTCTTTTTTATATGGGCAAGTTAAATTAATTTTCAGGCTACCAAAATCTAAAGAGTACCTGCCCGAAGGGCTACCAGAGATTTTGAAATTTTGTGACCCCTGTTGTGGATACTGAATGAACAACACTGCATGGTGCACGTGAGTGTTAACGATTGTTAAAGTGAATAATTTTATTTTGAAATGATCTGTAACATTTTCTTTTGTAGAGATATCATTTTTACTATGCGGTAGCTCTTAGTCAATAGGAGATGTCTTAAGTTTTTCACACTGTTATCTTGGGCTGGATGAGTGGTAGACACTAGTAGAGGCACAGTATACTGCACGTGAGAGTTGACGATCTATGATGGGTCGTTTCATTGTGTAAAACGATTAATAGAGTCTTTGTACACTAATTTGTCACCCTTCTATACAAGAGTGTTAAAAGCCTTTCCTTCTTTATGAAGTGTATGGTGATGATTATGTAAGGAGTAATTGACGACGGGCCTCTGCTTCACCTCGTGGCCGCATCACCACCTCAGGTGTGCATTATTTTCTAAGAATTCAACGGACCGAAGTCAATTATTCCGCTTATACTACAGTTACCACACCTCTAGTCTCAGCCTCAAACGTCACGCCCAGGGAACGTTGGCTAAACGTCTGATGCATATGGTACACTTAACTGGAAACACTTCAGGAATGTCGAAGTCGTCATCTGATTAGTTGAATTTGACCGGATTTCCGGGAGACGCGAGTGTCGCGTTTATTTTCGGTCCGCCGGGAAACAAAGCACAGACTGATTTACTTGCATTTTGCTAAAAGGTGCTTATGCAGATGCCATTGTTGTTATACACATTTGCGACGTTCGTGAACAAATTACTGACTTACTGCTTGTTCTCCCTCTTCTTCGTTATCTTTCAATGCTGGTTATTTCAATGACTGACTTGTTGCACGCCAGTCTGTTGTTGTGGGGGCATTTCCACGCACAGAAACGTGACGCTGAACGAAACGAACGGTGATTGGCTGTTTGACAGCTGATCAAACAGTCTTATGGGCGGGCCATGGCCTATGAAAGCTGCCATGAATTCCAGTCAGTCTGAAGGTCTGGCTACGCGAGACTACCACACCTCAAGACATCGATCAGATGATATATTTCGAGACAATTATCTGTTTTTGTCCTTAAAACGCTATTGTAAATAGGATTAATTTCTTACGCAGCTCATCCAACCCTTCGTTGATAGTTCCAAAACATCATTTTAGACCTAGTAACGACGCTTGAGCCTTTAATACCAAACTAATGCAATTAATAATGAAGTTTAGACAGACCGGCAGACAGACGGCAAAAGAGAGGGAGAGAGAGAGATTAAGTTTGTAAATTACCTCTCTCAAGTCTGTGCGTATCTCAAAAGTGAATGGCAGTATCCTCTCTACTAATAATAAAACTTTAAGTTCATTTTCTTCAAGACCACGCCATTGTTCCCTCACGTGTGAGAACAGTCATGTAGTAGTTAATCATCAGAGCAGCGCTTTAGCGCGTATGCTAACGCGTGTGCAAACTGTATGTGTGTGTGCATCTGTAAGGGAGAGAGAGTGGGAGAACGTTTGTGCTTTCTGTACATAATAAAACTTAATATTGTGGCAAAAACATGGAAATAATCTGTCGTTTTTATCCTGTTGTTTACTGTATTTATTTGTTTGGTCAGTGTTGTTGTGGTTTTTTGTTATTTTGCTGTTTTGGAAATAACTGCAGTTGTGTGGCGAAGTGATATAGACATGTAATGCGGTCAAGTTCTGCCTGGAACTACGTTTGCAAACAAATTGTAATGTTTGTTGTTTTCTTGTTATAGTTGTGTAATTCAATTGCCCTGTTTAAAAATGTGGTATTGTATAATATGGGTTGGAAAATTCTCTCTGGTAATGGCCCAAAAGTGCATTTTCGGTTTTCGCCCGAAAGACTTTTATCACCGAAACAACACGGCTGAAACAGTGTTGACGCAAACAGAAACCGCGGCCTGCACGTGCTTGTCTGAAAGCAACACGTTTGCAGTGTAGACTTATTTCAGTTTATCTGAGAAAGACCCACGGATAGCGATTTGCAAAACTTGTAATGCCGAAATTTCAAGAGGGGGTGTGTCTGCAGTCGTGCGCGCAGTGATGAGAGCAGAGATCGAGACAGATGTAGCTTTCAGTGAGTGAAAAACAATGGCTTTACGTTGGTGTTACGTCGCAATATTTTAAAGATATGTCTTTTCTATATACTGTATTTTTATAAATATTTATTATTTAAACCATGGAGGTGAGCCAATGGATATCACACAAGCAACGTGAAAACTGTGCAATATGTTAAAGTGAAAGTAAAAGCTGACAGTGCTTTCAGCATCTGACGTGCATTCTCTCAGAGACAATGAGAGACGATTATACTTCATATGCTGATATTAATTTAGTCCCCTAATATTTTTCTTGTGCCCGAACATGATGGGAAAAAATACAAAACTCTTTTGTGTAAGGTTTGTTTTTGAAAGTCTTAAATAATGCTCTTAATTTTCAATGATGACTGCAGTGTTATTAGGGGTTAAGAAAGTATTAATTATGATCCTAATTATGATTTCAGGTGGTCTTAAATGTGGGGACTGAAAGACAAGAATTGCGATGAAACTTCAAAAGGCTATCTGTTGAATAAATATGAGCGCTGCAAGTTTCAAAGTCATTTGCTGTGCTGCTTTGTGTACCATTCTGAAAGCGCCTCCTGCTGGAAGAGAAACGCATAGAGTTGTAAATGTGAACTGATGGATCCACAAGATAATGTGTTATAAAAATTTAAACAATTTAAACAAAGGCAGTAAAATATATGTATATGTTATTTAAGTAATATAATACTTGATTGATATTAATTGTTTAAATTAATATAACTGATTTATTCTTTGAAACTTTAATATTAATTTATGCAATTGCAATGCCTTGATTTTAGTAAGATTAATACACAGTCATAGCCATAAATGCAATGGTACTAATAATTGGCATAATTCTTTCTGTGTTTCGGTTTTCGGCCTTGGTTTCCTCTTTTTCGGTTTTCGGTTTCAGCCAAGAATTTTCATTACGGTGCATCCCTAATCTAAGCTATTTTTTTAACATTTCATTTTTATATTGAACCAACATCATACCAGGTCAATGCTCTTTCAGTGATCAATAAAGTCAGTCATACAGGCATAAAAGTTCAGTTCAGTATCATGTACAGGGCTGGATTTATTTCATATTGTGACATAGGCAAACAAAATTTTGGGGGGTTGAATTCTTTTTTTGAAAAACAATGGCACCCGTTTCTGAATATTGAACGAATAAAACAGGGAAAACATGACATTTGTAAATAAACTAATTTTATGTACAGAATTGAATAACATATAGCCTGTATATGAATGAGTGTTTGTCAACTGATTGCACGCCATCAGAGTTTCACTAGTTCGCTTTTGCATATAATAAACAGCGTAAAAGTTAAGCGTGTTTGGCGTGCTGTCCGGGAGAGGGCTCCGAGCTCGGTAGTCATTCCCGAGCCCGGGGCACTCCCCCTGCCCAGGGAGAGGGGTCCGAGCTCGGCATTTGGCCCGAACCCAATAGCGCTCCCCCCTAGCTGGAGGTGAAGAGAAATGAAAAAAGGGGGGGTGGGAGGGATGCTGGAATCAGAGATAGCTGAAGGTAGGACTGCTTGGTTATTTAAAGGGACTGTAGTAATTAGATAGGGAGAGTGATTGGATAGGGAATGATTGCTGATGATGAATTGGCCGTGTTAATTATCTGCGCGAGCTCCTCCTGAAATTTGTTAATGAAACATCACTTCACTAGTTCGCTTTTGCATATAATAAACAGCGTAAAAGTTAAGCGTGTTTGGCGTGCTGTCCGGGAGAGGGCTCCGAGCTCGGTAGTCATTCCCGAGCCCGGGGCACTCCCCCTGCCCAGGGAGAGGGGTCCGAGCTCGGCATTTGGCCCGAACCCAATAGCGCTCCCCAAAGTGCAAAATAACTGCAGGACAGCAGCCAGATGACCCCCCAAAAAGCTTAACTTGGCTGAAGGGATGCTGGACGTTTGGAAGTAGACAGAGTGTGGGAGGAGCTTCTGCGGGCATTGCTAGAGAAGAAGCATTTTGCGGAAGTGAAACTTGAGGCAGGTGGAAATTATGAATGGTGCTTTTGAGGGAGCGGGCATAGCTGTTGCGTGGGGAAAAAAAGGCGGTGGCTGTAGCGGGGCTTGCATTGCTGCGCGTATAGAAAATAAGCGGGGGCTTCAACGAGAGCCATGCGTTGCAGGGTGTGAGAGAAAAGCGGGGCGAGTACTGCTATGCCGAGCACTGCTGTGCGTAAGAGGGGCTCCAGCGGGGGCGCGCATTGCTGCGTGTGTAGGGAATAAGCGGGGGCTTGAACAGGAGCCATGCGATGTTGAGCGTGACATGAAAAGCGGGGCGAGCACTGCTGTGCGTAAGGGGGGCTCCAGCGGGGGCGCGCATTGCTGCGTGTATGGGGGAAAAGCGGGGGCTTGAACAGGAGCCATGCGATGTTGAGCGTGACGGGAAAAGCGGGGCGAGCACTGCTGTGCGTAAGGGGGGCTCCAGCGGGGGCGCGCATTGCTGCGTGTATGGGGGATAAGCGGGGGCTTGAACAGGAGCCATGCGATGTTGAGCGTGACGGGAAAAGCGGGGCGAGCACTGCTGTGCGTAAGGGGGGCTCCAGCGGGGGCGCGCATTGCTGCGTGTATGGGGGATAAGCGGGGGCTTGAACAGGAGCCATGCGATGTTGAGCGTGATGGGAAAAGCGGGGCGAGCACTGCTGTGCGTAAGGGGGGCTCCAGCGGGGGCGTGCATCGCTGCACGTATAGGGGAAAAGCGGGGGCTTGAACAGGAGCCATGCGATGTTGAGCATGACGGGAGAAGCGGGGCGAGCACTGCTGTGCGTAAGGGGGGCTCCAGCGGGAGCGCGCGTTGCTGCGCGTAGGGGAATAAGCTGGGGTTTTAACGAAGGCAGGATGTCCCAAGGAAAAGGGGGCGCAAAGGGGGTGGTTGAAGCGGCTAGAGATGGCGTGGACGGGGGTGGGCTGGCGGTAGAACGGGTTGGCCGATTAGGGTTTGGTGGGTTTCCTTGATGAAAGCGCGGTCTGATCGGATATAGCTTTTGAAAGCTTCCGATGTCCACCGGCCGAGCGCTTGGATCTGCTGTTGGGAGAGGCCTTTTTGCGCGGCTGTGGTTGCCGCGCCTATGCGGAATGAATGGCTGGAGAAATTGTCCGCTGGAATGCCGGAGAGGAGCAAGATGGATTTAAGGTGCTTTTGGAACCAAAAGCGAGTGGCGGGGCGGTTGGAGTCGTCTGTAAAAAGAGGGTCGGAGGGGAGTCTGGATTGGGATTTCCTGAGCTGAAGGAAGGCAAGGAGGGTTTGGAAGGGTTGGAGGGGAGATTGAAGGTTGAAAATATATATGAAATGGCCTTTCTTAGTTTGGTCTGTCTTACTTTGTTTAATGAAGTAAGAGATGGTTTCACCGTCTAGAACTGCTAGATCAGAGATGGTGGGGTGGATGGCTGGGTTAAAGCCAGATGTAATGGCGAGCTCAGAGCATCTGAGGAAACCGAAAAAAGCCAGGATAAACATTGCGTCTAATGTGCGGGCGGTATGGATAGAATGGTAACCATTACGGAGCGTGGATATGCATTTGGTCAGGATCTTAAGGGTGATGGGTTGTCTAGGGTCTGGGCGGCTGGGCTGGGTTTTTTGTATGCCTTTGATGAGGAGGGATGTCTGGGAATTGGAGATATGGGGAGAAGGTGAGCCGAATACCAATTTGTGAAAAAATTGGACTCCGCTTAGGTATCCTTTGATGGAACTGGCTTTGAGGTTTTTATTGGAGTTGAGATGTGAAATAAATGAAGTGACAGTGAGCAGGGAAAAATCGGGGAAAGGTAAGCTATAGGCGGCGTGGAAAGTTTTAAAGCATTTCCACGCTGTAAGGTAGGATTGGAGAGTCCTGGGGGAGACTGCTTGGAGAATGGAGTCGATGGATGCTTCGAGAAGAGGCCTTAGGGGGTGGTTTATGGGAATATCAGTTCTGAATAAGGAGGGACTGGGGTTGGGAGCGGGTCCGCTTCTGGAGCCAGCGATCTGAATTTCTGAAAAGCAAAACGAGAGAGAGAGTCAGCGATTTGATTTTTTGAACCGGGGATGTGTTTTGCAGTTATGATAAATTGGTCACAAGCTGAAATCCAAATCAAACGTCTGAGCAAAGGCATGAGCGCGGGGGAGTGGGAACGGCCTTTGTTAATGCAGTGCACGATAGCTTCGTTGTCGCAGTGGACGACGATGCTGGTGGCGGACCACTCTTTGCCCCATAGGAAAGCTGCGGCCACTAACGGGTAGAGCTCAAATAGTGCTGAGGATGAAAGCTGCTGAGGCAAATCTGCCAACTCGGGGGGCCAGGTAGAAGCGAACCAGCGGCCCCGGAGAAAACCTCCAAAGCCGACGGAAGGGGCGGCGTCGGTATATAATTCGATATCGATTGGGGAAGAAACCAAATTGCTGTAAAAGAATGATAAGCCGTTCCACTGTTTAAGGAAAGAAATCCATAAGCTGAGCTCATTGCGGCAAGAGTCAGTTATGGAAATGCGATCCTCAAGGGCGTGGGCGGAGGAGGAGAGGGAGAGGAGATGGGAGATGAAGGGGCGGCCTTGTGGGATGATGCGCATCGCGAAATTTAGATGACCCAGAATGGATAGCAGCTCGCGTTTTGTACAGCTACAATTTGTTAGCAGGGTGGAAGCTACTAGAATTGTTCTGTCAATCTTTTCTTTGGGCAGGGAAGCTAGGAATTTTTGGGAATCTAAATTGATGCCCAAAAATTCGATGGAAGTGCTGGGACCCTCGGTTTTGTCTTGAGCGAGGGGAATCCCGAGTTCTGAGAAAAGCTTTTGGGTTGTCAGGAGGTGTGCGGCTGGGACGGAATCTGGGGGTGAAATGATTAAGAAATCGTCTAAAAGATGGATCAGATAGGGTAAATTGTAATTATTGGAGAGGATCCAGCAAATTGCCTCTGACAGCGTGTCGAAGATTTTTGGACTGCTTTTGCAACCGAATGTGAGGCGTACAGCGAAATAGAATTCGTTTTTCCAGCGAATGCCGAATAAGTGCCAGAAATCTGGGTGGATGGGCATGACTTTGAAGGCGGAAGTAATGTCGACTTTGGCCAACCAAGCGCCGCGACCTGCCTTTTTAATCAAGGTAGTGGCTTGGTCGATGTCGTGGTAGTGAAGAGAGAACTCTTCAAGCGGAATGAGGCTGTTAATGCTAGGGAATGGGGAATTATGCGGGGAAGAAAGGTCAATTATGAGGCGTTTTTTGCTTGAGAATTTTCTGGTGGCGACGCCGATGGGGCTGACTCGATAGATGCTAAAAGGAGGGACAGAAAAGGGGCCTATCATGAAATTTGAGTCTATTTCTTTTTTGATTAGGCCGTCCACTGTTTCGGGTTCGGTGAGAGCGGAGTGGAGATTTGGGCAGATGAGGTTTTGGGAGGGGAGGCTCAGGACGCCGGGGTGGAATCCATGGGTGAGACCTGAAAGAACATAACATACAAAATGAGGATCGGGGTGGTGAAGCAATTCAGCAGATAAGCGGGAAACATTTACGGGAGTCGATAAATATCTTTTTTGGTTTTTATTTGCAGCTTTGTGTACAGGACAAACCATACGTGCATGAGCACCGCCACAAAAACTGCACACATGCATGAAACGGCAGCGCTGTCTGGTGCACCTGCCGTTGTTGAAGTCATTGCAGACTTGGTTGCTAGTGGAAGAAGGGGGGTGGCGAAATGTGGGAGTAGGGGTAGCTGGGGTCTCCATGAGACGCGGGACGTAGCTCGTGGATTTGGGTTGGGATGGTTCGGGGCCGGGAGGAATGGACGGATTGATAAAAGTGCAGTTGGAAGTAGGGTGGGAAAATGAACGGCAAACTGCGCAGGAGATGTTGCGGCAGCCCAGGAAGACTCTGCTATGGAGCTCGGTGTCCAGAGCTCCCCAGTAAGGACACTGGTTCCACTGGGCTACGCGGATGGCACATTTGGCGGCGAACAGCTTATGGTAGGTGTAAAAGTGGGAACCTCCGAATGACAGCGCGAGCTCAGCGACTATTGCGAGATAATCGCTGAGTTCGCGCCTCCTGTGGGGAAAAACGGTGCAGATGATTTCTGCGTAACGGGTGAAAGCCATGGTGAACTCGGCAAAAGAAAGAATGCGTGACTGTGCGGGTGCGGAATTTTTTAAAGTGACTGAAAAATCGCCAATATTGATTTGGCGATCGGCAGGTGAGGGTAAGATTGGTGACAACAGGGTGAAAAGATCTACATCCGCACCTGCTAAAATCTGGGTCCTGATTGAGTTGGGGACTGGGGGAGGTTCCAGCGCTAGAGCGTTTGGCGGGGCTGGAAGGGGAGTGGCTGAGGCCAATGAGAAGGGAGGGCGGACCTGAGGAGGGAGGAAAGTGGCTGCGGGGACTGGTAGCGGCTGTAAGCGTGCGCTGCGGCCGTCTCCTGAAACGGGAAAGGGAGGAGGGAAGAGAGGGGGAATGAGAGGCACCGGTGCTTGTGGCATGAGCGGGGGAATGCTGGTGCTATGAGTGGAAGGCGGGGCTGCGGGCCATGAAAAGGGGAGAGAAAGGAGAGGCACGGGTTGCGGACGAGAATCGGCCACGGGAGTGGGCGAGTTCGTGCTGCTGCGGCGGCTCGTGGAGGCGATGGCTGGCTCTCTGCCAGCGTGAGCAGCAGGTTCCCGCTTCGAAGGTCGAGCTGGGTGGCCATGGCTGGAGACTGCGGTGTCCGGGGCGTGGCCCGAACTCGGTGACGGCCTTCTGCTGCGTCCTGACGTCGTGTAGGGGGCGCTGCGGCCTGAGCGCGCCCTGCCTGACGCCCTGGTGGGAGGGGTGGATGCTGGTTTTTCCTGCTGCTGGAGAGATGAGTAGAGTGCGAGGAGTTCTGCTTTTGAGGAACGGCGTGTAAATGATACGCCGGCGCTGGTGAGGGCCTTACGAAGCTCGGCTATGGTCCATTTCTCCTTGGCTGGGGTGCAGGAGAAGGCTGAACCGTAGGAGGACGCTGGGGATGATGCCCGGCGTTTGGAAGGTGGTGGAGACGGCGTGAGCTGGCGTCTCGGAGTGCGAGCAGCGGTGGTGCGTGAGGGCCTGCGGCCCCGTGATGCAGCCGCGGGCTCGCTTGATGGATCCTGCTGGGCGCTGGTGGCCTGAGCGGCGACCTGGATGGAGGCTGGAGGAGCTACAGGAAGCTCGGCGTCTGAGGAATAATCCTCGGAGGAGTGAATCTCAGACATGTTCGACGGCAATGATGCTGGAATCAGAGATAGCTGAAGGTAGGACTGCTTGGTTATTTAAAGGGACTGTAGTAATTAGATAGGGAGAGTGATTGGATAGGGAATGATTGCTGATGATGAATTGGCCGTGTTAATTATCTGCGCGAGCTCCTCCTGAAATTTGTTAATGAAACATCACACAAAAAACTGTGTGTTTATGACACTTACATCCAATTTGCATAATAATTTGGAACGCGGTGTAGTCGCGATCGTTAATAGTTACGCCCCCAACATTTGCATAGCCCAATCATCAGAAGTTCTGCAGCTAAGCTATTGTGAAAAAACAAAGCTATTACAATAGCGAAAATGGCAGATTATCGTGGAAATAAATGTTATGTTCCAGGTTGTGCAGGAGATGTTAAGTGCAGGGATGGTTGGTGTCTGTAACTTACTCAGAAAGGCAAGGAAAACAAATAAGGCAAGCCACTGAAGAGACACGGTTAGCTTACTTCTAGCGCTATCCTGTTACATTGCAGTACATAAGATTTCACTTACCACATAAACGGAGAGCTGGAGAGATGACTGCGCGGACGATGGCGAATGATTTACAGATCCTGAGCATCAATAACAAGCATCTAAACTTATGTGGTAAGTACTGAAGCTGTAGTATAATGTTACACACAGCACATGCGATCACAAAAGTGAAAGTAAAACGATCGTGCATTCAAAACCATATTATTAAAGCAATAAACCGCATATTAATAGCGGCTCGTGATTCGTGATTAAATATATGTTTTCCTCCATGTGCAAGCTACTGAAATGAGCCGCTCTGTGAAATGGCCAATCAGAGCAGAGCTAATTATTATTATTCATGAACCTTCCAAATAAGGTAATAACATACCATTTAATTCTAGGGACGAATCCTAGGGTTGTAAATGGACCTGTAAAACCGTTTCTGGAGAATTTTTGCCCTTACCTAAGCCATATACTAGGGCTGGGCGATTTGGCCTAAAATCAAAATCTCGATTAATTGAACATTTTAACCCGATTACGATTAATGAACGATTATTTTATTCATTAATACAATTATATTTAAATAATATTTATTTTTTTGCCCTCATAGTTCACTGACAAATTTTGTACAGTAAATATGCGCACATATTACAAGTGAGAGATTTTTGAATGAAGGGTGCACACACTATCTACTATCTATGATTATTTATTGAACATCAGTGTTGAACAACTGAAATTAAAGCACACATTGCTTAAAATGAAAAGTCAGATTTTTCTTAAATTAGTGAAAATAAATAACTTGCACTTTTGGAAACAAAATAAATTTATAAAATAATAATAAATATTAAAAGTAGAAAATAAGCAGTATCTCTTCTAAATAAAATTACTCTTGTATATCCTGTAAATACTTTTTACTGTATAAATACTGTTTAAGCTCTCCATCGACATGTCGGCGGAATAACGCAATGTAACGGAGCGGGGTCACGTGACTCCACACGCAGTAGTGTTTTTAAAGGGAAAGTAATTGAAATAATTGACCTGGAAAAATTTGATCGATTATAGGTTCTGAATGTCGATTTCGATTACTTTTCGATTAATCGCCCAGCCCTACCATATACCTTCTATGTAGATATCAGAGAACAATTTAAAATATTGTGTCAATGCATTCTATGGCACCTTTAAGAACACATTCCCAAATCAGTAAGCTCTGCAGCTATTTGGGGGGTTTTCCGCCTGCATTTGGCCTACCTAAATTCAAATGGTTCCCCTATACACATACAATGGAGGAAATTTAAAAAAATGGTATTGTATAGATTGTATAGAAAACCATTTAAACTACATAATATCAGTGTAATTCTTTATAAATAACATTATATAGGTTTCAAATATTACAATAAAAACTAAAAAAAACATAGGCGCTTTTTGATTTTGTTTTCAAAAGTTTTTTTTTTGAAAGTCTGTTACTCAGGATTTAGGTGTCTCAGTTCTTTGCAAATTGTTTTGTTTGATTCCACTAGGTCTCAGGATATACCAGAAAAAAGATTTTTTCATATAACAGTTTCTAATTGAAAGTTATTGAATTATAACCGAAGGGAGTCACATTGCCCCTTTCCCCCCTTTTCCCCCCATTTTTCCCCCCTAAAAGTGTCATTCTGTTTCTTTGCAAAAACAGGTTTTATAAAGCACATTACCCCTTAGAATACTATTTTACTATGTACCATAGCACTTTTCATGATAATTGACTGAATTATGTTTCATTTTTATGTTTGCCTGTGTATTTACTGAAACACCTACTGTACTTTACTGTCAATATTCAATATACACTCAATACATAGCTTAGCAGATTGTTTTGGTGTCCTTTACGTTTCAAAGTAATTATAAGAATAAAACAAACCTGAATAGAAGCACTGTTATACTTATAGACGCGCTTATGAGCCGCGGATCCTCTGCTCTCCATGGAAACGGCCCGTTATTTATTCATTTAGCGTCTATTTTGGATAATGGCGACCGCTATATTCCTCTGAGACATTATATCTACGGTCTAAGAGTCCAAAAACTACATATCCCACAATCCCCTGCACCGTCGAAGCATCTTTTGTGACCCGGAACCTCTCCATGACATATTTGGGCTGATACTATATGAGGAAGGTCATGTAAATGAAGCATCAACATTTCGAAACTATTTTTGGCAGAGTTTAAGGGGTTAAAACTAACTAAACTGTAAAATCAGTGGTTTTATTTATATTTCAGATGTGTTAAGCTTTAAAGCTATAGATGTATTCTACCTGATCTCATGACGAAAACGTACCTGTGGGAACTTTTTCGCAAGAAGTGAAATACATACCAATAAGTACATATCACTGCAGTTTAGAACAGAAATTAACACGAGAGGCGGTGAAACAGCAAGCAGTTGTAATCGTTTTCATATATAGTTATGATTACAACTCCATATGTTTCACTTTCCAGATGTAAAAAGCTTGCTGGGAAGCTCAGTCGGCACGGAACTGTACTTAGGATACGAATCCGTGGGTATGAATCTGGAAAAAACATTGACATGACATTCATGTTGGAAGAGCTGAAAGCATGCCTGCGATTGTGTTTTTACATCACATTCACTTCAGTTCATACTATCGGATAGGTTTAGGTATAGTGCAGGTGGTACCATATTTTAAAATGTTACGGAGCATCAACATTTCAAGTCAGAACTGCGGTGACACATACAAAACCAACGTCACATAAAATTTGCCATATGTACATTCATCTTTTCCAGAAAAAAAAAACAAAAAAACAAAACAAAACAACAACACTCTTTTAGCACCACTCAGTGGACATTTCAGCTGGAATATGTCACGAAAACGCACATGGCGGTACGTATTTTGTGTCTTGCAGAAAAGTTCCCACAGGTATGTTTTCGTCATGAGATGAGGTTGAATTAATTAATTTATTCATTTGTTTTTTGGACTGTAAATGAAGAAATATAATTTATTGTGCACCTCAATGCACTATAATGTTTTGGAATTCAAGCGGTTAGGTCAGATTTTGTGGGAAATGTCAGTTTGACATCATTCATCTTTGTATGGTTACATCCTTAAAAGATGATTCACTCAAATAAAGTGAATCATTCACTTAATCATTCAGTCAACAATTAAAGTTCTGTCATTTGTTACTCACCTAATGTCGTTCCAAACCACAAATTCAGATATTTTAATGTGTAATATTCTAATCAAAAATATCTTAATTTGTGTTCTGAAGATGACTGAAGGTCTTACGGGTTTGGAACGACATGAGGGTGAGTAATTAATGACAGAATTAGAATTTTTGGGTGAACTATCCCTTTTTAACAGCGCTTATGTGCTGTGCTGGGAAATGCATTAACAGTTCTGATAGCTTATAGCCATAACTAATAAGCAACATTATTATCAATGGATCGTTCACAAAGTCAATCTGAGTAACCATCCGAAACCTTGCGTAACTTCTGTAACCTTATTTATTTTAAAACAGTTATTTTCAGTGAGTCAGACAGATACCTGCTTAAAATACATATATTCAGATATTCATATTTTCATTAAGTTTTTTTGTTTTAGTAGGGTGCGAGTTTCGACATTGTTTTGACATTCACTCTGATTAAATGATCACATGTAACCACAAGTAGATCTCAAATTCATCCATGCTGAAGAGTTGAGGCAAAGGTCAAATCACATAATTACCAAAACAATCCTCTGCAAGTAGGCCAAATCTTCCTTCAATAATTTAATTCATGCACACAAGTGTGCAAATGACTTAATGAATAAATTTACCAGAAACTCATTTTTGGGCCAACTTTCTCCATCATTAAATGATAAGCAAGACATCACTACGGGATTGTGTGAGAGGACAAAACTCGGTCATCTGTGACAGTACATCGCTAAGGCAAGGACATAAAAGATGTTGTGGAATGTTACATTACAGTGTTACATTGTTACTTTTTTATAGAATGTTCCATTACAGTGTTACTTTGTTACTTTTTATAGAATGTTCCATTACTGTGTTATATTATTTCTTTTGTTACACTGTTACTTTTACATCTACATCTACCCTCCAGGGCGTGTGAGCGCTCGTCCGCTCTCGCGGGCCGCGCTTATCGCGCTGCTGGACAGGCTGCCTCCGCCTTGCACGCCATGGCCACCCTTCAGGTCTACCAGGCACAGGCGCTAAAACAACTGCACGAGGGTGGTCCTGGCCAAGAGGTGATGCAGGAACTCCGCGCTGCCACCGACTTCGCCCTCCGGGCGACGAAGGTCACGGCGCGGCCCCTTGGTAAGGTGATGTCCACGGCCGTGGTCCAGGAGTGACACCTATGGCTCAATCTAGCGCAGAAGCTCGCTGTCTCGAGGCTCCCATCTCCCAGAGCGGCCTATTCGATGACAATATCGAGGACTTCACCCAGCAGTCCAGAAGCAGACGGAGGCCATCAAACACATCCTGCCCCGCCGCAAAGCTACCATCCCGCCGCTGGTGGCCCAGCCTCCGCCTGCTCGTCGCTGAGGGCGCCCCCCCGCGGCCCCCAAGAAACCAGCTCTCACACCTGCTGAGGCCCATGATGCCATGATCTGCGAAACGTCCCTGATGCGGGCAACCCAGAGGTGACGGAGATTGCTCTTTGGGGGACGACGACATCAGCTCCCCCGCTCCCGGTGGAGGGCTGGGAGCCACTGTCTATTCAAATACCGCTGTCGGCACACGGGTCGACGGTACCCACAATTTCACCAAAAGAGCAATTTTCCTCACCTCTGGGGCTCCGGCCCCGAGTTCCCCTTTCGAGCAGCACTTACAGTCCTCGGAACCGGACTCGGAGCCTCATATCGCCAGCGCGGGAACCAGGGAAGAAGGTAAGCGCTGCTTATGGCAGTCTGACTTTTCTCCAGGACGTTCATCCTTCTGGGTTCAGTCCCCTTCACCCCCCCCCCCCCCCCCACCAGGCTGCACCACCGTGGTCACGTCGGTCAACGTTACCTTGATACCCCTGGTGACTCGGCTGGGAGCCTGGCTTCAGCTTCCCAGCCCCTCCCGGTGGTTGATACGGACGGTACGTCTCGGCTATGCGATTCAGTTCGGCAGGCGTTCGCCTAGGTACAGAGGCGGCCTTTCTCATTTCTGTCCATTCGGACACAATGCCGCTGTCTTGCATGCGGAGATTGCAGTCCTACTGGCGAAGGATGCAATCGAGCCGGTCCCTCCAGCCGAGATGAAGTCAGGGTTCTACAGTCCCTACTTCATCGTGCCCAACAAGAGCGGTGGGTTAAGACCCATCCTGGATCTCAGAGCTCTGAATCGGTCCCTCCTCAGGCTGCTCAAGATGCTCACGACGAAGCACATGCTAACCTGCATTCGTCCCCAGGATTGGCTTGCAGCCATTGACCTGAAGGACGCGTACTTTCACGTCTCGATCCTTCCTCGTCACAGACCCCTTCTACGGTTTGCCTTCGAAGGTTGAGCGTATCAGTACAAAGTACTTCCATTTGGCCTGTCCCTCTCTCCCGTGTCTTTACGAAAGTCGCGGAGGCAGCCCTGACCCCTCTTTGGCAGTCGGGCCTTCGCATCCTCAACTATCTTGACGACTGGCTTCTCATAGCTCACTCGCGAGACCTGTTGTGTGAACAGAGGGACCTGGTGCTTCAGCACCTCAGCCATCTGGGCCTTCAGGTCAACCGAGAAAAGAGCAAACTCTCCCCAGGGCAGAGGACCTCTTTTCTCGGTGTGGAGCTGAACTCGGTCAACATGACAGCCCGCCTCACAAACGAGCGCGCGCATTCAGGCGTTTCCCCAGAGTGTCGCCGCCTGTTCAGCCCGTGATCAGACCCTGTCTTCCTACGGGCCGGAGTGCCTCTGGGACAGGTGTCCAGGCATACCGTGGTCTACACGGATGCCTCCACCACGGGTTGGGGTGCTGTGTGCAACGGGCAAGCAGCATCGGGCTCCTGGACAGGACCTCGACTGCAGTGGCACATCAATTGCCTCAAGTTGTTGGCTGTGCTTCTAGCCCTTCGTCACTTCCGATCGACGTTGCAGCAGAAGCACGTGCTTGTTCGTACAGACAGCACTGTGACTGTGGCGTAAATCAATCTCCAGGGCGGCCTCCGCTCTCCTCTCATGTCACAACTCGCCCGCCGTCTGCTCCTTTGGAGTCAAACGTGGCTGAAATCGGTACGTGCCATTCACATACCAGGGGAACTCAACCGTGCAGTGGATCAGCTCTCACGGCAGTCCACCCACCCTGGAGAATGGTGACTCCACCCCGAGACAGTCCAGCTGATTTGGAGTCATTTCGGCCAGGCTCAGATAGATCTGTTCGCCTCCCCTGAATCCTCCCACTGCCAGCTCTTTTACTCCCTGACCGAGGCTTCCCTCGGCAAAGACGCGCTGGCACACAGCTGGCCTCCGGGGCTCAAGTACGCCTTTCCCCCAGTGAGCCTCCTTGCACAGACCCTGTGCAAGATCAGGGAGGACGAGGAGCAGGTCCTGCTGGTTGCGGCACACTGGCCCACCCAGACCTGGTTCCCAGAACTTATTTCCCTCGCGGCAGCCCCTCCCTGGAAAATCCCCTTGAGGAAAGACCTTCTGTCTCAGGGGATGGGCACAATTTGGCACCCGCGCCCCGATCTTTGGAACCTGCATGTCTGGCTCCTGGACGGGACGCCTCAGACCTCACTGGCCTCCCACAGGCCGTGATCAACACGATCACTCAGTCCAGGGCCCCCTCTACAAGGCAGGCCTATGCACTGAGGTGGGGTCTGTTCGTCGACTGGTGTTCCTCTCGAGCAGAGGACCCCCAGAGATGCACGATTGCAGTTGTGCTTTCCTTCCTGCAGGAGAAGTTGGAGCACAGGCTGTCCCCTTCGACTCTCAAAGCATACGTCGCAGCTATCGCGGCGCATCACGATGCAGTAGATGGAACATCCCTAGGAAAGCACCCACTGGTCATGAGGTTCCTCAGAGGTGCCAGGAGGCTCAACCCTCCCAGACCGCACCTCATACCCTCTTGGGACCTCTCCGTCGCCCTTCGTGGCCTGCGGGACGCCCCATTTGAGCCCCTCGCCTCAGTCGAGTTGAAATATCTGTCACTTAAGACAGCGCTCCTGACGGCATTGGCCTCCATCAAGAGGGTAGGGGACCTACAAGCCTTCTCTGTCGACAAAGCGTGCCTGGAGTTCGGGCCCGGCGATTCTCACGTTATCCTGAGACCCCGGCCCGGTTATGTGCCCAAGGTTCCCACCACGCCTTTCCGCGATCAGGTGGTGAACCTGCAAGCTCTGCCCCTGGAGGTGGCAGACCCAACCGCTGCGCTTCTGTGCCCAGTTCGCGCTCTACGCATTTACGTGGACCACACTCGGGCCTTTAGACGCAGCCAGCAGCTCTTTGTCTGTTTTGGAGGTCAGCAGAAAGGGAATGCTGTCTCTAAACAGAGGTTGGCCCACTGGGTGGTTGAAGCCATCTCCCTATCCTATTTGTATCAGGGAGAGCCATGCCCCTTAGGACTTCGAGCCCATTCCACAAGTAGTGTTGCCTCGTCCTACGCGTTGGCTCATGGCGCCTCTCTAACAGACATCTGCAGAGCTGCGGGTTGGGCGACACCTAATACCTTCGCCAGGTTTTACAACCTCCGCGTAGAGGCCGTGTCCTCCCGTGTTTTAACATAACAAGTCAGGCAACGGGAGACCGGCTGGTGCCGGCTTGCTGCGCCATTCCTTTCGGATCCGTGCGCCATTCCCCAGCTGTTCCCTCCATAGCGAACCTGGGTCCTCCATGCCCCGCAATCAGCCTAGTGCGGAGTAGGTACTGATTGTGCTCCTGCTGGGTCTCCTTCGCCCCGCAAGGTTGTGGCAACATGTCTCAGTATCCCTCGGTCAGCCAGAGGGCCGTGGTTTCCCCCGTGTATCCCTAGTGTCTATGGATACATCGAATTATTCTCTTTCCACATGTAAAATATCCCATGTGCTCCGCCCCCCCAACCCTGCTTCAGTACATCTGGCATCCCTGTGGGGTCCCCTACTTCGGCCCCCAGGGCGTTGGGAAGGTTACGCTCGTACCCGCCTGCGGACACGTCCGAGCAGGGTTTCCGCGGGGTCTTAAAAAGTCTTAAAAAGTCTAAAATTTAAAAATCAAAATTTTAGGCCTTAAAAAGTCTTAAATTCGCTGTTCTAAGTCTTAAATAATTTTACACAGGTCTTATTTTTCCGATGTCCATGTAACGCTACCTCTAAAGCTCATTTAAATTCTCTTTTTGTTGTTTCCATGGTGTTGTAGTTCTTTATTTCACTAGTCCAAATATAATTTGCTGTATTTAAACTACGAATGAGACCAACATGCAATAGCCAATCAGCTTTCTGTTATTGGCGCGAGTCTCTCTCGGATTGTACCGCAGAATTAAAATGGATTTAACTTTTTAGCTATGTGGAAGTGCAAGTTTAGCGATACTTAGCTTGAAAAAAACTGAATATAGGGCTTGGCTAAGGCCAGTTGCTAACAACTGTAGATTTTTTTCCTCCCTCTGTGGAAGTTACTGCGTCTTCAGACAGAATCGCAGTAGCAGAATACAGGTCAAACTACCTTTTTCTGTATATAATGTTTTCAATAATAATAATGAATATAGGTCGAGCTAGCTGACTGCCAGCCTTCGAGATACTTTTAAAATGTTTTTTTTTTACTTGCCCGACCGAACAAACCGCCTGATTAAAACTGAAGTGACAAAAACAACTAGCGAAGCATCGAATGTAAACAGAAATTGATAATGTATAGTGTATTTCTGGTCTATTTGTGACATACTTTAAAACAAATGAATGTAACAGCACTCTAAAGAAACACACTGAGGTAAAAATTTAAAATGTATAGTTTATTTATAACATATATATAGTTATAATATAGTTATATATATAGTTCAGTAATATACCAAGTGAGCTTTTTGCTGAATATTCTCACAATTACAAATGTTACATTCATTTTAGCTCAATAAACAAGTAGTTAGTCAAGTAGTTACTTACATATTAGACAAAATATTTTCACTGTTTTGTTCTGTTTCACCAACGAAAATAGTTCCAAGCAAGGATCGCAGCAGAAGTATTCTCCTAGCAACGTTTTGCTCTGATTCAGCGTTTTGCTCGAATCAGTTGAAATAACTCGCTCATGAAGTGACTTACCGCCACCTGCTGGTAGTTTAGTGTGTTTAAAAGTATGCCTCCACACCCAACATTTCTAATGTATATATTTATAAATCAATAAATGTATTTAAAACATTAATCTCACTTTTAATTTTGCAGTGTAAATTGTGTAATCTCACTGCTAACAGCCATTTAGAATTTATTGATAAATTCATAAAATAAATTTCAAAGGTAATGCATACATTTCAAAAGTAAAAAAAAAGGCCTTTATAAAGGTAAATTAAATATGCAGATTTAAGATGTAAAAGCTGATAGAGCACTGGTGAAAATATTGCTTCAGAATTTTTTTTACATCAGATATTTCTAGTGGTACTTTTATGGGGATATTTTGTGTGGAATAGTATCTGCTGATATGAAAAGTTCACTGTATATCGTAGTAATAAATTTAATTTATGACAGCCATGAAATTGTTTACGTTTTACATTAAACACATTAAATATTACATATATGCATGTAATATATCTATTTCCATTACAGGTTTCGGTCTTAAATTTCATATAAGGTGGTATTAAAAAGGTCTTAAAAAGTCTTAAATTTCACTTGTTCATATCTGCAGAAACCCTGTCCGAGAAACCTGTCTGCACGTGGCGTAGGGCGTAACGCGGCGCCAGGTTCGTGGCCTTTTCCATGGGTCCAAGTTCCCAATGTAACGTCGAAGTGATTCGACTGAAAGGGGAACGACTAGGTTACGTAGGTAACCCTCGTTCCCTGAAGGAGGGAACGGAGACGTTACATTCCCCTGCCACGACCTGCCGTCGCGCTGACGCCGGGCTCTCCCGGCTCTTCAGCAAAAGCCTGACTGAGTGGTGCGCCAATTTTCAATTTTCACGTCCACTCGCCAATTTTCAATTGGCCTTTTTATATAAGGCTCAGAGATGATCGGTCTCTCAAGCGAGATCCCCAATGTAACGTCTCCGTTCCCTCCTTCAGGGAACGAGGGTTACCTACGTAACCTAGACGTTACCTTCATAACCTAGACGTTACTTTTATGTAATATTACATTACTGTTACATTGTTACTTTTTATAGAATGTTACATTACTGTGTGATACATTATTACTTTTGTTACATTGTTTCTTTTTATAGAGTGCTACATTACAGTGTTACATTATAACTTTTGTTACAGTTACTTTTTATAGAATGTTACATTACTGTGTGTTACATTATTACTTTTAGAACATGTTACATTACTGTTTGTTACATTGTTACTTTCAACCTGGAACGTTTTCGTGAGACGTGAATAGGTACCAATAGGTACACATCACTGCAGTTTCAAACAGAAATGTCCACTAGAGGCAGTAAAACAGTGAGCACTTGTAATCTTTTTCATACACAGTTATGATTATAGCTTCATATGTTTAGATTTCCAGACATAACACGCTGCTCGGTAGCTCAGCCGCCATGGAATTGGACTTAGGATGCAGGATCCTTGAGTATCTTGTGAAAAACATGACTCACAATGAAAGATCTGAGTTTTTCTTCTCAAATTTGCTTTAGTTCATACTTTCGGGGAGGTTTAGGCATAGTGCAGATGTCATTTTAAAAACATCATGGAGCATTAGAGTTATAGCACTACTCAATGGACATTTCAAGTCATTGTTACTTTCTATGAAAAGCTAAATTTAGGTTTCTGTTAGGTATCCATCACATAATATTGAAACATTTCATAAAGTCAAAGTATCCAAGTATCCATACAGTGACAGAATGACGAATCAGCATTACAAGCTGCAGCTCTTTGCTATCATTTTCCAAACCTCCCGCTAACTCATGTGTAACAGACAGAAAAGTGAGGAGTCTCTTAGAAAAACAATATACGAAAGCACTCTTTGCTAATTAGCATATTGAGTGCTGTATCTCTACAGCTAGATGAACTGATTGGTATTCTGGAGTCCGCCGGCGTCTCTCATCTCCAGTAAATTTGCTGTGAACGGTGACTGTGTTCCTGTCGCGTTCCCGTGCGCCACCACTCCACTGTCCTCTTGTCCGATAACAAAGCTCAGCTTGACCTTTTAGCAATCAAAAGCCCAACAGTCGATGTCCTATCAAACTCTCAGTGTGAGATGCCCATTCCTGGTTCAGGTTAGAGCTGGTAGATTGCTCCCTAGGTACCCCCTAACAAGATAAAGAAGGGGCAACTAAGATGTCTTACTCTTAACAAATCAAGCCCAGCAATCTCATGGCCAACACAGTAATCCTGCTGCGTGTCACCCTGCATGGACCTAACTCGCAAATAACACGAGAAACAAAACTAGTTAAAGTCCCTCCGGCTGGATCTGTACACCCATAAAACAACCCCAGCAGAGACTACTGGGCCTCCTGCAGTATGTCAGAAGAACACTTCATCCAGATTCAAAAATCCTGGAGGATTCCTATTGTGGAAAATGTCAAGGAATCCAGAGGTCAGGATACTGTATCCCATGTGTTCTTTTCCCTTATTTGAATGGATTAAATTTCTTGATTCAGGAGAGGCTTAAATAAACATGAGAACTCCATTTGACGAATATCATTTCCTTAGAGCAATCTAGCTTGGTTGGAAAACATTACTTAATTAACAATACTTACATTGTACTTAATTACAAAACATGTTACTAAATGTAATGTAATACTTATAATATAAAGTGACTATTTATGATATATTGTTACTTTTTTTTTTTAAATGTAAGATACTTCTGTGCTACATTGGTGCTACAATTTTTATAGAATGTTAAAGGGTTAGATCACCCAAAAATAAAAATCTTGTCATTAATTACTCACCCTCATATTGCTCCAAACTTGTAAGAAAACAAATTAAGATTTTTTAAATAGAAAATTAGGTTACTTTTTGTGTTACATTCTTACATTTTATAGAATGTTATATTACTTCTCTGTTTTTCATTATGAGTGATATTAAAAATCCTGTAAACATATATAGAAGGTAATATTTGGATTTCTCTATCTCTCTACACCAGCGTTTAGCAAAACCTGAAGCATTTACACACACACCACTAGCCAATTACACTCTTTGATTACACTAAAATAAAGTCGGCAGCAACTTCCGGTTCATAAGGACTTATTATTTACATGTGTGGAGAGTCTCAGACTCCATCTCTGAATAGAGTGTGAGTTTATTTTTTCTATAACATTCATCTGGGAGCACAGTGTGCACCATTTCATCAGATTTCTAAGGTAAATAATTTATAAACCTGCGCAAACACAGGAGAATACATCAAAATCTTTCTCAATATGCTAAGTGTTCATCGGGATTTAAAAATAAAAGCTCAAACTTCACTCTGAGTTTACACATATTTAAGAAATTACAGTGGCTGTAGCATTTCTGTCGTGAAGAAATTACCAAATATTAAATATTAAGTGAACATTTGAATAAAATGTTGTTTAGTCAATATTAAACAAAGATTAGATAATGCAAAAAAAAAAAAAAAAATCGTCAGGCTGTTGGCCTCCTCTGCAGACCTTTAATATAATGCATGATATACGTCAGTTCTATTATTTATAATGCATTATAAACAGTTTTGTTTAATAAAACCATATGATTACTTGCTTTTGATACTTTATTTGAATTAAAAATCGTTCTGAAAGTGATTCCAATTTCAATAACGATATTGTTTCTCTGTTCCATTATCGTTATAGCTGTGATGTGGACTCTGTTATTCTTTAAATAGAACGATTTTTAGAACAATATTGTTGTAGGTTCAAAATTAGCACCTATAGATTTCCGTCGGAAGCTGACTCGCAAAAAACTAAAGTAAAAGTAAAGAGGTTCGTATTTAAAGGCAAAGTATATCTTAAAGTTTGTATATCTTCTAAATTTGCTGATATTTGCATTACTGCTTTTTAATGCTTCATTTTAGTTTTCAAAGCATAAATTTGATATTTTTTTGAAAAATAAACATAAAAAATATAAACGGTTCTTTCTGCTTAGCACAATAATATGACATTATCTAGCCTATAGTCTATTGGTTCAATAGAAAAGTGTACATCTGTGATTATCTGTTGGCAAAGTAATATTTAATTTGTATATATATTTTTTTGTTTAATTTCACAGTATAGAACAGGCAAAAGCCTTTGTTATTCTAAACAGTGAGTGGGTGTGTTATTGTAAATAAGTTACTGAACAAATTACTGGCTTAGAAAAAAATCCTGACTGCTTTAATTTTTAGTCAGTGTGGCTTTATGAGTAATTTCTAATTAAATTAAAATAAACTGACTGAAAAAGAAGACAAAGTTTAATCAAGTTAGCATTATAATGGGGGAACAAAACATGTTGCTGTGACATACTTTTTAGTGAAAGTTGAATTACTTTTGTATTACATGATTAATATTTTTAGAAACTGAAGTTTCATTTTGCATTGTTACTTTATGAAAAGGTAATTTACTTTTGGTTTTCTCAGACATTTTCTCCTCCAGTGTGAAGTAAATTTAACAAAGCTATTCATAACTTATTTAAAAGCCTCATTTGATTATGCAACATGCATTACTTGTAATACATTACCTCAACACTTTATTTAAAAAGGTGAAGAGATGAAATAAGATCTGCTCTTCAATCTGAATTGGGAATTGTTTTGTATTTTCTCATTCATTAAAGGAACAGTCACATCCCACATCTTCTTGCACTGCACTGTGGATTCATGCAATTGGAAAATAAACTACTTTCCATTTGGTTTTATAGTTTTTATTGTTCTTGTTTTGTCATGCTTTACAAGATATGCTTGAAAGAACATAAACTCCAAAACATTTCCACCGGCCTGTTTCTATCTCCTCTCCATCAGGGCTTAAGCCCCAGCAGTAAGCTGTTACATCGCATCCTGTTTGCCACATTAATTTCCTGCGCTTAACAATATTTTAGCATAATTAACAGGAGTGAGCCAATCTGCTGCTCATTGATTCCTCTTCTTTCTCTCTTCCTCTCAGAAACACACACTCAAAAGAGGGTGAAAGTCTGGCTTGCTTTATTAATGAGGACCATCTGTGCAGAGGCACAGTGAAGGAGAGAAAGAGAGAGGGAAAAGACGGAAAGAAAGCAGAGAGCGAAGGAGAGAGTGTTGAGAGGGAGCTGAGAGAGCTCAACAGAGGAGTTTGGGGTCTGAACTGAATCTGATCAAGATCCTGGATGAGTGTGAGGACTCAAAAGACTGTAGGAAGACAAGGAGAACTGTTTTTCTTCCTTTAACATCTTAAACTTGTCATGATAAATTCATAATTATACCAATTCTTTATAGTCACTCTAGTAATTTTAGGATTTTTGCTATAGATTTTTTTTTTCTATTTATATTAAGCATGACAGCTCCAGGTTACTATGAATATTGTTTTATGTTGCTAAAAACAACAGCATATGGGTTTAAAATCACACAAGCCTGAGTAAATAATGACTGAACTTTCCTTTTCATTGGGGAAACGAACACTTTAACACTTCAACAATTGTTCACGTAGTCTATATTTTAAGACTAAAGTTTTTTACCACATGCTGCAGTCTGTTCAGCTAGTTCCAAGTATTCATCATATAAACTGAGAAACTGAAAAAGAAACTGTTAAGCAGGTGTTACAGCTTATTTCGTTAGCTTTTTTATTTAAAGGCTTGAATGCAGACTTTAACTTTGGATCAAACAGATGGTTTAATTAACAACATCAGCAAACAGTGGGATCTAAAAGTCTGATGCCACACTGACAATCTGTAATTGTTCTTTTATGTAAAATTAAACTAAACTAAATAAATAAATAAAATTGTTATTGTTAAAAATAGATAAAGTACATGTGCTCCTTTCCTTAAAGGAACACTCCACTTTTTTTGGAAATAAGCTCATTCTCCAACTCCCCCCGAGTTAATAAGTTGAGTTTTACCGTTTTGAAATCCATTCAGCCGTTCTCCTGTTCTGGCGATATCACTTTTAGCATAGCTTAGCATAGATCATTGAATCCTATTAGACCAATAGCATCGCGTTCAAAAATGATCAACGAGTTTCCATATTTGTCCTATTTAAAACTTGACTCTTCTGTAGTTTATATTGTGTACTAAGACTGATGGAAATGCAAAGCTGCGAGTTTCTAGGCCGATAAGATTAGGAACTACACTCCCATTCCGGCGTAATAGTCAAGGAAGTTTGCTGCCGTAATATGGCCGAAGCAGGCAGAGTATTATCAGAAATGAGTTCCCAGCTAGTTTAGCATTTACGTGGTATTACTGCTCCTGCTTCGGCCATATTACAGCAGCAAACTTCCTTGACTATTACGCCGGAATGGGAGTGTAGTTCCTAATCTTATCAGCCTAGAAAATTGAAGCTTTGCATTTCCACCGGTCTTAGTACACAATATAACTGCAGAAGAGTCAAGTTTTAAATAGGACAAATATTGAAACTCGTTGGTCATTTTTGAACGTGATGCTATTGGTCTAATAGGATTCAATGATCTATGCTAAGCTATGCTAAAAGTGATATCGCCAGAACAGGAGAACGGCTGAATGGATTTCAAAACATTAAAACTCAACTTATTAACTCGGGGGGAGTTGGAGAATGAGCCTATTTCCAAAAAAAGTGGAGTGTTCCTTTAAAGGGGCCATTGGATGCCAAATTCACTTTTACATGGTGTTTGCATATAAATGTGTCACAGTAGTGTGTGAATGATACGATGATACAAATCCATTTACTCCTTTTTAAATTGCCAACTATCAAGCCGTTTTGATTTTTTGAGCAGTATATAGGGCTGGACAATATATCGAACGATATTGTGAGGCGCGTTTAGTCAATGAAGCCGGTACTTTGATTAGTAGTAAATCTCCATCACGTGCGTTCCGCTCAGGTTCCGCTGGAGCGGCAATTAATACACAGAGACGTAAATCTCTGACAAGCTACGCCATAACGAGCTTAATATTGAATGCGATATTGAGCGCGATATGGCGTAGGTTGTCAGAGATTTACGTCTCTGTGTATTAATTGCCGCTCCAGCGGAACCTGAGCGGAACGCACGTGATGATCACTCCGCCAGATCTTCTGGAATTTACCACTGGATCTGATGTCTCTGTAGTGGTTAAACATGAGTTATAATTTGTTTTGGGTAAATCTAATGGGCAGTCTTTGGTCTCATTAGTCTATTATTTGTTTCAGAGCAAATCGTTTTGGCAAAATCTCATCATGTTTATGTAAATTCAATGCTGTAGCCTATATCAGAGTGCTGCCTGTGTAATTTTGACTGAATTGCCTAGCAACTTTTATGATGACTGTTGTTGTTATTTATTAAATATTATTATTCAATAAATACCATTTTATATAAATAATAGTAGTATTTAAAAGTTCATGATGGCTACTTTAGTTACATTGTTCTACCATTAGATGGCGACAAGAGACTTTTTTTTTTTACAAGTCAGCAGTAGAGATTTTATACTGAAAAATTACAAATGGAAATTATTTTTAGTTTCAGCAACAGCTTGATGCAGCTAACAAAGTGAGCAGTGCTGTCATCCAAAATCACCCTTAACAGATGATATTAAGGATATTAACATTATGCCCAGCAGACATTCAAAGTACATTGTGAATATGAAAATGAATGCTGGTGCAGATGCATGTAATCGCGATCGCTCAGACCGTCTCTCTTATAAAACTCTACAAAATACAGTGAGCTTTTAATACAGTAATACAATAAGTTTTCAATGAATCAACTCAACATACCTTCGTTACTAGTTCTAAAGTGACGTTTTGGAATTAGTAACGGAGGCTTGGGCTCAGCTGTTCAACTGTCAAACTGAGATTTGAATTTGTGGCGGAAGGAAGTAGTTTTGCACAAAATAAGGTTTTTTTAAAGACACTTGCTGGTGTTTCTTATGTATTTACACACTTGTGCGGTCAAACTGTTGTATAAATGCAATATCACACTCGCAGACAGCAGTGCCGATATTAGGCATGGGATGATAACCGGTTTCAAGGTTTACCGCGGTTTGAAAAAGTCACGGTTTCAAAACCGGAAACAAAAAAAGTTATACCGTTCCTACGATATGCGCATTTTCTGTGTCAAAGTGAAAGCGCAGGACTCCCTACTAGGTTGTGTGTGTGCGTCCCTGCAGAGAAAACAATGCAGCCCCTCCCCCACCGGTTAGTGCTCAGGCGCGTGTCTGTGTTTGTGCACGTGATCCACAGTCAGTGAGATTCAGCAGTAATATAAGTTCAGGACGGCCAAAGGAGGTGAACCCCCACAACACAGAGTGGGGAATAGCAGACTATATGTACTAATTTTACGTTTCTGTGAACTTTAGCACAACAATTAAGTTAAAGTGAAATCACGTCTTTGCTTTTAAGCCTTCTGTCACGTTAAAGGTGCAGTGTGTAGGTTTTGTGGCATCTAGCGGCGAGATTGTGAATTGCAGCAGAGTACCGCTCACCCCTCCCTTTACAGAACTACGGAAGCCGATACAGGATTTAAATCTCACCTTTTTTTTGACAGCAACGAATAGTGAGATTTCTTTTAAAATGTAATTTAAGGAATTATATTAACTTTATCATTCAATAAAACTATGTTATTGTGAATATTACTTGTTCATCATTGTGTCAGTGTTTTTTTCGCAAGCTGATTCTATGTTAATAAAAACATAATGGTTAATTAAGGTCTTTATGCACCCCTGAAAACATAGTTATTGCACCACTGTCTAGAGATCATCTTAAATATTACACGGGGCACCTTTAACACAAGTGACTGCAATTTAATTTAATTAAGAAGATTCAATTATTTATTTTAATTATTTTGCCTTCTGTTCCATGTTACAAAATGTTCTATATGTTTCCTAAAATAAAATATACTGTAATCCGTTTGGGGAAAAAAAGGTTGTTTTTTTTACCCAGACATTTAAATGTAACATTGTAGAGCAGTGATTACAATACCGTAATACCGTGAAACCGTGATATTTTTATCCAAGGTTATCATACCGTCAGAATCTTATACCGGCCCATGCCTAGCCGATATACAGCCATATCTCATGTTTACTCGTGTGATATTGCTCATGTATAACATAATGCTCATCAGATCATTCATTACATTCAGATAGTTAGAAATGTAGTGAAACTTGATTTATATCTTTTCATACATTCGTTTGAATGTAAATGAACTGATAATCTCTCAAGCATTATGTTAATGGCTTATTAATGAAAGCTATTACAAAGCATTACCCAATTCTCTTTTCTTCTTTAATTTGCTTATTTATTAGTGCTGCTCTGCTCCTCTCTCTCTGAGGTTTTCAATTGGAAATAGTTAGCTGATGTAACATAAATTCATTCGTCATTCACCCATACAATCAATGTACAGCAGGTAGAGGAATTAATCATTGTTAATGAACCCAAGGCAAGCTCTTAATTAGACAAGCGACTGCAGGTTTGACCCAAACGGATCCATAGCGGTTCATACAGTCAATATAAGACATCTGTTTGCTAATGCACGACTATGATTTTTTTGAATTGAGATATGTGGAAAACCTGTACTGAAAACAGTCTGAATAATCAATCCCACCCTGCAAACACATTCAATCTAATGACCGGCTCCATATAAACCGTTTTACGCGTTCACAGATCCATTTTATTGTACACCAAGTGCACCAAATAAAATCTTCTATAAAAGTATTACAATATGTGCAGTGTTCCACAATCACTGTAAGAAGCTTGAAAATTTCCTATCATTCTCTGATTGTTTTAAGCGGGGTGTATGTGCTGAGAAGCAAATGAATGCATAATGGCAGCGGGCCGCTGTAAAAGCATGTTTAGATTAGATATTTCCACAAATGTGGTGTAAAAAAATGCAGCATACTAATCAGGCTCAAGTCAAAGTCCTACTAACTGTCACTACAGTAATATACAAAAACCTGCAGATATAAGTGGGCCGGGAAATAAGCTGATTTCCATTCTAATGGACGCTCTCGGAGGGAGCACAACTCCAGGCACGGAGGTTTCTCGTCGGCTTACTGGTTAATGAGCTCAGTTTAGAGATGCACGAAGAGCATTTATGAGCATCCACAGGGAAATACACAACAGCCCGATATCAGTTTCAGGATTTGTTAAGAAGAATAGCTCTTTTTATGTGACAAGTTAATGGTTATATGTAGGACAACTGAAAAGCACACATGCAAAAAAGCATGCATATTAAACGTCCTTTGCGCGCCCATGGGAGGCGGCGAGCGCTTCGTAAACATGACACGCTGAAGATCACGACCCTCAATCACAAAGCACAGGCTGGGGCGAAAAACATGAAATGTCCTCCAGAGATGCCGTAATTGCCTGTTCCTCTTTTGCAATAATCCAATTACCTTTTCCATCTGATTATATTTGGAGAGTATTATGTTATGTTTTTTGAAAAGGGCAAGCTGGCCATGCTATCAAAGTCACGGGACACGTAATTATATCATACCACCGGGTCACCATTGTAGGCTGCAGGTGGCTCGGACAGGACTGGAGGAAGATTTCGTGTCCCTGAAAGGCGAACCGCAGGCCCCGTCCACACATCTTAAGAGCTGTAATTAACCAAGGTCACCTTTGAGAACAACACACTGACGGAAGTTTATCAGCCTCCGCTAACACAAAGGACTAAAACCAATTTAGTGATAATTGGGTTTTCTTTGCCAAAACTGCTGGTCTACTGGTGTGAGTAAAGCAGGTAATCTGCATAGTGATATTTTGGTTCTTTTGTAGCGACCTCCCTAGTACACAAACACTGGAGGAAACACTGTGGGATGGTGGATGGTAATAGAGATGCTCTAATTTAGGTTTTGTTTTGTTTTTTTACTTATTAAATACGCATCTAGATATGGTGCTTTGCAGGAATGGACAGCATACTGAGATCCAATTAGACAATAATCTAACTAACACTGGCAATTTATTAGAGATGTAATCAATTATGTACTATGTACAAAGTTGAAAATCACATTTTTTTAAGATTTATTTTTTATTATTTTTTTTTTTTTCAAATTGTTTGTCCATTGCAGGGTTTTTCAGCCATAGTTAGAATTGAAATAATGGGTAACGGAAAAGCCTAATCAAATATTCTATGTAAATTTAGCACAATTTAAGCACAATGTGTATTAAGATATCTAAAAATATGGTAAGACACACCGATTTGCAATATCAAGCAGCAAAAGCTAAAAAATAGCTGGATGCTGATGAGACCGGAAGCCAGACCTATAAAATTTACAAATGGGAAGAAAAAGGTGGATATATTTATCAATTTAATAATTTAGTTGAATAATTGAAGAGTTCAGATGCAAAAGCCTCTAAGTGCCATCTTAAATTTTCTTCTAAAATGAGCAATTTTCTAAGACTCCTATATTTATGTTCAGTTATTTCATCTTAAGGGGAGACACTGCAGGCAAAAACACTGTTTTTTAATGCACAAAATCAAGTTTGAGATTTTTGGCTTTTTGGTGTTTCATAAAGTGTTTTTTTTTTTCAGACTAGTGGAAAGAAAACACCCAAAAGACACTGTTAAGTCTTTATTTTACAGCACTTTATCTATTTGTGTCAATAGATTTCAATTACAATGAATATTTTTAAAGCCCGTTTTCTTAAAATTAGTTTTTTCTCCTACACTGAGCCATAAATCTCCACTTCAGTAGCACTCTCCAGGGCTCTAGACTAACTTTTTGCACTGGTTGCACTGGTGCGCCTAACTTTTTTTCTTAGGTGCACCAGCACAATAGTTAGGTGCACCCAAATTTTCAACCGCATCACATTTAACACCGCAGTTTTACAAGTTCGCTTTTTTATTTTTTTATTTATTATTATTATTCAATCCCTGTCCATATAGGCAATATTGACTTGTAAATGATTAACTAACAATCTGGTCAATATAAAGTTCTTTATTTGAAGCACAATTCTACAAGAAAGGCAACTTACTGAAAAAGTGTTGGTGCTTAAAGTGCTGTATTAAGCTGAAATTTAAACTTAAAAAATTTCAAGATAATTAACTAAAAAGAAAATCTAAATTAAGTGTTTTAAGGGCTTCAAACTGAACACCTCATGGCTTGATGCGATAACTCCTATAAATTGGACACATGCAACATCATTGCTGTACGTTGGGTTTACGTTCAAGCCATTTTTCTTCATAAGAATCAGTGTTCCCCCTAGGTTTCCAGCTTTTTTGGGGGGGGGCATATTTTTTTTCCTGGTACTTTACCCTACTTTGTGTAATAATGAAAACATTTCAGTGAAAAAATAAGTCCAAAACTCTCTATTTTAACATTTTGAACAATAGGGCTTTACAATCTTTTTTTTTTTTTTTTTTTTTTAGAAATTCTTGTTTTAATTTTTCTCATAATCAAATGAAAGCATAAACATTTATTTATTTTTAATCAAATGAAAAATAAACCTTTTTAATTTTTGGCAAACATATATGATTTATAAATAGGAATATATAAACACCTACATTATACTGTACAAAAGTAATACAGGACTAATATTGTTCTGTTTCATGTTAAACCATACTTTTATTTTGACAGGTTGCCGTGAAGTTTCTGTGTGCACAGTATGATATGATGCTAGTTTTCTCAAATGAAACGGTAAAAGTGACACTCACAGCAGGTTTGGAGATTGAGTTTATCTGTTCATGTGAGATGCAAATGCCAAAAATTAGCGGGAGCGTCACGCGTGCTTCAGTAGCCTACGCGTGTATTAAAAAAAAATACACGTCTCCACCATTAATACATAGAGGCAAACGGAACATGCAGGATTCATATTAAACGGTCTTTTTGCCTTTCAGTTTTCACAGACACTAGTCCATATCGCGATTTGAATTAAGTGACAGACCAACTTTTGATTTATCAATCCAAAAATCGACGTATTACGTGGCATTCCGCGCCATAGTAAATTTGTTTTTTATGAATGGAGTCCGCGATCCAGTCCGTGTTTTTGCGGAGGAGGCATTGTAAACGCTTGACTATGTAGAGACAGCCTGACTGCATCACATGCATTTTCAAACGTACACACACGTACATGAATATCTGGACCACGGCCAATCAGAGGGGGCGCGGGATCTGTCCTTCATCTCTGATTGCTTTAGACCACGATATGGGTCTAATGTGTGTCTGTTGTTGAGCAACAGGGAGACTTTAAGAGTGACGGAGTTTCGTTTTTTTTCCCCTCGAACGGCTGGTCGCACCGGTGCAACCTTTGATTTTTTTTAGTCGCACCATTGAGAAATTAGGTCGCACGTGCGACCAAATTGGTCGCACTCTAGAGCCCTGCTCTCACACACCAAACTTGTCATTTTTATTCCTGTCTATATCCTGAAGGTTTTTACAGAGGCATTTATTCATATATAATTTGCTTGATTATATTCAACATTTTATTCCCCCCAAAATGGTAAAAAATACATTGTTTTACAACACAAGTTTTCTTCTGAATTATGGAGTGACAAAATGAGATACCCAAAATCCCCTCTGCAGGCCCGGATTGGCTAATCGGGAGGACCGGGAGAATTCCCGGTGGGCCGGTCCGTTTTTTTGGCCGCGAGGGCCGGTGTCCCTAGCTGCCTGCACTCACAGCAGTCGCCATGGGCGGACTGTCCATCGGGAGAATTTTTTGGCCCGCTACCCTCCAATTTTTATTATTATTATTAAGTTGGCTTGAGAAAGCCAACTTACTGATATTCTATTTAAACTTATTATTTTTCTTCCTCTTCTTCTTCTTCTGAGACCAAAATTTTCTGACTGCTACTCCTCCTAGAGCTTTAACTCTACAAACTCCAAACTCAGCCCAGATCTTCATACTGGTCTAACTCGAGTTGCTATATCTTTTCTAACTGATCGGACTTACGGTTTTCCTAAAAATCCCGATTAAAACTGGGAATAAAATCTCATTGATTTACATTGACGGAATGTTCAAACTCCAACTGTCAAAATTCAAATTTAAACTGCCAGAATCCTTTGAGACTCAAATCAGGCTTCCCTTCTATCTACTATTTCTAATCCGATCAAACTCATTTAAACTCATCTATCTATCTATCTATCTATCTATCTATCTATCTATCTATCTATCTATCTATCTATCTATCTATCTATCTATCTATCTATTAATCTACCTATAAATCTATCTATCTATTAATCTGTCTATCAATCTGTCTATCTATAAATCTATCTATCTATAAATCTATCCATCTATAAATCTGTCTATCTATAAATCTGTCTATTAATCTGTCTATCCATTAATCTATCTATCTATAAATCTATCTATTAATCTATCTATCTATAAATCTATCCATCTATAAATCTGTCTATCTATAAATCTATCTATTAATCTATCTATAAATCTATCTATAAATCTATCTATCTATAAATCTGTCTATCTATAAATCTATCCATCTATTAATCTATCTATCTTTCTATCTCTCCATCTTAATCATGCTAACAATATGCTAATCATGCTAAAATCATGCTAGTGACTTGCTAGTCATGCTAAATTCATGTTAGCGACTTGCTAGTCATGCTAAATTCATGTTAGCGACTTGCTAGTCATGCTAAAATCATGCTAGCGACTTGCTAAAACCTTGCTAGCGACTTGCTAGTCATGCTAAAATCATGCTAGCAACTTGCTAATCATGCTTAATTCGTGCTAGCGTCTTGCTAGTCATGCTAAAATCATGCTAGTGACTTGCTAGTCATGCTAAAATCATGGTAGTGACTTGCTAATCATGTTAAAATCATGCTAGCGACTTGCTAGTCTTGCTAAAATCATGTTAGCGACTTGCTAGTAATGCTAAAATCATGCTAGTGACTTGCTAGTAATGATAAAATCATGCTAGCGACTTTGCTAGTCAGGCTAAAATCATGCTAGGGACTTGCTAGTCATGCTAAAATCATGCTAGTGACTTTGCTAATCATACTAAAATCATGCTAGCGACTTGCTTTTCATGCTAAAATCATGATAGCGACATGCTAAAATCATGCTAGCGACTTTCTAGTAATGCTAAAATCATGCTAGTGACTTGCTAATCATGCTAAAATCATGCTAGCGACTTGCTTGTCATGCTAAAATCATGCTAGCGATTTGTTAAAATCATGCTAGTGACTTGCTAGTCATGCTAAAATCATGCTAGCGACTTGCTAATCATGTTAAAATCATGCTAGCGACTTGCTTGTCATGCTAAAATCATGCTACCGACTTGCTAATCATGTTAAAATCATGCTAGCGATTTGCTTGTCATGCTAAAATCATGCTACCGACTTGCTAATCATGTTAAAATCATGCTAGCGACTTGCTAGTCATGCTAAAATCATGCTAGTGACTTGCTAGTCGTGCTAGGATCATGCTAGTAACTTGTTAGTCATGCTTGTCTATCTATAAATCTATCCATCTATTAATCTGTCTATCTATAAATCTATCTATTAATCTATCTATCTATAAATCTGTCTATCTTTTAATCTGTCTATCTATAAATCTATATCTATTAATATATCTATCTATTAATCTGTCTATCTATAAATCTATATCTATTAATCTATCTATCTATAAATCTGTCTATCTATAAATCTATATCTATTAATCTATCTATCTATAAATCTGTCTATAAATCTATCTGTCTATAAATCTATATATCTATTAATCTATCTATAAATCTGTCTATTAATCTGTCTATAAATCTATCTGTCTATAAATCTATCTATCTATAAATCTATCTATAAATCTGTCTATCTATAAATCTGTCTATTAATCTGTCTATAAATCTATCTGTCTATAAATCTATCCATCTATAAATCTGTCTATCCGTTTAAGCTTTAAAACTACTTTAAACTTAAAACTACTTCAGACTGAAAACCTTCAAACTTAAATCTTTTCAAACTTTTTCTATCTTTAAACTTTAAAAACTAATCAAACTGCTTAAAGCTTTCAAAACTTCTTTAAACTTTAAGGCAAAGCTTTCTCAAGCCAACTTAAAGTTTGTCTCGACGAACTTTTTTATCTAGTTTAATATTGTTGTTGTTATTGTTTTTGTTGCCGGCCTAATGTACTAAAGTGGTTATTTCGGAATTAGCCATTCAATAATAAAACTCTAATAAATTATAAATCGGTTAGTCTTGACTGGCACGCGTTTTGTCTCGCGCGCGCTCCGCGCATCCGCGCGTCCGCCGTCCGCCAAAACGACGCGAGACTGAAGTAGAAGTGCCCAGGTGGAGCAGAGAGACAAATCTGTCCTGTTTAGGACCTAAAGTGCAGGTCAGTTACATCTGTAAACAGACTATTGTAGTTTTGTCTTTGTTTACTTAAGTATTGAACAGCTAACAAATGTTAATCTATAAAAATATCGTTTTAAAACAGGTTTAGGGAGCTACCCTTATACAAAATTAACTGTGATTTTACAAAACATGTTTACTATAGTTATACAATAATTATAGAATATACAATGGTTTTGCTACACTATAGTTTCACCATGGTATAAAATTCTGATTATACTAATGGGAATCAATCCTAAAAAAAAAACAAAAAAAAAACATGGTTACTATGTTTACCATAGGCTCAATAATATCATGGTAAATTTTCCTTAGGGCCAAACATGACCCATTATAATGCAAAACATGTTTAGTTTTAAGATTTTTTAATAAAGATATATTCAAGATGTAGCTAATTGTTGTTGTTTTAATTTTAACATTACGACAATAACACATGGTCCTAATGTAGTGGCCCTCTTTTTTCTGTTGCCCTTTTCTCAATCAAATGTTTTAGTACTAATCATAAATTATATATAATTTTGAAAGCTTAGAAGCTCAAGAACCATCCTGGTGGCTGTCTCCTCCCCCTTAGCAGCAATGTCAAGTGTCATTTTACAAAATCACAACTTTTTACAATCTTGACAAAAACATGTCTTTAAAAAGGTCTCAGTATTTCTGCAATAATCTGCTGATTGTCTTCTTTAAAAAAGACCAACCTTAGATCTGTACTGTATAGCTGGTTGTAAAGGTGGAGATGTGTTTATGAAAAAAGTGACAGATACAAGAAAATTAGTTAAAAAAGTAAACACACATGAGAGACAGAGAGATTAAAAGAGATTAAAAGGCAAATTGGAAGTTCAAGAGATAGCATTTAATTATTTTACCCAGTTGATTTCAACTTTTCTTTATGTGATGATGAAAAATATTGTTGTCCAGGGTTTCAAATTTTGGTGTAGGATGGCCTGGATAAGTGTGAGATTTCCCGGCCTGAAATTTTGTCCCAGTCCGCCCCTGGTTAACGTCAAGCTAGTTAGGAGCAGTGCAAAACAACGATGTCTGCAAATACTTGCTCTATTCTTTATTTGTGTTTAAGGGCTGGATATCTGTGAACAATTTTGCACAGAATATATATTCAGATATTGCAGAAAAGGACATTGTGATGTTTAAAAGAATAGTGTTGGAGATTTACCCTTTAATGTTCTCATTTATGAAAAATATTTGAACTTATAAAGCAGCTGTTTACTTAAAAAAAAGACATGATAGTGTAATTAGAAAGTTTAATACATTTTATTTTAATCTTTATTTTATACATATAGCTTAATATATATTTGTATTTATTTGATATTTTTTAATTTCAAGGTTTGGATATTTATGAGCACTAATTCTAACAGAAAAAAGATACTGATACTGTTAAACATTACATTGTGTTAACTGTTCAAATAAATCTTCACTGTGAAGCAACACTTAGGCTACTGTATTTCCACTGAATTGGAAATGACGTCATTTTAATATAGTCAGTCGTGAACTAAAGTGGGCCGGTCTAAGGCTTGAAACTCCAGGGCTGAAAAGGAGTCCCACTCCGGCCCTGCCCCTCTGTAAAAACATTTGACTCTTATATGTCAAAAAAATTAAAGAAGAATTTTGAAACTGACTTGTATGTGATAATATAAACCGAAAAAACCTGAAAAACGTTTTTTTCATGTCAGGGCAACAGTTCAATGAACAAGAGTAAACTTTTTTTTTGCATTAATCTCATAACATTTATTCAATTTGTAGGTGCAGTGTAAATGCCTCTGGCTTTTTTTTTTTTAATTGTTTGGCTAGTAGAAGTTATGAATAGCT
>NC_133380.1:35387094-35437519 GCF_049309525.1 Garra rufa | reverse complement strand
AAAGGTATGAAAATGACCTCGGCAAAGTATGTAGAGTTTTTGACTGACCACTTTCTTTCATGGTACAAAAAGAAGAACTGTGCCTTCCGTAGCAAAATCATCTTCATGCATGACAATGCACCATCTCATGCTGCAAATAATACCTCTGTGTCATTGGCTGCTATCTGCATAAACGATGAGAAACTCATGGTGTGGCCACCATCCTCCCCTGACCTCAACCAGATTGAGAACCTTTGGGGCATCCTCAAGCAAAAGATCTATGAGGGTGGGAGGCAGTTCACATCAAAACAGCAGCTCTGGGAGGCTATTCTGGCATCCTGCAAACAAATTCAATCAGAAACTCTCCAAAAACTCACAAATTCAATGGATGCAAGAATTGTGATAGCGATATCAAAGAAGGGGTCCTATGGTAAGATGTAACTTGCCCAGTTAGGATGTTTTTGATTGAAATAGCTTTTGATTTCAGTAAATATGACCACCTAATGCTGCAAATTCAGCAAATGCCCATTTTCAGTTCTTTACAACCTATACAATGTTTTAACTCTGTTGTGCATAATAATGTGGAACAGTGCATTTTCAGTTTTTTATTTTTGAAATAAATACTGTTATCATTAGGAGGTTTGTTCAATAAAATTCAAATTATACCCTAATGGTTGATGACTTAAAAATTATACTGACTGTCATTTGCATTGACTAATTATGAAAACCAGAGAAAGATATCATTTGCATAATAATTTGGAACGCGGTGTATTACGTAATAGTCACTGTTATGTTAGGATTAGCCTATTTTTCAGTAGTCTTTTGCAAACACCATATTTATATAAGAAGGAGGAAACGATGGTGTTTGAGACTCATGGTATGTCATGTCCATGTACACAACTGTTATTAAACTATGCCAAGGTAAATACAGTTTTCCACTCTATGGCACCTTTAAGGAATCACACAGCACATATTTGGAACTACTATAATATCACAATAAATTAGAATATGTAAAATGAATGGTAAAATGTTTACATTTATCTCCTTAAATATAATAAAATAAAAATCTACCTATAAATTGCATGGTCTCAACCTTTTATGAACTTTGAAGGATTCTAAACATGTTCATCAATAAGTCTATTCACATGTAAAAAAGATAACATTGAAATAGCACACCTGTGAAAAAAAAAATGAAAAAATCATGTGTAAGAGCCATGCTTTATGTATAAAAACCTATGAATACTAATGAGATCATGTAGGCGTTTTTAATTCACTGTAGTTACCATCTTGTAAATAACAAAACAATCTTTGCAGTTTGATAAAACAAAAAGACAAACTTGTCATTAACTGTAAGGTCATGTGGAGTGCACTGCAACGTGGGATACAATATTCCACAGAGTGCTCTCTAGTTGTTTACTGCTCATTTTTTGTACAAATGTGAATTCATCTGGATATTCCACGCATAGAAAACATTCACATACTGTGTGCTTGTGTGTATATACATATATATACTCATACAAATACACACACACACACACACACACACACACACACACACATGCAATGCTGGGAAGTATGCTGTTTCAAATTTCACAGTCTCGCGCCAGTTTAACCTTTGACCCCTTGCAAATGAAGCAGATAATTTAATTAAATAAACAATTTTTTTAATGAACTTCCGTGCCTGTGGTGCGAAATGTAAAATTATTTCCTTTTCTGTGTAGATACAATGTTTGTTTGAAAGAGTGTGTAAAGTTGGTTCCACACGAATAAACAAAATAAACAAACTGCTTGTTCCAGCAATAGGAGCTGAGTTTTTCTTTTCATATTATACAAATGTAACAGTCAAGCGGTTCTACGCAATGTTATTGACATTTGACTGACACTAAATGTTTTCCATATGGTGCATTATAAGCCTTTCATACATGCCATATTTATTAATGCATAAATACTTCATATGACTCAGTGTGATGCATTATGGACGATATTCAAGATTTGTAATTTCAAGAAGGCCCTGGTGTCATGGAAAGGGGTATTTTCTCGAATCTTCCATCATTTCCTGTTTCAGGGGTCTGGTAGGAAACAGATAATACCAAATTGGGGGAAAATTGTCCAAATCTGTGCACAATTACCCCCATCTCTCCTCAGTAAGACTCCCCTGGCACGGTGCTTTCCATCGCTGCATGAGACCAAGCTCAGCACTCAGTCCTATCAGCCTCCATTTTCTGACCCTCTCACAAACATTACTGCAAACTACAGCCGTTCAGATGCATTTACTGCCGTCCCTTTCCAAATAGTAGAGCCTTTGGGCGCGAGGTGTCCGTGTGTGTCAGAGAGAGACAAATAGAGGAAGAGAAAGAGACATTTAGACATAGGAAATGTGTTGTCAGTGTGAAAGGAAGTTTTCAGAGTCCTGGAGGGTCACAAGGCCAGCAGGGATTAAGTTATTGAATGACACGGCTAAATTGGCGGATAATCTTTCATTTTTTTTTTTAGAAGTTAGAAACATAAAAACCGAAGGAAGAGCTTTCATGTTGTCTGGTTTCTGTGTGATTGATATGTTAACTTATCTTTGAAGACATCTCTGGAGCTCATTTGGCCTGGTCAGAGATTCTTTGCTTTCATTAAAATACAAGTAACTCTGATTAAAAATGTCTATTGTAAAAAAAAAAAAAAAATGTTGATCAAATGCTCAAACAGATTAGTCCCTATATATATATATATATATATATATATATATATATATTTTATTAATATATATATATATATATATATATATATATATATATATATTCAGTCAAACCAAAAATTATTTTGACACCAGATCTAATTTTTGATATTTTTTTACTAGTGGGTGCAGGACACTATAGTTCATTTATGTAAGTGAGGAAAGCACAATAAAGTAAACTGTGACATATGGTACCCAAAAATTCTTCATACAGTGGACATCTGTGAAAGTGACCAACATTTGAACATTTGAACATTTTTTTGTTACATACCTTTTTATCAAAGTTATCTGACATTATCAAAATGAATTTGTTTTGAATTTAACTCTTGAGTTCTTGTCATATTGTATTACCATTTTCTAAACTATAGCGAATAAACTGTGATAATACAAGACATTTTGAAGGTGACTCAATAAACTTTGGTTTGACTGCAATTTATTTGTGATTCTCAAGATGAATTCTGAGTTCTTGTCATACTTTATTACCATTTTCTAAACTAAAGTGAACAAAATATTTATACATTTAAAGTGGATCAAAACAGTTCATTGAGGTTGTTTTGTTTTATTATTTTGGTTTTAGGACAACTTAAGGGTTTCGATCCACTTCAAATGTTGACTACACTTCCAGTCAAAAGTTTGGGCACACTTCCCCATTCTCTTTAATGGGGAAGTGTGTCCAATTTTTTGACTGGAAGTGTATATATATATATACAGTGGTGTGAAAAAGTGTTGGCCCCCTTCCTGATTTTTTATTGTTTTGCATGTTTGTCACACTTTAATGTTTCAGATCATCAAACAAATTTAAATATTAATCAAATATACCACAAGTAAACAAAACATGCAGTTTTTTAATGAAGTTTTTTTTTTATTATGAAGGGAAAACAAAATCCACATGGCCCTGTGTGAAAAAGTGTTTGCCCCCTAAAATTAATAACTGGTTGGGCCACCCTTAGCAGCAACAACTGCAATCAAGCGTTTGCGATAACTTGCAATGAGTCTGTTACAGCGCTGTGCAGGAATTTTGGCCCACTCATCTTGGCAGAATTGTTGTAATTCAGCCACATTGGAGGGTTTTCGAGCTTGAACCGCCTTTTTAAGGTCATGCCACAGCATCTCAATAGGATTCAGGTCAGGACTTTGACTAGGCCACTCCAAAGTCTTCATTTTGTTTTTCTTCAGCCATTCAGAGGTGGATTTGCTGGTGTGTTTTGGATCATTGTCCTGCTGCAAAACCCAAGTTTGCTTCAGCTTGAGGTCACAAACAGATGGCTGGACATTGTCCTTCAGAATTTTTTGGTAGACAGCAGAATTCATGGTTCCATTTATCACAGCAAGTCTTCCAGGTCCAGAAGCAGCAAAACAGCCCCAGACCATCACACTACCACCACCATATTATTCTTTTGGTATGATGTTCTTTTTCTGAAATGCTGTATACACCTTCCAAAAAGTTCAACTTTTGTCTTATCAGTCCACAGAGTATTTTCCAAAAGTCTTGGGGATCATCAAGATGTGTTCTGGCAAAACTGTGATGAGCCTTTATGTTCTTTTGGCTCAGCAGCGGTTTTCATCTTGGAACTCTGCCATGCAGGCCATTTTTACCCAGTCTCTTTCTTATGGTGGAGTCATGAACACTGACCTTAACTGATGCAAGAGAGGCCTGCAGTTCAGATGTTGTTGTGGGTTGAGTCTTGGCTGCGCTCTTAGGGTAATTTTGGTCGGCCGGCCACTCCTGGGAAGGTTCACCACTATTCCATGTTTTCGCCATTTGTGGATAATGGCTCTCACTGTGGTTCGCTGGAGTCCCAAAGCTTTAGAAATGGCTTTATAACATTTTCCAGACTGATAGATCTCAATTACTTTCTTTCTCATTTGTTCCTGAATTTCTTTGGATCTCAACATGATGTATAGCCTGTTTATATGTATAGTGCTTTTTATAAAACAAATCTCTGTCTTACCTGAATTTAGACAAACTCTGTTATCTTAGATAATTTCGAAATTTCATCTGATTTTGTTGAAATATATATTTGAGTATCATCAGCATAACAATAGAAACTATTGCCATGTTTTCTAACAATATTACCAACTCGTACATTGAAAATAGCAGAGGGCCTTAGACAGATCCTTGTGGCACTCCATTCTTGACTGCCGTTAGTTGAGATCATTCCCTGTTTAAATAAGCAAAGCGGTAACAGTCAGACAGGTATGGGCCATTCTACAGAATTGGTGCAAACTGCAGTCCCACAACCAAAACAACACATTAAAAAGTATTAAAACCCACAATAATATTTCAAGATTTATGATCAGGGAATATTCATCCCTCTCTCTCTCTCTCATAGCGTGAGTAGATAGGCCCCATCATTTTGAGTTAAATGTGTTCAAAAGTCTGAAAAATCAGTGTAACTTTAAAGAATGTCACTACCGAACATAATTTTTCTATAATTCAACACACTTTTTTGGTAGCTTTTCCAAATGCCATAAAATAACTTTTTTTGTCTAAATGGTTTCATAAAGAACCTTTGACATCTGAAGAACTCTTCTGTTTCACAAAAGGTTCTTTGTGGCAAAAGAAGGTTCTTCAGATTATAAAAAGGTAAGAAAGAAATGTTTTTTAAATAACCCTGGACTGAATGGTTCTTATATGGCATCGCTGTGAAGAACCTTTTAAAGCACCTTTAATTTGAAAAATTGTAGCCCATAAAATTGTTACTACCGTAACAGTCACAACCAAAACATGTCATCATTGTTTTGATAGTGACAAAAGGGAACACATAATCCTTTATTTGGAGGAAATAAACACAATTTTAGTAAAGTTATGCAAAATGGGATGTTTGGTCAAAAATAAAGTAAATTAACTAATGATAGTGTTTGGCTCAATGTATATTCAAACTAATGAATCCTTAAGATTGAAATCAGTATGATCAACTTTTTGCCTTTTACAAAGAAAAACTGGTTTCAAAATACAACAAATCTCATAAATCACACTTGAAATATTGTTCAAATTGTAATTATTATTGATTTGCCTCTAAAAACATTTGATGTCATTATTTGGCATATTAGAGTCAAAACTTTTTACAGAGGGGATTTTGGGTATCTCATTTTGTCACTCCACAATTCAGAAACAAACTTAGAACAGACAGATAACCATGTATTTTTTTTTTTTTTATACCATTTTTGGGGGAATAAAATGTTGTATAAAATCAAGCAAATTATATATGAACAAATCCCTCTGTAATAACCTTCAGGATATAAACAGGATTAAAAATTTAAAGTTTGGTGTGTGTAAGTGCTACTGAAGTGGAGATTTATGGCTTCTCATTTTGAGAAAACGGCCTTTAAAAATATGTATTGTAATTGAAATCTATTGACACAAATAGATAAAGTGCTACAAAAGAAACACTTAACAGTGTCTTTTGGGTGTTTTCTTTCCACTAGTCTGAAAAAACACTTTATGAAACACCAAAAAGCCCAAAATCTCAAACTTGACAGGTGTATATTTACAAGGAAGATTAAAGCAAAATCTTAATAGGTCAATGTAACTAGAAATACCCTTCTTATTAAATGATATATTACTATGTTTCGGTAGTGACAAATTTGGGGAGAGCACAAATATTCTAGAACTTAGGTTTTGTATACATACGAAATTTCTGGGAAAAAAAAATGTAAAATCATTCCACACAGTTTAAGCTGGACATTTCCTGGTCATTAAAAAAAGAGTGTATTTTAAACAAAAAGCTTTATTTCAGTTTTTTCCTTTTTTCTTGTAGTTGTCCTTTGCCAGAGCATTTGAACATTTTATAGGAACTCAAAATATGTTTTATCCACATGATTAACAAATAAAAATAATCTCATAGTAACACTTGGAGAAAAAAAAAAAGAACATTTCAGGACTACATGTACCAGAATGCATCGTGATACAAGCAGGAAACAACAACAACAACAACAGCAACATCTGACTCGTCTAGACTCATGTAACTGCAGAACTGGTACCATCGTTGCTCTAATAATTCAAGGGTCTACATTATAATTTCATATCACATATGAATAATTTCTGCTGCTCTTTTGAAAAGTTAAAAATAACACAGGAATAAGTAAAATATAAAAGTTCCAACAAACATTTAAAAAACGTTGTTCGTTCTCTTAGACGATCCATGCCGGCTTGCCTCGAAATCTTCATGACATATATTTTTTTTACAGTCACAAAACAATTCCAACGCACAAATATTCCCACATCTTTATAGTTTCTCCTTTCTGTTCTTTTTATTTTATTTTGTTTTCATGAAATTGTCTCAAAAGCAGAAGTGCTATGTGGATTTTGAATCCCTCGTATGGAGTCTCATGTAGCGTTTCTATTTGCAGTGCAAGGCCTCGGTCCGTCAGTCTTTACGCCAAAGCCTGTGATGTCACAGCGATGTCACAGTGACCGGGCGCTCAGGGTCCTGAGGCCTCTCATTCAGCGGTCCTCCTCGGCACGGATAAAGGGAGCAAGTGCAAGTGTGGGAGATCTATGCGTGACGGGGCGGCACATAGAACAGACCACATTCAAAAATGACAGCGAGAGAGAGAGAAAGAGAAAGAGAGAGAACGAGAGAGGCAGATACAAAGAGAACAAGAGAGCGACACAGGCTGAGACGAAAGTTAGAAAGCTGACCTGACAACAAACACTTCGACACTGACACCGCTCTTCCACTTGGCACACTATACACTGCAGAAATACATTCTCTTAATCTGTATTTTTGTCTTGTGTAGGTTTGTGTAAGATATTAAGACCGCAATTTTCCAATATAACATTATCAATTGTCACTATCAGTCTTGCACATTTTTTTTTTTTTTGTAATTAATATTTCTTGAAATAATTAATTCATTTATTAATTTTTGGAAAATACTATTTTCTTAAATTAAACCTCACAAAATGTTAGATTTATGCTTAAAAAAAGAACAAAAAAAGATAATTATTTGCTATGGTATGGAAGTCCATTTCCACCACTGAATAGAAAAATAAAAACAGTATTGCAAGATTTTTTTCACACAATTTAGATTTTTTTTTGTTTTTTTTGTTTACTTTTTGCAAATCTCAGAATTGTGATATAAACTCACAATTGTGAGATAACACGCAATTCCAACCTTTTTTCTCGCAAATGCGAGTTTGTAATTTGCAATTCTGATTGTTTTTCTTCCAATTCTTTTCTCAGAATTGTGGTATAAATTCCACCTTTGTAGTTTGTATTCTACAATTCTGACTTTTTGTCTCGCATTTCTGAGTTTATGTCTTACAATTCCAACTTTTTTTCTCAGAATTGTGCTACACACTCACAATTAAGAGATAAGTCACAAATCCTACTTTTTCTTCATGCAATTCTGATTTTTTTTTACCATATTTCAATTTGTATTTCACAATTCCGATGTTTTTTCTTGTAATTCAGACTTTTTTTCAGAATTGATATCTTGTAACCCACAATTACAAGATATCTCGCAATTCCAACTTTTTTCTTGCAAATGTGAGCTTGTATTTCACAATTCAGATTTTTTTCTTGCAATTCTGACTATTTCTTCTTAGAATTATGAGATATAAACTCAAAATTGTGAGTTATAAAGGGAAAGCCTAATTTGTTCTCAGAATTGCAAGTTTATATCTCACAATTCTGACTTAATAACTCGCAATTGTGTTATTAAGTTAAAATTTCAAGATACAGTAAACAAAAAAGACTTTATAACTCACAATTGCGAGTTTGTAGCTCACAATTCTGAGAAAAAAGTAAGAATTGCCAGTTTGCATCATGCAATTCTGAAAAAAGGCAGAATTGTAAGATAAAAAGTTGCACTTACATTTTTACATTTTTTATTCAGTGGCAGAATCAGGCTTCTATAATATGGAGCCCCTAAAGTGCCCTAAAATACAAACAAACAAACAAACAAAAAAACAACAAAGAGCATTGGAGTATGTGTTTTGGAATATCTTTTACAAGAAAATACTATTTTAGTCTTAATTTGTGTTGCTTGACGTTTCTGTGTAACTTTGTGAAATGTACTAGCAGTTTGTTTCAAACTAAATCCTATACTATTATTTTTCATTGATACATGTGTACAAAAAAAACTTAGAATAAATCTAATTCACAGTGTTGTTGTTTATTTGTTTGCAAGTTGGCAAAAATTTCAAGTTTGCACAAGAAACTTGCATCAACAACATCCATATGTATGCACTAAAAACGTTTACACACTTTTGTGCATACGTGTATGGAAAACTTATGCACAAAAACAAACGTTTTCTGTTCTCGACGTGTGAATGAGAAAAATTGCCTTTATGTTGTGTAAACAAATGAGAAAATGTTTCATTATCAAACAAATTGTGCACACAGATTTATCTTCTTCTTTTTTTTTCCTGCAAATGTCACTTTAGGGGCTCCATCATTTTCTAATAGGGTAAATAAAATGTCACTCAATGTAAGATTATTTAAAAATAATAAATCTTACACAACTGTTGTTTTTCAAGTAAATGTAACTTATTATACTAGAAAACAAGTCAAAAATACCAACTAAGAAAATTATTTTTTTTTGCAGTTCAAGACAGACAAACTCATTTCAGCTTGAGCACCAGTGAAAAAAAGGCCATTTTTAACTATGTGATTTTTTTTTTTAAATCTACGCAACATTCTTTTTTTTTTTTTGTATGACAAAAAAAGATCATAATAGAAAAATCTACACTGTCGTCTGTGACTCCCCTCCCATGACTCTAAAAGCCTGAAATGTTCCATGGTTGAAGGTAATCTCTTACCAAAGCCAGTATTTCTCCCACTCCCCTTATTAAAAAAGTTTAAGTAGTGTCTTTGGCAGATTCACGAATAGAATTGTTTTCTTCTCTCAATGAGTAATGGAACACATTTTTTCTAGTAATTTTGTAAGGGACTGTGACTGCTCTGTACATCTGTTCGTATGCGAACGTCGGCATAGCACAAACACACACGCAAACACGAGCATAGACACTCGCACACGCGCTCACAAAAGCTCAGATGACAGTGAAGGCTCAGGTAGGTGGTTAACGCAGACAAACAGAGCGATTCAGATGGCAGTCGGTTGAATCGGTCTCCTGACACGCAGATGATGATGGGATGTTGGCAGAAAATAGAGCGCTCTCAAAAAAAGCTGGCCAATTCACATGTCTTTTTTGTCAGTCGCCAATGCAGGAATGCCCAAATTTGGGCATTTGGGCGGGGCTTAATTGTCATTGCAAATTAGGGCTGGTTAGCAGATGTCCTGTAGGGTTGCAGGCTGGGTAAAAATCCATATCAACAGTGCAAGGAGCAGGTGAGGAGCAATGTCTGTTGGCTGGACTCCAGAACTGAAGGGGCGGGGTGTGTCATCATGATGTATGATGGGGCGGGGCATGTTGGGTGGGCGTGGCCAGGCTCAGAGGGTTATAATGCTATGAGGGGCACAGGAGCAGAAGCAACGGAAGCATGAGCCACAGACTGGGCGTTAATGCCCAACCACCGCTGGAGTCATCTGTCAGGAACGGCTCTGGAGACTCGTACAGAGAGTCATCTGGCAAAAAAAGAAAGAAACGGTTGCACATTAGTAATCATAATCCATATTTTTTGTCTTTAAATTTCACCACGCTGAATACTCATTGAAAAACTCCCACAGATCATGGTTTCAGGCCATTTTAAGTCTTATTTTGATGTAACAAAGTGGTTATATCTAAGTATATGAGTTGTTTACTTTCTTTTTTAATTAGTCTTCCTATTAACTCTGAATGTGCATGAACACGAGGCAGGAGTTATCGCATTAACCAATCACAGCCAAAGATTAACCAGTCATATCCAATCTTATCGTGTTGGAGGCATTGCCTCCTCTCATTTCACTTACCACATAAACAGAGTAAGGAGAGAAAGTGAAAGTAAAAAGTGATTGTGCATTCAAAACGGCAGTTTCAATGCCCTGCATATTAATAGCGGTCAGGCTCTGTGATTAAATATGTATTTTCCACCCTGTGTTTCCTTCCTGCTGTGTGAGCTACTGAAATGAGCCGCTCTGTGAAACAGCCAATCAGAGCAGAGCACATCATTATTATTTATGAACATTCCAAATAAGGTAATAACAGACCATTTCATTCTAGGGACAAATTGTTGGGTTGTAAATGGACTTGTAAAACAGTTTCTAGAGAATTGTAGCCCTTAACTAAGACATACCTTCTATGTAGATATCAGAGAACAATTTTAAATATTGTATCACAATTTAAAATATTGTTCATGCAATTTATGATTTATCGCATGAACCAATCACAGCCAAATATTAACCAGTCATATCCAATCATATCGCAATGGAGGCATTGCCTCCTCTCATGCGACTTTCCCCCATTCATTCTCAATTACCTCACACCCAGGGTTGCCAGGTTTTCACCACCCAAAACCCAATAAAATTAGCATTCCAGTGGCTAAACATTATGTAACTAGCATTCCTTTAACTCACGGACATGAAAAACAACCCGCGGCAACAGTATGAAAGTTGCCCAATTCGGCATCAAGTCACAGATTTAATTACTGAATCATTCATTCCTTTGATTAGTTCGAATGGCGGATTCATTCAGGAATAAAGCAAGTGACTGTCTTTATGAATGGGTACTTGATTAATTGACTCACTAGATTTATTTAAAAACGCATGTTCATTTATAAACAAAACACTGATGTGTTTAAATGAAGATGCGCGGCGGCTTGTGACTTGTTTTAGACCATTTTTGATGACGAAATCGAGCAAAATTATGCAATAGTGTTATAGTCAGACAATGTAAGTCACTTAATATTAACTTCTTGTTTATTGAACTGTTGTATTAAATCAATATCCCATTTATAAACTCCCTTAAAAATCATTAAAATTTGTCACTCATCTTAGTTTATCGCGATCTCACAAAGTTCCATTATAATCAGCAAAGCTCTTTACACTGCACAATGAATCTCTTATTTAAACTCTCTCTACATCTGTTATGAAAGGATTCGTCAGATATGTCCGTGGTACATTACTCAATGTTGCAAAAGCATGTAGAAACCTTTGAAGGATCAGTCGCACTGGTGTTCTTAAATATTTTTTCAGTCGCACGCAATAGTTTTCAGTTGCAAATGCAGAGCCCTGATGGGGTCTGTTAAGTGATTTATAGACTTTTTAATGTAAATATATTTTTCTCAGATTTCGACATCTTTATCTCGTTTATATGTAAAATGTGATGAAGCATCTGTGTAAAGGCTCTGTATTCTTTACTCTCTAATCGCCGCCTCTTTTAGCCCCTGGCCCATCCTTGTAGCTTTTCCCAGCCTGCCTTTCATTGGCTTTTGTCTCAGGTCCAACAATTCCCTTCTCTTGATCCCCAAAGACATTAAAATGGAGTCTGGGGTTTAGATTAACCCTTGTGTCCACAACAAGACTAGGATTCCACCCCGTCACAAAGCAGGAAAATAAACAAAGACATGGAGGGGTCACGGCGAATGATAAAGCTTTTCACTGACAGGCATCTGTTGTTCTTTTCGTTACTCTCCATCCTGGATATGCACATATATAAATATTTCATGAAAACACCCCAAAGCCCACACCCTAATGAAACAATATTCAGGCCTTCACAACAACTTTCTACACCTCTGAAGCCCAGTGGTGGACAAAGGTTGAGAACTATGAATTCCAATTCGAACAATCAAGTAAACTTCAGTCAGGTTTTGACTCTCACGCTCTCATGAGATCTAATCGCTGTGAAAGGCAGTGTACATTATCTCCGAGAAGCTGGATGGAGTCACGAGTGCTCTTGTAAACAGATAAATGATAGAGTGAGAGGTGAATCGTTATTTCAATTTGCATGTGATTGTCTGAACTGCTCTCTGGAACACTTCTGTTTGCTAACAATTACATCACGCTAATGGGCTGTCATATGAGCTGAGGCTTCTCCTCCAAACGTACACGACCCCTAAATGATGACTCTGGAAAAGGGATTTAATGAGTGATTCAGATTCACTTTCCTTAATGATTTCATAAACATTAAAGAACCTCAAACTGCACTTTTTTAGATTCCACATTATGTTATTAGAATTATACTCTTTGCATTTATGCTGATTTCTTATGGTTACGAAAAAGTTTAGAATCTCATGTTGTTTCAGACCTGTATGACTTCCTTACTTTTGTTGAAAATTGTGGGTAATCAAACAGTTTCTTGTCCCCACTGACTTCCATACAATGGAAAACATAATATGGAAGTCCATACACTGTTTGGTTCCAGACATTCTTCAAAATGTCTTATTGTTCAGCAGAATCTGAAACAGGTTTAGAACAACATGAGGGTAAGTAAATGATGACACATTTTTTTTTTATCTTTGAGTGAACTATCCTTTTATTGACTCTAAAAATATCATGTGTTTTAACCAAATACAACATTGTAACATTTTCCTTTACAACCTATATCAATGTACAAATCTCAATGTTTATTTATTGAACGTTTTTAAAATATATTTCTGCATGTAAACAATATATTTTACAAATATTAAAAATTATTAATGAATGAATTAATATCATAAAGTTTTTGGCGAGTCTAACCACATTTTACAACCTGAACTAACTGTGCTTTTTCATGAAAAGATCCGTTTATCTTATGTTTTTGGAAATTTATTTACATTGACACACAGTCATGAGGGTCTGGAGGGGTCCAATCTATGACATCATTTCCTGTTTGATTTTTTTTTTTTTTTTTCCTACATGTTGGTTGCGCAACACTTGGTTGACATGATTTGGTGGATAAAAGTTGTTCAAATGCTACTAAGCAGTTTGGTTAGAATATTTGTCTAAGTAATAATAAAATAATATGCCAAACTATCTATTTACTTACAATATTTACGATAGTCCAGTTTAGACATTCTGCTGACTGTAAGTAACTTTTGACTAGCAGTCATTAGAGTATTAGTAGACTGTCTGCTTTATATCTGCAGACACGTTATTTTGACAGTCCTCCAACACACATTCTACTGACTATAAGTAACTTTGCAAGTACATGTCAACTTATTGTACTAACCCTAATCTAACAGTCTACTAATATTCTACTAATACTTTAATTGGACTGTGTGTTTAATTTCATTAACAAAAACAATGATGAAAAATGTTCGTTGACAAGCTTTTTTTTCCCACAACTAAACCGAGATGATGACGAGACTACAATAAGGTCAATATTGATAACTTTGATTCTATCAACATGCAATATTATTGCCATAAAAAATGTTTAAAAAAATAAAAACTATACCTAAATCTCTTTGTATTTTCATTGAAAAAAAGGAGACCAAATATTATTAAATACTGCTGTACATACCTCTACTACGCAAGCTTTCATGTGTTCAAATCCCCAAATCAGGGCTTCTTTGTTAAAAGGATACATTTCTTCCTGGTGTTTTGCTTTATATTTGCAATCTGGCCAATTCAAAGCGGAAGTGCTGATGATGATATGACAATACAGACAAACAAGTAAGCTGAAGTTTAGCAATCTCCATGTGAGATGTTCAGCTCAAATGAATGTCATTCAGCCAGCATGTGTTCTGCCATGAGATCTTGACTATTTTGTTTGCGCCTATGGTTGCTGAATAACTCAATAACTAACTAAACCTCTGTTGTTGTAACAGAGAAACATTATCGCAATTTATAGCCTATAATAAATCAGAACACTAGATGAGGCAAAATAAATCATGTGTATAATGCTGCCTTCACATGCTGTCAGGATTATTGTAAATACGAGTTTCCTAATCAGAAATTGGACATTAACATCCTCTCAAGTCATATTTACTAATGGGAAATTTGGAAATAATTTTGATACAAGTTTCCGAGTTGGGCAGGTCATAAACTTTGAACATGGTGGAGAGGACAACCATTGCTGCTGTCAATGCTGTTCTCACAACAACTACATCCCTTTGACTTGTTGCTAAAGTAGTGTATTTATAGGCTAGATATAAATTATCATTCAAAGCATATTGTATGTTTATGAACAGTGAAATAAGCATGTATTTGACCGAAATTCCAGAATTGTCAGCAAACTGCATGTGTAGAACCGTGAATTTTTTTATGACTGTCAACCAATGGGATGCTACATTTTATTCTTTCCGATGTTAAAGCACTTGAATACGAAAAGCTCCCATAAATAGGAAATAGGACATTTTCTGATAGCACGTGATGGCAGCTTTAATCCACATTCTACTGATTTGTGCTTATTGGTGAAAGTGCAATAAATGAAATGTTGTCATTCTCAAATGACAACAATTATTGTGATTATAATTTTGATCAAAAATATTTTTTTATCAGTTTAACATTATATAGCATAATAAAAAGATTTCATTTACTAAAACTAAAGTGCTCAGACATTTAGTCAAATAAACTTAACTAAACAAAAACAGGACAAGGTTGACTAAATATGATAGTAACTAAAAATGACATTTAACACAAGACTAAGACTAAGGCCAATTTAAAAGACTACGACTATGAAGAAGCATGAAGTATGAAGTTGGAAGTATGCCTAGAGTGGACTTTTTTTGAAATAAAGTGTAACCATTTTTTCTTCATGATATCAGGAAATGTCAAACAATGCATAATTACTGCCTCTTAATTCTCAAACTGGGGAAACCTCCCTCCTGAACCTTTTAAAAAATACCAAGCATTTTTCATCTAAACAAGTGTATTAAAAATGCCATGAGAGCATTTATTAATGCCGCCAACTCTTGCACCATACCTATGTTTTACCAGGTCCTTCTTGATGCTGAGCAGGTCTAGATGAGAACGCAAAAGTTGTAAATTACAGCCTAGCTTAGTGAACATATTTTCTGAACATGTCTGACACGTCGCAGTCATGAGCGAGCATGATTTAAGCGGTGTAGCCCATAGATGGCATGTCTACCTGTGACGAGGGTTAAACAAACCAAGGCCTCTCTGTTTAACTGCAGGCTATCCTGGTGTCGGTGGCTCGTGTGTGGGAACCCCTGCAGGTCTCTTAGCGTCCGGACCTGCTAGGCTTGATTAGTTGCAGGTCAACATTTTTGATTGTTATCTGGCCTGTGTGAGATGAATAGCTTCCTACAGCGAGTGCCCCCGAGGGGCAACACTATCGCTCCACCGTTTCTGGTATCATGAATGATCGGCCCCATAAAACCTTCGGCCCCATAAAACAAGCTGTCTCAGTCATCAGTGGAGGTCTAGAGCGATGGGAACGAAGTTCCTGAACATAAATTACGCAAAGCTAAGCATTTCACCCATCACAGGTGTCCCCAGAATTCCCAGAGTTGACCTGCTGGGTTAAATCAAGCTGGACACGAGGACTGGGATGTGAGATTCCTGGTACTGATTTGCAAGTATCACCATAAATAACATAAATGGACAGAGAGCAGACTCTGGGATATACTTACTCGTAGGCTTGACGTACACCTTCAGTTTCAAACACGGCTTCCCACCGAGGTTGGGGTGTGGTGAGGCTGTAAAGACACAGAGGAAGTGACAATTACTGTTAATATTCCAAATCTATGTGATTTGACATGATTTACTTAAGAGTTTGACCAACAGAGCAGAACACATCGCTGACCACTTTGATTGTGGAAACACAAAATTTAGTGTTTTATACAACAGTTTTTTTCTAGTACTCGAATCTGATTGGCTTAGAGGAGTGTGATATTCTAGTGATATCAGAACTCCAACCTCTTCACTGTTTGTATCATAATTTTATAAACAATGCTGTTTATGTATGACAGAATGTAGTTTTAAGAGACTTAAGGCAAGAATGTACTTGGTCAGACTTCAAATATGCAGTTTGTTAAAAAGGTTATTAACAAGGACTGTTTGAACATTTGCTTTGACGCTTTCAGAGATGTGAGCTCCAGGGCATCAGTGGCCATTGCTCATGAACCTGCAGAGTGCAGCCTCACCTCTGTCAGATCTTCTGGAATTCACTGCTGGCTCTAATGTCTCATGTGGTGTTATTTATTTAATATGAAATTATAATTAACTCAACTGTTTTTTTTAAAGATATTTGGAGATAAACAAATATGTGGTTCTTTTATGTGTGTCACACCATAGAAGTCACACTAAAGGACATAAATGGTAGTTATTAAAGTATTTCTAAATATTTGGCTACTCTTTTTAAGGCAACATTTTGTTTCTATTTACTTTCTGCATCGTTCTCTTAGGATGTCCTCCTTTCTGGTGGATCCCTGTTAATTTTCTATCTATATTTCCATTTTCCTTTCTTTCCCTCATCCTTTTTGTTTCAAAAACAAAGTATCACATTTTATACTTATTTTCATGACACTTTATAACATTACAAGTTTTTTGCAAAAACATCAGAAAATAGTTTTTCTTATAGTAATCAATGTCATTATTGCATTTAAGAACACTGAAAAAGATCTTATTTAATTATTTTTAATGCTTTTTAAAAATACCTTGTCCTCTGGGGTGAGATCTTTGTCCTGTAATGTGAAAAAAAAAAAAATTCTGTCACACCATAGGACGTTTCAGCTTTTTGTGTCAATTAATGACCTTGCTATTCCTAGCCAGTGGTGTATAAAGTACCTGAAAGCCATACTTAAGTAAAAGTATATCTTACCAGAAAACAAATTTGGTAGAAGTTAAAGTCACCATTTACTGTAAAATATTACTTGAGTAAAAGTCTTAAAGTATGTGATATTTATTGTGCTTAAGTACAAAAAAGTATTTTTTTAATCTTAAATGTATTTAAGTATTGCAAGTTTATATCATCCATTTCTGAGAAAAAAACGTCTGATTTATCAGTTTGTATTGCAATTCTGACTTTATTTCTCACAATTCCAAGTTTATATCACCCAATTCGGAGAAAAAAGTCAGAATTTAGCTTTTTATCATGCAATTCTGGGAAAAAAAGCCAGAATTTCCTTAAAAGTAGTCAGAATTGTGAGATACAAACTCGCATTTGCCAGAAAAAAAAGTCAGAATAGTGAATTTTATATGTATTAGATAAAATTCACAATTCTGACTTATTATGAGTTTATAAACTTGACGGAAATAAAGAGGTGAAAGAAAGAGGGAAAGGCAATATTTTTGTGAGCAAACACTTTCTAGTTAGAACACAATACTTTTGTGAGTTTTTTTTTTTTTTCATACAGTTTTGCAAAAAAATTTCTCACAGTTGCGAGTTTACATCTTGCAATTCTGACTGAGATTCTGACTTTTGTAGTACCGGTAAGTAACGAATATGCTTCAGGAAATGTACTGGAGTAAAAGTACACATTTTAATTAGGAAATGTAGTGGAGTAAAAGTAAAAGTAGGCTGAAAAAAATAAAAACTCAAGTAAAGTACAGATACTCCCAAAAAATTCTTAAGTACTGTAACAAAGTATTATTACTTCGTTATATTACACCACTGTTCCTAGCTAACCTGTCATTAGCGGTTAGCAAAACACATTTACATAATTTTCCATGATTGTGTAGTTTAACATGCAGTTTTTAATTAAAAAATAGAATTTAGGGGTGTCACACCAAAGGACAACAAAATGTAACGCTTTTGTAGTGGTTTCAAAAAAGTTAAATGTTTGAACAATTCCGAGACAACAATTTACCAAGCGCACGTCATGGGCTTCACAGGGGGCTTTAGTAACATGATCATGAATCCTTCAACTGATTAAAGTTTTTTTTCTGGAATTGGCCGGTTTAAAATCAGGATATGGTGTCACACCAGAGGACATGGTTTTGAGAGACAGAATGTATCAAGTTCTTATGCTTTCAGAAATATATAGATGAAAAAAAAAAATTATGCAGGAGGTATTTATTAACATTTTTACACTTTTTTTAATTTATAAAAGTTGCAATTTATTGAACCATGCTTGAGACAGTCACACCATAGGACAATTTTGACATTTGGCTCAAAAATCGAATAAGAGTGCAGCTTTTATAACAACAGGTCCATGTAGGACAAAGAAATATTTTTAAATAATGACGATATTTTTATCTTGTGGGACAGTTAAAATGCCATGTAAGTTTGGTGCTGCTACTCGTATTATATTGCTAATTTATTCAGGTTTGCAAGACCCAGTTAGTCCCCACTGGTAGTTTTTACTGTTTATTTCAGAAAGCGTACTGTTGTGCTCTATAGCACTGCAAGATAGAAAAAGTCAAGACAAAGGGCATGCGGTGCTCCAGCGGTAAAAACACGTGAGGTTCAGTCTCGTTGGTAAGGCCATGTCTACTGACACCATGGCAACCAGGAGCTGTTGTACTCTCTGAACCAGACACAACATCTGCCTGGAGAGCAATGAACAAATTTCCATTACTCTGCCATGTGAGTCTCTCACTCATTCTCTCTCTCTCATCCTCACACACATACACACACACTACACGTGGCTAACAGAAAGCACTTTGAGTCAGTTCTCCATTCAAAGTGTAACTTCATTCTGGCGCTCGTTTCCCCTCATCTCCTTCAAAAGCGCACAAATGGATTTTGGGCTAATTTTTTTAAGATCGCAAATGGAAAACAAATCACGATTTTTGCCATGAAACAGTTTTCAGTCTGCTCTTCAGATACATAAAAATTCCTTTAGCAATTACCACAAATCACTCAGCGGCTCAGCTAATGGAGAGCTGATGTGTTCTGCACAAAAAGCTTCTTTTGGGTGAATTCAGCTCTAACAGGTGTTCTTAAGTGTGGAGACGTAAAATTGGCACATGGTGTTCTCATGCTGTTAAAAAAATACAATGTCAAAATCTAAGGTTACATTTTATTTTTGTGAACAGAGCAACAGAAATCAATTTGTTATTCAGACAATTCCTTTGTACTAGTGCACTTTAAAGAGTGTAAACAAAAAAGTATGAAAAGTAGCTTTGGACATGTACAACAGTAGTACTTTTTTTTTTAGTCTTTTTTTTTAATACAAAATTATTTTGAAATATCATGTACATACAATGGCACATCATATGGTAATTATACAGTATCACTCAGTTAAAGAAAGAAAGACTGAAATATACTTCAAAATTCTAAAATATTATATATAAATATAAAATCAAAGCTGAAGAGTGTCTTCTGTGCTACTAGCGACACCAACTGGAATGGAAAAACTATTATTATTTTATCAAAGACTTGCATTGGTCAGAAAAAACAACTAGCTCTGCCCCAAACTCATATAATTGGTTGAGCAAAAAATATATTAAATTAAAATCAAATCAAAAATGACAGTAAACACATTTGTTACTAAATGTTTCTGTTTAAATGCTGTGTGCTGTTCTGAACTTTCTACCGATTAAAAAGTCCTGAAAAAATGTACACACAACTGTTTTCAACATTAATAGTAATAAGAAATATTTCTTAATCATCAAATAAGCATAATTTGATTTGATTCAAATAGAAAACAGTTATTTTAAATTGCAATAATAGTTCACAATGTTGCTGTTTTTAGTTTATTTTTCCTCAAATTCTGTTCATCATTTGCTTTGTCGGGCTGGTTGGAATTCTGAAAACAAACAAAGAAATATTTTTAAAAGGACCTCAGAGATGCAGTGTTTACACTTTTCAGGGAAATCAACCAACAAATAGATTATTTTGGCTCACTCTGTGTATTGAACAGGGATAAAAGAAGATTTGAACATTTAAAAAATGACCCATTTCACCATTAAAATGTCTTTAGGTAAAAGGAAATTAACTGAATAAACACTCAAAACAAACAAAAGATATTTTAGATTTTTGAGATAACTTATTTTCTGTTTGTATAAACAGAGGGCTAGACATCTCAGAGAGATCTGACAAACTAAGTGTTTGTTTGTGTGTGTGTGTGTGTGTGTGTGTATGTGTGCACCTGGTATTCATCACGTTGTGGGGACCAAATGTCCCCACAAGGATAGTAATACCAGTAGATTTTGACCTTGTGGGGACATTTCTCAGGTCCCCATGAGGAAACAGGCTTATAAATCATGCACAATGAGTTTTTTTTAATGAAGTAAAAGTGTGCACAATCTCGTGTGAGGGCTAGGTTTAGGTGTAGGGTAGGTGTAGGGCGATAGAAAGTACGGTTTGTACAGTATAAAAACCATTACGCTTATGGAATGTCCCCATAAAACATGTAAACCCAACATGTGTGTGCGTGTGCGTGTGTGTGTGTGTGTGTGTGTGTGTGTGTGTGTGTGCGTGCGTGCGTGCGTGCATGCGTGTGTGTGCTGGGAGCCTCCCAGTCTAAAATTCTCATTTGTTGTATTGAAGCACACAGGCCTGTGAGAATGTCACAGTTGCCATTCACTCAGTCACCCTCTCCGGTGGGTCAAGGCGGGGTTGACCCAAAGGTGATGGACATCCTCTATTGTTGTGGGATAACCAAACTAAGCCTCGGTCACCCCCCCGGTAACCCCGTGGCAGAGCCCTTTGCCTCATAACCCCAGGGGCCATGACAGCAACAATATTGATAGTAGCCAAACACTTCTCTAGAGGAGGAGACGGCCTCGTCTGATGAATAGCCAGACTAAGTACTTCTCAGCCCAGGCCGCTGTCTGGAACAAAAGGTGAACAATAGCGGGTCTCGCACCAAGCGACAGGGCGGACTGCATTAAAAACAGCTCAGGACAGGCATAAGAAACACCCAGCCCCGAGTGCAAACTTTGAACCCTGGGTTCTTTCTTTCCTTTCTTTTTTCTTTGATTGACCCTCTTCTGTGTCTCCGTTTTCCCCTCGCAACTGGGGTGACAAAGTCCCAGGGATGGAAGGAAGGTCTGGGACGCCCCGCTGGTTTGGCGACATTTCTGTGACGCCCACCACCTCAATTTCCAGGACAGCCATGATATTTGAAGCGAAACCCACTCGAGACACCCTGTGCCTGCTTCGGGTCAGACTAGCAGCACTTTTATGAATCACACTAAACTGAAAAGAGTAGTTTACTTAAAAATGAAAATATTGTCCTTGTTTACTCAACCTTTTTCATCAGTGAGCTGCTTTTTTCTATTAAATGAATTCAAAGTGTAACTGAAGCTACAGTATCAAGCTTTAAAAACCAAGATTGGCATAAAAGTAGGACATACACTATGACTTGTGTGCTATATTCAAAGTGTTATAAAGCCACACAATAGCTTAAAGGTCCTTCCTGAACAAAAATGTACAGATTATTTATTCACCCCCTTTTCATCCAAGATGTTCATGTCTTTCATTTTTCAGTCTTAAAGAAATTTTGTTTTTTGAGGAAAACATTTCAGGATTTCTCTTCATATAGTGGACTTCTATGGTGCCCCCAAATTTGAACTTCCAAAATGCAGTTTAAATGCAGCTTCAAAGAGCTCTAAACGATCCCAGTCCAGGAAGAAGGGACTTATCTAGTAAAACGATTGGTTATTTTCCCAAAAAAATTACAATTTATATACTTTTTAACCTCAAATGCTCGTCTTGTCTAGCTGTGCGTCAACTCGGTGTAGTCCGGTTTATGACAGATATGGTAGGTCGAAAAACTCCCATCTGATTTTCTTCTCCAACTTCAAAACTGTCCTACATCGCTGTTTTACCTTTTTTTTTAAATATATAAAGGCTGTTTGATCTTCTTTTGCATGTTGACTTTGTAAACACTGGGTTGGTACATCTGCAGCAATGTATTTTTGAAGTTGGAGGAGAAATGAAATGGGAGTTTTGTAGTAACACGACTGTCTGTATAATATGTTGAAAACGTACCACAACCATAAGGACAAAGAGAAGCGCTGGGTGAGTGGAGAAAACTGCTAGCATGCTAGCTAACATATGTAAACATTAGTTGCTGAAACATCAATGACGATCTGCTATGTGAGATCATGTGAAGCTATCCATCTGGCATGATAATTAATAATATCTTGTAGTGTGTGATGTGTCACGATTTTCAAATCTTGTAGTGCGTGCATGTTCAAGTTTTCAGAAAAGGAAAATCTGTGAAGATTCTCCTTATGTGTGTGGTGCAACCAGATTTCATTTTTTAGTGTAAAGGAAAAGACAGAAATTTCTGTCCACATTAAAGTCTGCCACAGCCATCAAATCTCATTTTCACTTGAGCACATTAAAACTTCTAATCATGTGATTGATTAGACATTTAAGAGCCAATGGCAATTTCAAACCTGGTTTGATGATTCTTGATGTTTAAATGTAAATTATATTTATATTTAATGATGCTTTTTGTTGTCCTTTTTAAAGCTTGGCAGTGTCCTCCGTCCTACATTCTTCTACTGTAATTTTCTGCTTTTATGTCTTGTTCTACTGAAGAAAATAAGTCAAAAAGGTTTGGACAACAAAATAACATGCAATTCGACACTATTTTCCATTTTGGCGAATTGTTGACAGATTTGTATCTCATTCATACCTTTTGGTATCATCTGCCTACAGCCAACTAAGGGTTTGGTTCAGAAGTGGTGTAAGGGTCAGACATTCATGATTACTTTTTCAGAGTGTCTATTTACATTGTCTTGTTGGCAGAGGCTATTTACACTAACTCCTCCCTTGAATGTGTGGTTGGGCTAGTCAACATTACAAAAGACACCTGCTAAACAACAGCTCCAGTGGTATAGGTGGTAAAGCGTTTAAAGTTTAAATCCGCCTTCGGCAGAACTTGTTCTTCTTCCTTTTCACATCACAAAGAATGGAAAAGCATATATTTTTAATAAAATTAAGGAAATAATCGAAAACTGTAATAAAGTGCCTCATGGGGGTTTATCGGTTAGGGGTTAGTAGTAGGTGTAGGGAGGGATTTATTGTCCCAGTAAGGCAGCATCTATTTAATAAATTTTAATAAAAATGATCATTTACACTCAATATATCATTATTGCATACTGTTTGATAATGTACTACAATACTAAGGTGCAAATATCTGCCACTTGCACTAAGTAGTATAAATAGCATCTAACTAATATTATTGCAAAGAAAATACTTTTTTTACATAGTGCAAAATAGAATATATCGCTATTTCTATTAATTTGTTGCCCAATACTGACAAAAGCTGACATTGATATTTTGTTTTTAGGTTGTGCTACCAAAATCCAACATTAAGTCAATGTCAAATTGACGTCAATTACACTCTTACAAATTAAGTTGCTTTAAAAGGTTCTTCACAGCGATGCCATAGAAGAACCATTTTTGGTTCCACAAAGAACCTTTAAGTCAAAGGTTCTATAAAGAACCATCTCTTTCTTACCTTTTTATAATCTGAAGAAACTTCTTTTGCAACAAAGAAACTTATGAAACAGAAAGGTTCTTCAGATCTTAAAAATTATTTTTGGAACAATTTAGACAAAAAAGGTTCTTCTATGGCATTGTGTAGCACCTTTATTTTAAAGAGTGTACTGATGTCAACCCGATTTTCATTCTTAACGAAAATGCAACGTCTGTCCGAAGTCATATTGACATCCAGTGCCTGCTGGGATTTCTTTATGACCATGAGGTGTTGATAAGTTAGCACTATCAACAATATTTTTTTTAGTATTAAAAGGTAATACTACTCCTTTAAAGCCCTCAGATTTTCATACTTAACCTTATAGCCTGCTCCGTATTTCTAGCCTCTAAATCTTTGGCTGTTAGATACAGCAGATGGCCACGAACCATTAGAAATGACTCTTCAGTGGTTATTAGGACAAATGCGCTTTTAGCTTTCAAAAGAGCAATTTGTGTAACTATGCTTTTAGGATCAGGTGTCCCGACACACAATGGGAGGTTTATAGTCATGAGCAAAGCCACAGGTTGCGTCCCCCCGAGCCCCAAACCTCTGAACTGCCGAGCTCTGAGGGCACAGGGCCAGTTCTAAAGCAACCCGGGACATGGCAAGCAGGGCGAGCGGTAAAAATCACGCTGTTCTACTTAATGAGCTGCATTCGTTTAGGATAAAAAGCGGCATTCTTTTATCACACAAAAACTTTGCTCTCAAAGTCCCTTCTCTCTTCTAAAAGTGGGAATAAACACACACACACACACACACTGAAAAAAAGCATAAGTGAGAATAAAAAAGAGAGGAAAAAAAACAAAAAAAAGGAGAAATTGCCTCATTAATGCATCCTGCGTGCTGCCCTGAGCCTTTTCCTTTTGCCTGTGCCCAGCGGGAGCCCTTTTTATCAGGCCAAAGGACACCTTTCACAAGACCATTAGTGAAACAGGGACAGATGCACCCCGGCAAATTCCCCCCTGTCATGCAAGTGAGAGCGAAAGAAGTGGATAAAGCAGAACCCCACTCGATTCGTCCGGGCCAGGCACAGGTCTGACCTTGAGGCGGTGGGTGGGCCGCCTCCGGAGGACGAGGTGTCAGGCCTGTCGTCCGGGCACCATCCCGAGCCAAAAACTCCCCCTCCAGGTTAATGGCTTTTAGCTGTTGTTATCTGAAAAATGGTAATGGCTGGCACCCCAGAAGCTGTGGATGCAATTACCCCCATCAGGATCCTTCTGTTAAATATGATTTGACCAATCAGCATAATTTGGACAGTTACGCATGATGGCCTTGGTAACTGGTTTTGCACCGATCTCACCCAGAGCGGCAAAGTGCACAGCTAATAGTGCACATGCCATTCAACAAATTGACATTTTCATCAAGCGGAGACATCAGGACACTGCCAAACTCTGCTCCCAAGGGAGTTCAGAAGAACTGGACTTTCTGCCCTGACTCCTTTGATTAAACTCCTAGACATTCAAATCGCTATAATAAATGTCTCCAGCTCCAACTGCACCAAATGTGACCTCCACTAATGCAATTGTTACAGTTCTGTCAGTTTATGTCTTAGTCATGTCATGTATTTGGTTTCTCCCATTGTCTTCCCCCGTTAATCTGTCTGCTTTGGTTTAGTCCTCGTTTGTGTAATCACCGTCACCTGTGTTTGATTTATCAGTCATCTATGTCACCTGTGTCTTATTATTAGTCTGTCCTTATAAGTCTGTCTGTGAGTTCAGTTCCCTGTCGGTCCTTTTGTCTGAATAGATGTGTGTGATGTTCCTGACTTGTTCCTGCCTTGTTCCAATCGAAGATTTATATTAAATATATTGTATATTGTAATCCTTGTCGTCCGTCTCGTCAACTCCTGCACGCACCCGTAACATAAGGACCGACCTAAACAGTCACAGCGTTTTTCCCCTGCGTTTATTTTCCGTTTTTGTCTCAGTGTTTTTGTTTTTTTGGTTATGGATGATCCCAATGTCCTCATCATCCTTCTGGAGCAGGGGAACCGCTCTCTCGAGGACCACACCAGAGACTTCGTCCACCTCGTGCCTTACACGCACTACCCGGACAGCTGCCTGTGCACATTCTACCGAAATGGACTTAACAACACCATCAAGGCGCAGCTGTCCGGGGAGGGTCCTCGAGAGAGCATCGCTGATTACATCGAGTGGGTGTTGGTGTCCAGCAGAGCTTCCTTGACCATGGAGGATGACACCAGCCCCACTCATGACCCAGAGAGCAGCAAACCATCACCCCGACACGCAGAGTGGGAACCCGAGCGCACCGCGGATGCAGGACTAGAGCCGCGAGCGACAGAGCCAGAGTCCTCTCCGGCTGATCAGGTGCGTGAGTCGGATTCTACATCTCTGACGGTGGATTGCGACGTGGAGCTAGGGAGGGAAATGGAGAGCCCTGCCCACTGCAACTCCGCTGGGGGTGAGCTGGATATCTCTGGGGACTTAATTGACTTTGTTTCTGAGACTGTGGATATTGACACGCCGGATTTAATAGACTTTTTCTCTGAGCCACTGACGCGCATTGACTTCCCTCCCACCCGCCCTCATCTGTCCGAATCTGCCTGGTTCCCGCTGGTTCCGCCCAGCCGCCCTGAGTCCCCGCTGGTTCCGCCCAGCCGCCCTGAGTCCCCGCTGGTTCCGCCCAGCCGCCCTGAGTTCCCGCTGGTTCCGCCCAGCTGTCCTAAGTTCCCTAAGTCAGCAGTCAGTCCCCTTGCTCACCCTCAGCCCACCATCTCTGCAGTGGGCTCGCCGCAGGGATGCCTGCTCACTTCGGTGGCAAGGCTGGAGGTTCCCTCAGCTCCGCCTCCAGCCTCCGAATCCAGACCTCCACCTCGGTCCTCCGACCCTGCGGCTCCACCACGGCTCTCAGCGCCCTCCTCTCCACCGTCGCCCGTCGGTCCACCAGCTCCACCGGGCTCCATCGTCTTTCCGGCTCCGCCCTGGTCAGTCGTCACCCCATCGGATCCTCAGGACTCTGCTCCTCCGGCTGCGCCTCGTCACGCCGTCCCACCGGCTCCTTGGGACTCCTCCTTCCTGCGGGCACACCCTCCATCCTCTGTCGCTCCGGCTCCGCCGCGGATCTCCGGGACTCCGTCTCCGCCTCGGCCGCCAGAGCCCGTTCCGCCTTGGCCCTCCGGATCCGCGGTGTCGCCCTGGATCTTCGGCTCTCCATCTCCGCCTCGGGTTCCTCTGCCAGCTGCTCTGCCTCTGTCGGTCGGCCCCACGGAGTCGGCGGTCCGTCCTCCACCATGGCTCCTCCCTCCGTCGGCTCCTCCGTGGGCCGTCATCCTGGCTGCGATCTGGGTCCTGTTCTCCTGCTTCAGGTCCCTCCTGTGTCTTCCCTGGCTCCTCCCTCCGTCGTCGCCCCCATGGACTGTCTTTTTTGCCCGTTGGACTTGTGTTCTGGTCCTCCTCCGGGGGTTGCGTCCTCCGCCGGAGCCCCCTCCCTTATTGACTCTATTTTCCTGGTTTTCCGCCCCTCTCGTTTTTTCGTTTTTTCTACGGCGCGAGGACGCGCCTTTCCGGAGGGGGGCGTAATGTTACAGTTCTGTCAGTTTATGTCTTAGTCATGTCATGTATTTGGTTTCTCCCATTGTCTTCCCCCGTTAATCTGTCTGCTTTGGTTTAGTCCTCGTTTGTGTAATCACCGTCACCTGTGTTTGATTTATCAGTCATCTATGTCACCTGTGTCTTATTATTAGTCTGTCCTTATAAGTCTGTCTGTGAGTTCAGTTCCCTGTCGGTCCTTTTGTCTGAATAGATGTGTGTGATGTTCCTGACTTGTTCCTGCCTTGTTCCAATCGAAGATTTATATTAAATATATTGTATATTGTAATCCTTGTCGTCCGTCTCGTCAACTCCTGCACGCACCCGTAACAGCAATAGAGCACGGCAGACATTTAAATGACAGGAATAATTGATTTTTAAACCATTTTGATATGTTTACAGTGGCTGGCTCTGGAAAAGAGTGGTCCACCTGGCATGCCGCAACAACAAAATGCAACATAGACAGCAGTTTTCCAGATAGAACACGTTCCCTACTGTGCAGAAATGTTGTATGTGTCAACATGGACACATGAACAAAGAGTCAAAAATACAACAAAGAGTCAAAAAAAAGATTGACCGCTTCTCTCTTGGTAATGCAAGGTGGACTTGATATTGTTTGAGAAAATTTGGTGAAAATATACCAAAACATATGCTGCTCAAAGTATAGGTAGAAAGAGAAAAATGTCATGCATGCCGTAGATCAAAACCATTTGATTAAAAAGTGTTCTTGTAGCTTCATAATACTAAGGCTGAACCACTGATGTCACTTGGACTATTTTAACAATATTCTTACTAACTTGTCTTGAACATCGTAGCTGTGTTGCTGTCTATGGAGGGTCAGAGAGCTCTTGGATAGAGCCATGCACTGGCCTCAAAAATAGGCCCTAGCCTGACCATTGTCCAACAGCTTATCAGAATTCTTGGCCCGATTCCGACCCGAGCCCGTCTTCCCCCCACCCTTTTCCCAAAACAGCATATACTACTGTTTCAGCTATTAAAATAGTTCAGTTGTGTATGCAATGGCAAAGTGATTATATTTAGTTTTTATTAAGTTAATTTAGAAAAACGTTTGGAGCATTTTTTTGTTCATTAAATATAAAGTTTTTGTAAGTAACGACCAAGTGGCCAGCGGCAGATGGTGAGTCGATTATAGCCTATGTTTGATCAAATAAAATCCATAGATATTAAACAATTCAAGCATATCACAATGTTAGTTTAAATGTTTAACCAAGATAAATGTGTGCTGATGTTAGATACATATCCAATCGTTTGTGTGAAAATCGGAAGCTAAAGCGAGCTTACAGGACATGGAGGTGCCAGTGTGAACACTTGCATTGGAAACAACTTAAAATACGTTGTCATTTTTGCTAATAAAGGTAGTACATCATTCAAAACTGTAAAGGGTCTACATTTATTTGCGTGCACTCACAATATCAACAAAATGTTGTGCTTTTATAAAATAAAGAAAACAAACAGGATGCGCTTTCTGCCTTCTCGATGATGAACCGAAACTCAGCAAATAGCCTACTTGCATTACAGACATGATAATTATATATTTTTCTCTAAGGCGCATCCAATGAGCAGATAGATTGCTAACTTCATTTTTGTGACACTGACTCAGAAAACACTATGCTTTGTGGCAAACTTCAGCCTATTGCGTGCACTTGACGGAAATCTTCCAGCTGCGCTGAAGGCGTGCTCACTGCTACTGCTGCCGGGGACACTAAACACCATCCAAGCCGCTCTTGATAGCTGCGATAGCCTGGTCTCCTGTTGTTTTCACCAGCGCGGCAAATATTTTTCATTACTATAATTGATGGATATCTAAAATATAAAAATAAGGAGAAGCCTAAAACAGGCTTGATGCCCAGCTAGTGTCTGAGCTATAACATAAAAATTGGCCCGAAACCCGGCCCTAGGCATGTAAATAAGTTGGGGCCCATCAGGTTGAAATGCTGGGCTCTGCTCTCAGATTTTATTAAAAAAAATCAATTTTTTTTGTTCTGAAGTTGAATGAAGGTCTTATGGATTTGGAATGACATGAGGGTAAGAAATTAATGACAGAACTATCCCCCAACTCCAGTTGATGTGGAGACCAATTATTTAAATCTTCATCAAATCTAACAAAATCTTCCTTCAGAAACAAACACCAGGAAGATAACAACACACAATTTTGAGAGGGAAGAAAAATCTGTTATTCTTGCATTGTCAAAAAGGAAAATTCAGGAGGCTTATGTTACTCTTTGTTTACTCTGGTAAAACCCGGATACTGTAGATGAGTCACTGTTTACCAGCCATTTACAAACAATATCCTGCTCCATATACAACACTGTGCATAACAAATTTGCTTTATGTAAATTCAAGATGTGTAACCTGTAATTTAAGTTTCGGTTACACTTTGCATGCGGTTCTGTAAACCATATTGTTATAGCATTAACCAAAGATTGACTGCTCATTCAGCCATGTGTCTCTAGAGACCACATAACAGGTTTCAGCAGACTGAACCGTGTGGCACATGTTATTGATCAGATGTTGTTGTGAAGTCTGCGCGTCCTTATCAAGTCTTCCTTTACTCTCTACACCCCAGTTCCTGTAACCCAAGAACCATCGGTTCAGTGAATGATTGCACCCTAGGGCCATACCGACACCTGGTCACGGGAAAATGCAGACGAACGGTTTGAAGTTGAAGAATTAGAGTAAAAAAGGAGGAGGTTACTCACAGATGTAGTAGTATTCGTGGCCTGGGCGAAACTCAAAGCCCAGAGAGAAGGGTGTGAACAGCTGGAACTTCTCTGAGAACTTGAGGGGCCCGTTCGGACTCGTCGGGCGGTTGCATTCCCAGCGCTTGAAACCTTTCATGTGGTGGTTGCAGGTGGTGTAGCCATCATAGTTGACCATGTAAAGGATGTAGCGCTCCATGCGCTCCTGAGGAAGATGGTCCTCGTAGTGCGGACAGTAGATGTCCAGGTAGTCGTTGATGGCCACCTCCACTGTGTATTCACCATGCAAGAATCTGAGGAAATAAACACAAACAACTTACTTGACATCTGCAAAACTGCAAAGTGACAGGCTGAAGATTGAGAACGCGACATCTTTTAACACAAACTGGAAAGAGCAATTGCTAGTAGCTCCTATCACTCATAGTGTAAATATTTTCCATGTAGTATGTGACAGAAAGGGATTGGTCGAGGGGGACTTGGAGCTAAGGCCTGAACTGACTGGAATGTCCAAGTGGAAGTGGATGAGCAGAGATTGACAGGGGTTCAAAGAGAGAAAGCCACTTCATTAAGGCTTTTCACATGGTCTGGCTTCATCCCAGCTCTTCTGAAATGAGTTTGCTGGCTGGGGCAATTTAGACACAAATTGAGCACCTGCAGGACGGTACGACTCGAGACGCAGGTACTGCAGTTGCTTCAGTGGAACTGTGACTTCATGTGCAGTGGAAGACACTTAAGACAGTTCACCTGAACATTTAAATTCTGTCATCATTTACTCACCCTCAAGTCAGAAAACAGATATATTTGATTTTTTACTGAAATTGAATATACTGATTTTGATAGCATCCAGCCTTAGCTAACCATGTGGTACAAGAAAGCAGGATGTATTATAGACAGGAACAGCAAAACACACACATGTGCGAACTTGAGTTCTTCAGATCCTTTTTTTTTTTCTATCCGCAGTGTGAAGATTACATGAATAAGATCTAACGGCTCCAGCCGAGAGACTCTAATGGTTTGTCACCAGTGCGGTTGACACACCTGCTCCATCCTCCATCCTCTACACCATCAAAGCAGCCCCCTTCACTACAGACACATACACAACAGAAGACAGCAAACTCAAATCAAGTGTTCACACTATGAGAAGCCATACCAGGGTGCTTCATCCAATTTAGCAGAATATCAAAGTGAAACAAAGACGAGATGAAATCAAAAGAAACGCACAGGGTCAACAAAAGCTTACACACAACAGGTCCATGCCAAAACTTGCCTACATTCATACTACAATGGAATCTCATAAACAACAGATTTGAAACATTCAACATAGGGAGAAACTTGTGCTTTATAAAAATATTTATTAGTCAAAAATATACTAGGACTATGATATTTTTTCCCAAATTCCGTTTAATTATTATTATTATTTTTATTCTGTTTTAATGGTCTAAATAATTGAAATCATGAAGCTTACAATAATTAACAGAAGTTTATTAAAAGTTTAACAAATATAACATTTTTGAATCCCCTTTTTTCTCTCAAATTCAGTTTTATTTATACCACATTCTGTTTTCTATTAATTTTCTGGATTCCATTTTAATGGTTTCATTAAGTTTAATACTCAAAAGCATCTTTAATTAATTGATTATTGTTTTATTTCTTAGTTTTTTTCTTTTTCATTGTTCTGCTATATAGTACTATAGTACTATATAGTATACACTACCGGTCAAAAGTTTGGGGTCAGTAAGAGTTGTAATGTTTTTAAAGAAAGCCTCTTATGCTCATCAGTGCTGCATTTATTTAATCAAAAATATAGAAAAAAACTGTAATATTGCGAAATGTTATTACAATATAAAATAATGGTTTCTATTGTAATATACTTTAAAATTTAATTTATTCCTGTGATGCAAAGCTGAATTTTCATCAGCCATTACTTCAGTCTTAAGTGTCACATGAACCTTCAGAAATTATTCTAATATACTGATTTGTTATTAGAATGATCTATATTGGATATATATTGGATTATATATTGCAACAGTTGCCCTGCAAAGTATTTATTTAGAAATTGTGATATTTTTTCAGGATTCTTTGATGAATAAAAAGCTCAAAAGAACAGCATTTATTCAAAATATAAATATTTTCTAACAATGTAAGTATTTGCTGTCACTTTTTATCAATTTAACACACCCTTGGTGAATAAAAGTATTAATTTATTTCAAAAAAAAAAAAGAAGAAGAAGAAGAAGAAAAATTTACTGACCCCAAACTTTTAACCAGTAGTGTATATTCGTACTATCATTACATTCAACAATATATTTGTCACAGTTTTTATTTTGATGGGTTGCTTTGAAGACCTTAAGGTTTGCTTGTATATGATAATACGATAGTTTTTCTCAAAAAAAAAAAAAAAAAAAAAACGGTAAAATGCTGTTGACAAACACGTTAAGCACCATGCGCGCCTCAGTATGTGTGTAGTAAACAAAACTGCGCGTCTGCGTCATTCATTTACACAGAGACATGGAGAACATGAAGGATTCATATTTGAATATTCTTTTTGCAGCTTAATATTCACAGACACTAGTCCATATCGCATTTTGATTCAAGTGTACTAACCTACATTTGACTTATCCATCTGAAATTTGGCAAATTCCATGACATTCCGTGTTATACAGTAAATTCTATTTTTATGTCTGGATTCCTTGATCTAACATACACAAGTTTTTTGGGGAGTCGCACCACATGACATTTTATAACCTGAAATAACCTTTCACAAAAAGATAAAATTATCTAGTATTTTAAGAGACTAACTAATTACTAATTGACTAATTGAGCCTTATTTGATGATTTTATTAATGCATGTTTCTGAACGTTGATTGCACCACATTACTTGGATTTTGCAGACAAAGGGTTTTCAAACACCAATTCGCAGTGAAGGAGCTATGTTGTTATTTTTTTTCTAAGAGATAATAAAAGATTATACCAGCGTTTCATTTTTCATTAAAAATGAATTCAGAATTTGAATTCAGCAATTACTTCATAATACTGATGCTGACCTAATAAAAATGTTCTACAAGGAAGGTCTTTGATCCAAGAAGTCTCTGTCTCAATTGGATAGGACCTAGCCTTGGTTAATTATACATGTGGTTTTCACCTTACAAAAAACAGGATGCATTGTAGACCCAGACGTAATAAAAGACATATGTATGTTTGTGTGTGAACCTGAGATCTTAAAACCTCTTATTCTGTCCACAGTGTGAAGATTACATGAATAAGATCCAAAGGCTCCAGCTGAAAGACTGTAATGGTTTGTCACAAGTGCAGGTGATACACCTGCTGAAGCAGTGTCGTTAAAATTATTTTTTGCAAAAGATTACACCACCCTGATGTTTTTTTATCAAATGAATTTCAATTCAGAATTGAATTCATGTCTATTTATGTCTAAGTTTCTCTCATTCACCATTAATTTTTCACTAAACTCATCTCCTTCTCCACAAAGAAAAAAAAAATCTTGGCTTTTACATTTGGCCAAAAGAAGGTTTCTTAGCACGCAGCATAAAACTGCCTACCTTTTAGAAAAGTCTGCATTTGGACCACGTCTATGATCTGGAGGCAGGTTTTTGGAATGAAACTAAAGACTTTTACAAACTATCAAACACCCCCAAAAAGCAAATCGCATGATGCACAAAGAAAATTCAAACGCTGCTTCGCTTTGCAGACTGCAAGTGTAGTCTACATTAATCAGAACATCACATGGCTCTGTTTTCTGGAGGTCTTTGAGGGGAGCGAGGGCAGGGACAGGGCCAGGGGGTGAGGGGGCAGTAGGCGGGGGTTTGGAGTGAGATTTGGCATCAGATGACAGCTAATCTAGGTCTGGAATTACTGTCAAAGGGCCAAGCCAGGCCAAACACCAGCTGTAGCAGCACAAGCTAAAGCTGAAGCTCCTCCAGACATCTCCTCGCCTTATCACCGGGGCCCAGAGAACAACCCCCTTCACACTGCATGACTTTATCCCTTTCTCCAATTTGGTGTGTCACTTTCTTCTTTGGCCATCAGCAATATATTAAACCCCCATGATTATATATTCGACGAGCGGGACTACATCACCGATGCTCTGTGTTGTGCAAGTTACTTCCAAAATGTAATACATTATATATTACTAGTTACTGTCTTTTAAAAGTAATTAGTTACATTACAATATTACTGTCTCTAAATTGTAATGCATTACACTACTTTTAAGTTACTTTTGAGTTACTTTCATCAAAATATCCACAGATTATAAAATGCCAAAATATAAGTTTATAGCTGCTCATTATACATTAAGTTTAGGATAGCTAGCATAAAATTATAAAAACATATTTAGGTAGGCCTACCGGTATGTCTATTAATGTTACGTTGTAGTTTAGGTTAAACACAGATAAGCACAAACCGCATTAACACATTCATAAATAACAACGCTAAATAAAGCATGTACAAACATTAAACACAATAAATAGCCTATAGGCTACTTTAAATGGCTTTCAGAACAAAACAAGAATGAAGAATATAAGTTGCTAAACAAGCCAAAACGAATTAGGGTAAAAGCGAAACTAAAAGCAAACGACATTGTTCTGACGCAGCCTACCTCTCTCATTCGGCATCAATCCAATTAAATGTGTCCATATTCGTGATGTATTTGAATGCCAAACTATTATGTAAACCAGGACTTGTACTTAACATGCTTATAAAACATCCTCCTCACATGAGCAAACTTCCACGGATTGTACTACGCAGTACGCACTATTTAATTGTACCAGTGTTTCTATATTTGACTGACTGTATTTTATTCTTTTAAATAACAGACTGCAACTTTTGCAATGCTGTGTGTGCGTGAGGCGCCGGCGCAATCGAATAGCGGAAGAACTCCATCATTTTTGGTCATACAGATCATTTAAAACTGCAGTGTGTTTACTTTTATTTCTGTCATCTCTGTTTCCTTTCCGTGAACTTTTCACAGAGCGCCGTTTCACACAAAAATGAACCAAACTCAGCAGCATATGTCACTCAGTCTTTTCCTTTCGTTTTGAAAATCTGTTAATTGGGCTATTTATGTCAGATATATTTTGCGTATTCATTCATTTTTTATACAGAATATGATTTAATAAAAACAGATTTTGTCATGTTTAACTTAATTTTTGTTGCTTGTCTGCGCTCGTCCGTCATTTTTCTCTCTTCTCCGACTCCGCAGCTCTCTTCGTTAGTTTAGTGTTAGTGGCAGCAGTCCAGGTGTTTCCAGGAGTTACTCGCGCTATTTCTCCATAACGTGAGTGTGTCCATCTCACAAATGTAGAATCCGTCTCTGCAGTCATCTCAACCATCAAATTCCAGCAACAAGACAAAATATTTTACTCGTGGAATTTTTTTAATTCACAAATTAATTTTGAGTTAAAATATGTTGATGTAACTTGCGTTACTGAGATTGTAACGAGTAATATTATTACCCAAATTGTATTAGTAATGCGTTATATTACCGCGTTACAGCAAAAAGTAATATATTACTTTTGTAATGCCTTACTCCCAACACTGCCGATGCTGTCTTAGTTCGCCTTGTTTCCAACACGCTCAATAAAACATCTTGAAAAAACAAGCCATGTTCATCTAATACCGCCTCAGCAAAGAGCACCTCGATATTTCTCTCCCTGGCAGGGGAAACCGCTTCGTTCTCTCTGGAGATGCGTGTACTCTGTCTTATTTTCTTGTTATGCGTTTTTGTGTCAGTTTGACTCTAATCACGGCTTTCCAGTAAACGATATCGAGAGGCGAGCGAAGAGTAATGGGAGCCGAACTCCGCCATAGGACCCTCCTGATGTTTACGGAGCTTTAAATTTAATCACCCTGCCATAAAAACATGTGTTAGCGGTCCTTTAATGCAAAGTGCGTTATCATTACTACACATTCCGCGGGTCAGGCATATCTCTTTCAGATTCATACGGTGCATTACGCCTTAACAAATCAATATCAATGCCCCGTCCCCCCTTTCACTCCCAGATGTCATTAAATCCGGAGGAGTCGGCCAAATGATCCGACACACTGAGGCAACACGTCATTCCCTTTGATTCAAAAGTATCTCGGTATAAAAAATGACCTTACAGCCGGTGGCTGGTGGGTACGGGGTGGCGGAGGGGGGGAGATGACAGATGGAAATATCAATAAGTGAGCCCAGAATGTTTAGAGAGAGCTAATGCATGCAGTTAGGTGAGCTGGCTTCATCAATCACACTGTAGTCACTAGTCGACTTCCTCCCAGAGTCCTCGGAGCACAGACCCGATCGGACCTCCCTGAACTCTTCCTCCGCCGCTACATCAACAACTGATCTCACATCAGCTCTAAATGAGCTGTATAGCCTCCCTTTCACAGTGGGATATTTTCATCATGTCTACAATCCAGTTAGAAGCAAAAAAGGTTTTACGGCCTGATGCCAAAAAGAGCCTTTTTAGGTTTACAAATAACTTTTTCTTTTACCTTTTTTCTCCTAAGCAAGAAAAATCACACAGGAGGTATCCTAATTTTAGCACAACAATGAAACCGGATGGAGAACAAAATGGGACTTTTGCCAAAATTTTCTGCTTCTCAGAACTTTATCCTAAGAATAAGACCCTCATAAGAAGTCTCAAAAATTGGGATCATATGAGTATGAACTCATGTGAACTCAATGTGAACCAAATAATCTAAAGTATGTATCTAGTTCAGTCTAATTTTTTTATATCTACAATTGTCCCAGTTGCTTCTGATTTACTTTAGGAAAAAATTCTGAGAGAAAGATTGTATTTAAAGGATTAGTTCAATTCTACAATAAACAATTCCCATCCCTATGTCATCCAAGATGTTCATCTCTTTCTTTCATTAGTTGAAAAGAAACGTTTTTTAAGGAAAACATTCCAGGATTTTTCTCCATATAGTGGACTCCAATGTGAACTTTCAACATGATTACGCAATGCCTGAAGTCGTGGATGCACATTGCAGAGCTAGTGCGAGGTAAGCATTTGTGGTTTAAAAATTATACATTTTTATGTTTATTTTACAAAAATGACCAATCGTTTCAATAGATAAGACCCTTTTTCCTCAGCTGGGATCATGTAGTATATTGAAGCTGCATTGAAACTGCAATTTGGATGTTAAATTCGTTGGCCACCATTGAAGTATATGAAGAAAAATCCTGAAATGTTTTCCTCAAAAACCTTAATTTATTTTTGACTGAAGAAAGTAAGGCATCTTGGATGACACGGGGTTAGTAAATTAAAAGGACATTTTTATTCTAAAAATGAATTAATCCTTTAAATAAAACATCTGTAATGCAAGGCAATGTCCCTCAAGTTCATTTGAAAGGAACTCAGAAAGAAATCTAAAGAACCAAGTAGCTAACTCAAGAACACTTTACAGCAACCAATGAAGTATGACATTTATGGAATTTTTAAAATACTGAACATTAAATACATCCTTGATTGCTTCTAATTAAGTGTAATTGTGATGTGTGCCTTTGGTCCAAAACCTGTGCTACGTTTCTTCCTCTTCCCATCTGGAGGAATGTATGTGTGCAGAAATCCATCTCTGGATTTTTTGGGGCTCTTTGGGTCTTTGGTTCATTCTTCAGCCGCTATCATCCCCACAGGACTTCAATTAATCAGACCAAACCACTCTCGTTTGGCGTGTTTAGAAGGAGGGTGACTCTCTCAGTGAACTTTCCTGGCGGTGCGGTCAAAGAAGGGGTTTGAAGTGCCATGATTTACAGCATCGCCTGGCCGACAGAGAGCCTCAGATCCAGATTTCAGAACTTCCTTTAGCAAATGTTTGCGTGTAGAAGAGCTTGTTTTCCAGGCCCATAGGAGGAAATATCTTTAATGGAAGAGGTTAAATCAGATAAGACAGAATCCATGATTTATCATGGTATTTAGAAGCTTCGGGATAGTACAAACAAAGTAATTTTGACTATTAGAGTCTTAAATGTATCTCTTCCAAGCAATGTTGTGAATTTCAGAATCAGACTAATGAAGTGGAAAAGTGGTTTTGAGAGTTTTATAAATGTAACATCCAAGGAAGGATTGTATTACTACAACCACCGAAGGTTCAGGTCATGTGGGGGGTTTCCTTCGGTACAATTGGATAAAGACAGTCCAGCTGTCTGGAAGGAGAGAGAAACGAGACAACCTTATTCCTCTTTACAAAGCCCTGCACTCTGAGCCAAGTCATTCATTATATTTCGCATTGCATTTTGCCACAGAGCAGATGCGAAAGTTTGCCAAGCTCTCCCAGGTCAAACAAAAATGATGAGTTTGTGAAGGTCTTGTGGAGTTTGGCCCTCATTTAGAAGTTCTTGTTGGTTTTCTCTGTCCTGAACCTTTAGTTGAGTTGCAGCCAAAGCAAATATGTGCGTTTATTCTGCAATTAACCAATGACCTGGCCATAATAGTTTAGGGCAAACACAGCCAGCTAATAACCTGGTACAAGCCTCACACACTTCAGGGGTAATTCTCTCTCAAACGCATCAACACCTCGGGCGTGCCGCAGGGCTATGTGCCGGGCCCGCGTGAGTTTTGAGATTTTGATGGCAGGTTAGTTCTGGTGTCAGGGGTTTAGCGCCACATTTCATGCCGGTGTTTATGCCAAATCGAGGGGGAGGGCAGACGCATGTGTGTGTTTGTGTGCGAGAATGGTTCTTTGTGCCGACGGCTCTGGGTCTGGAACCCATTTCCACATGCTCAGCTTGGGCTTGGTCTGCGGACCACCTCTCCCCATGTGGAACATGTTTATTGTTCTTTGTGTCAGGCAGACGCCGAGACCTCCACGGCCCCCTCCTCCCTCCACATCTCCCCGCAATATCTCCTGTTATTCCAACTCTGCTTGAGCAATTTTTCTATCACAGCATTTATGCAAACGTTATCCCAGCTGACGTTCGGCCACGGCTAAAAAACGCCGTTGGGGGGGGGGGGGGGGTTGCTTGAGAAAAAAAAAAAAAAAGAATAATAGGACAGAAGACCCAAGGGACAAAACACATGTGCCCTGTGTGAGAGGAAAAGTAATAGTTGTTTTGTGCTCCTCCTTTAACCCTTCTTTAACACAAATATCTAGTTATATGTTCAGGTGAGTAGGTCTGCGCGTCTGTAATTATCCAGGTGCTGTGTGTTCTCTCAGAAGGTCCATGTTCTCATCTCATTTGCTCGGGACCGCTGTTAGATAAAAGTACCCCGTCCCCGCTGCGACACTACGCCCCCCTGTTTAATTACATTTTTATGCCTCGGCCTGCTTTGTAAGACCTTTCAGTGGCTGAAAGACAGTGGGAGAAAATAGAAGTGACCAGTGCAGTCCGGCAAATGAAAGGACAGCAAACAAATCTGTGTTCTATCATCAAAAGCGTGTTCAGAGAGCAGCTGCGCTGGGATGCTGTCTGTCATTGTACCGCGCCTCTAATGGGCTGCTAATGGAGGATGTTTACACATGCAGCGGCTTCACAAACTCACTTCAGATACTCTGCGTGTTTACATCCTTGTATGTATGAACTGCTTATGCATATTAATCTTTCGAACACAAATTTTCATATTGGGCTTTTTGCCTGTAATCAGTCAGAACAGGATAGAAGCAAAGGGAAATTATGGAGATTGGGGTTGGGAAATGGCCTGAGATCACCTGTGGACTAAGCCACAACTTTTTTTAAGTTTTGCAATTATTCTGAAATAGAATCAGTGATTTATAAACATTATAAACATGCTGTTTTATGATTCATATTCATACACACTACATTAGTAAAAAAAATACAGGAGCAGTGCTATATAGCTGATATAGATTTTTTTTTTTACGGATTACAGGTATTGACTATTTTGAATTATTATGTGGCAAATACCTTATAAATTCACAAAAACAATGTACAATATAGAGAAATAGATATCAATTTCCTAAATTTTACAGTTATCAGTGTTAGCTAGTGTTTTTAGAGATCAGTGAGCTTTTTAGAGATAGGTGAGCATTAAAAGGCTGAAAAAAATCAATATGTAAAAAATTATAAGCACAATTAAATATCAATAACAGCAATAATGGATCAATAAAATATCAATAAATAATAGCCATTTAAAAAAAAAAAAACTTTTGGCAAGTAACCAACATATTGTGCTTTCTCAAAATATTTCTAATATATCCAAAAAATACACTACCAGTCAAAAGATGTTTAATGTTTTTTTTTTAAAGAAGTCTCTTCTGCTCACCAAGCCTGCATTTATTTGATTCAAAGTATAGCAAAAGCTGTAAAATTTAGAAATATTTGTACTATTTAAAACAACTGTTTTCTATTTGAATATATTTTACAGTGCAATTTATTCTTGTGATTTCAAAGCTGAATTTTTAGTATCATTGCTCCAGTCACATGATCCTTCAGAAATCATTCTAATATTCATATTTGCTGCTCCAAAAAATTTATTATTATTATTATTATTATTATTATTATTATTATTATTATTATTATTATTATGTTGAAAACAGCTTAGGAGAATTTTGTCAGGTTTCTTTGATGAATAGAAAGCATTTATCTGAAATAGAAATCTTTTGTAACATTATTAATGTCTTTATCATCACTTTAATGATCAATTTAAAGCATCCTTGCTAAATAAAAGTATTCATTTTTATCATTTTGATCTTTCTATTCATCAAAAAAGTCCTGAAAAAATGTACTCAAGTGTTCAGATTTTGATAATAAAAATACTTAAAATGTCTTAGAATGATTTCTGAAAGATCATGTGACACTGAAGACTGGAGTAATGATGCTGAAAAATGTAGCTTTGATCACAGAAATAAATTACATTTTAAAATATATTCAAATAGAAAGCAGTTATTTTAAATAGTAAAACTATTTCACAATATTACTGTTTTTGCTGTATTTTGGATCAAATAAATGTAGGCTTGGTGAGCAGAAGACAATTCTTTACAAAACATTCAAAATCTTACTGTTCAAAAACATTTGACTGGTAGTGCACATTCATAAAAAAGTACAATATAAACAATTTATTACTGTTCTTTGTTTTGTATTTTTTAAATTCTAAAACTTTCCAAGTTTGAAGTTTGAATCAGATTTTGAATCCCAAATTGCCAGTGTGGTGGACACCACTGTATTTACGATTTCTTTTTCTTTTTAAATGAACTTTTCTCTAACTTTTTGATAAATACTGTTATTAGAAACAGAGGATGTCTGGCATTTATTTCAAATATGCTCGTTTGGTTCTCATCGTCACCGTGAGCTCTGACGGCGAGTGTAATGAGGCTTCTGGGATTTAATGGCTCAGCTAAGAAACTTCTCTCTCGTACCTGCAGACGCCTGTTGAGAAGCCATTCTGCATCCCGTCTTTATCCCTCACCGCCCCCCAAAACACACACTGGCAAAAACAACACACACCGTACCACCTTCAACAACAACACAACACACACCACCGACGACACAGACTCCCTACAACACAATATCTCACCCAAAATATATACTCCTCTGAGTGTAGAAACTATTTATTTCCTCCCAAATCCAACATAAAATAACAATCTATCTGCAAGTTTGTGGAAGCAGGAAAAAAGCAACACATTTGTAGGCCTGTGTGTGTGACAGAGAAGGAAACAGCAGTAGTTTTATAAGTGGTTACGGCAGAAGAAAGAGATTAACCAGGATTTCTCAAGCACACAGTACCTGCACACTTTTTAAAATTATTATAATTACCAGCACAATCCCTATGAGATAATATTTACTTATATTAAAGGATATGTATATACACACACAAACATATTTTACTGTATACACATGTGCGTATGTAATTATACACATACTGTATTTAATGTATTCACTTATATTAAGATATAAAATGTGACCCTGGACCACAAAACCAGTCATCGGGGTCAATTTTTTTAAATTTAGATTTATACATCATCTAAAAGCTCAATAAAAAAGCTTTCTATTGATATTTATGGATGAAATACAACTATTCGAAAATCAGGAGTCTGGAGGGTGGAAAAAAAATCTTTAAACCCTTAAAGTTGTCCAAATTAAGGCTATTACTAATCACAAATTAAGTTTTTATATATTTACAGTAGGAAATTTTCAAAATATCTTCATTGAACATTAAATTTATTTAACATCCTAATGATTCTTGGCATAAAAGAAACACCAATAATGTATTTTTGGCTACTGCTACAAATATACCCGTGCTACTTAAGACTGGTTTTCAAATATATAATTGTATTTATGAATTTATTACACTTCAGCTTACACACCTATGGCTAAATACAAAGACTGAACATTACATTTATTATAATTTACACAGAATCTTAAATTCAAGCTCTTTTAAAGAATGTTTCCATATTGAAGTCAGTTCTGAGAAAAAAAAAAGTATGCCAACCAGCATTAAATCCTAAATCATCCCTAATTCTAAAAGTACCCTATAAATAGAGACATTTTAATCAAATATAGCTCGACTGTACAGTCGTGGCCAAAAGTTTTGAGAATGACACAAATATTAGTTTTCACAAAGTTTGCTGCTCAACTGCTTTTAGATCTTTGTTTCAGTTGTTTCTGTGATGTACTGAAATATAATTACAAGCACTTCATTTGTTTCAAAGGCTTTTATCGACAATTACGTGACATTTATGCAAAGAGTCAGTATTTGCAGTGTTGGCCCTTCTTTTTCAGGACCTCTGCAATTCGACTGGGCATGCTCTCAATCAACTTCTGGGCCAAATCCTGACTGATTCAACCCATTCTTTCATAATCACTTCTTGGAGTTTTTCAGAATTAGTGGGTTTTTGTTTGTCCACCCGCCTCTTGAGGATTGACCACAAGTTCTCAATGGGATTAAGATCTGGGGAGTTTCCAGGCCATGGACCCAAAATTTCAACGTTTTGGTCCCCGAGCCACTTAGTTATCACTTTTGCCTTTTGGCACGGTGCTCCATCGTGCTGGAAAATGCATTGTTCTTCACCAAACTGTTGTTGGATTGTTGGAAGAAGTTGCTGTTGGAGGGTGTTTTGGTACCATTCTTTATTCATGGCTGTGTTTTTGGGCAAAATTGTGAGTGAGCCCACTCCCTTGGATGAGAAGCAACCCCACACATGAATGGTCTCAGGATGCTTTACTGTTGGCATGACACAGGACTGATGGTAGCGCTCACCTTTTCTTCTCCGGACAAGCCTTTTTCCAGATGCCCCAAACAATCGGAAAGAGGCTTCATCTGAGAATATGACTTTGCCCCAGTCCTCAGCAGTCCATTCGCCATACTTTTTGCAGAAGATCAATCTGTCCCTGATGCTTTTTTTTGGAGAGAAGTGGCTTCTTTGCTGCCCTTCTTGACACCAGGCCATCTTCCAAAAGTCTTGGCCTCACTGTGCGTGCAGATGCGCTCACACCTGCCTGCTGCCATTCCTGAGCAAGCTCTGCACTGGTGGCACTCCGATCCCGCAGCTGAATCCTCTTTAGGAGACGATCCTGGCACTTGCTGGACTTTCTTGGACGCCCTGAAGCCTTCTTAACAATGCAGTGGAAAGTTTTTTTCGGGATTAAGTTAATTTCCATGGCAAAGAAGGACTATGCAATTCATCTGATCACTCTTCATAACATTCTGGAGTATATGCAAATTGCTATTATAAAAACTTAAGCAGCAACTTTTCCAATTTCCAATATTTATGTAATTCTCAAAACTTTTGGCCACAACTGTATATATAAATAAAAAAGTGGGGCCATGATCCAGTCAAACATCTCTGGGGTTCTCAGCTCTCTGATCAGTGTTAAAAATGATGAAAGCTGCTGACTCAAACTGGATTTTTCTACTTGTTTGAGCAATCAGAATTTTGATGGACAGCACTGGCTTTCCTGGTTAACCACACATGCTTTTGTTTCTAAAAAATACAATATTCAAAAAAAAAGTATTACATCTTTCACAAAAATGTTCTTAGACAACATTAGAATGATTTCTTCTGAAGTAATAATGCTGAAACTTCAGCTTAAACGGTAATAGTATTTCATAAAACTCTTATTTTTGCTGTATTTATGATCGAGTCAAAAACATTAACTCTAAACTCTTAAATAGCAGTCTATAAATATATTCTAAAAACATCTGCGTGAAAAATATACCGAGAGGTTGAGTGCAAACGTTAACCTTTTTTACCTCAGCCATATGTAATCACTTTCAGGTTGTATGAAGTGTGAATTTCATGGCGTGGTACCAGATTACTGCGATTAACGGGAATGAAATCCACTCTCTGTGTGCGTGTTACGTCCTCTAGGGGGCTGCTGGGATCCGTGCTGTGTGATTGTGAGCGCTTTTCTCCACAGTGTGATAACATGCTGTTTTTCTCATCATGGGGTGAGTAAACACCTGTCTTAGAAAATACACCATCGCAAACAAACAAACAAGAGCGCAGCGAGACGCTCGCGCGCACTGACGTGTGTACACATGCATGTAAAACTAAACACATGCAAGCCTGTAAACGTCTTTCTCGTCTCGCGTATGCACACACACACTCTAATGCCCTCCGCCTAATTGTCACTCCCATAACAAACACACAAAAGAGTTGCTCTCGGGTTTCTGCCTCTCGGCGTAAAAGGGACCGGGTTTGTCAGAGGGCATCAAACAGAAAATGATGGTAATGCCATGCACTCTAAAGCTAAGTGTATCACCCGTCCCACTCTCCCTGACCTGCCCTCTTTGTCTTTTTTAACACCATTAGCAAAGTGCAGTGTAATAGCGTTATAAGCCCGCCCCGGTCCGCAGGAGAAGGATTGGGTGACGGACTCTCATCCACTCGGCCCGCTCTCATCTTGTCCGGCCTCTTTTAAAAGGGCTTGATGTATTCTTTTCTTTCTCGCCATGAGTACCGCCATTTCCTTAGCGTCGTCCCACTCTGTCAAACATCTTGAACTGAATTCTTCCCCCTAAAAGCACTAACCACTGTTCTCTTGGCTTTTCTTGAAGTTTTTAAAGAGATCCTCAACATGACGCGCTAACCCAAAATGAACCTCTGGCTGACTATTTCTGCTGAGAAAAGACCATTGTGTGTAATCTGTGGCTTCTTTGCTCAAACTCTTTCAAAATGTCTGCTTTCTCTAACAAAGGGGAATGAGACAAGGAGGAAATATTCTGGAACTTATGAGCAGTGTTGGGGGTAACGCATTACAAGTAATGTAAGTTACGTAATAATATTACTTTTTCCAAGTAGCTAGTAATACAAGTAATGTATTACTTTTTAATTGACAAGAAAGTCTGAGTTACTTTTTTAAATAAGTAACACCAGTTACTCCCCCCCCCACACACATTTATTGATTAAAACCTCTCCTGTCCCCACGTTAAGAGAAATCGTGAGTAAGATGTTACTTTAGTTTTAGAATAAATGTGAACATGCATTAATTCATCCTACTTACTAAAAAAAAACAGATACAGTATTCGTCAAAATGAATAAAAACAGTGAAATTTTATGCAAACCTGCAATAATTAAATATGTTAAATAATACAAATATCCTTTATGTATTTAATCCCATTTTATTAACCGATGCCTTTGCTGCCAACCTTCGATGATCCAATTCATCCATACTAATAAGCATAAATTACTCAACATAATATAACATTTGTTTTCCTTTTTTTTATTGCTGAAGAGTTGACATTTTCTCTTCTGCGGTCTACTGTACAGTCGTGAATTTACTTTTCTCTAAATCCTGAGGCTTCTGGTGTAAAAAGGCCTTTACATTTGCCAAAAATAGAACTTTTTATATTAAAAACAAACAAGCAAGCCCTGCCCAGATTTGCATTACTTTTAAAAGTAACTTTCCCCAACACTGCTTATAAGCAAGTAACATTTAGGGGTACAGTAAATGAGGCACAAATAGAGTAAACATTGCTTTTGCATCTTATAAAGTATAAAACATAGCATATTTGAACTATGCCTCAAGCAATTAGTGATTTTGCTAGCTTCTGCCATTTTGCAAACTTCCACCTGAAACCTCTGGCCCAAAAATATCTTTCTCCATTCGAAATTAATGGTGTATTCTGACTTAACATTATGTATTTTTTGCTAGGCTTACATTTTCTCCTCTCTCTCCTGCCTGTGACGTCTCAGCTCAGGATAGCTGCTGGTGATTAGCCTGTTAGCGTCATCGTGGCAAAACTTTCCTTCAGCTGCAAGAGTAGATAGTCATACTGCATTCATTGCTCAGGTGTTTAATTCTCCAAAATTCACACAGCACCTGAGCGACAGCCACTGAGATGAGTGGAAAATCTAACGGGGTTAGCTTTCTTTAGTCTTTTCATAACCTAAAACTGTTTGAGTCGACCTTTGACAATTTTGGGGAACCTAGGTTTGTCATAGTGATATCTGTCAGGTAAAATGAAAAATGTATGCTTCATATTGCCATAAAAAAATGCTTACGACACCTTCAAATATCACATACTACCGCATACAGTACTACTAGACAATGTGGGTTATCAAAGTTTTTTTTTTACTTTTTAACATTAATAAAACGTCTAAGTGAGTTGAAGAAGCTAGTTGTTCATGAGTTCTTTGTTTGTCCTGAGCAGTTCAGCTCCTGCACTTTCCAAAAATGAATGTATGATTTTGAGATCCATCTTTTTACACTGAGGACAATTGAGGGACTCATACATAACTATTACAAAAGATGAAAACATTCACTGATGCTCAAGAAAGCAACACAATGCACAATGCAGCTGGGGGGTGTAAACTTTTGAAATGGGATGATTAGGGTAAATTGTTCTTATATTGTCTTCTGGGAGACATGTAAATGTTCATGTAGCTTCCAAGGTGCAATACGAAATGGGGGGAATACAAAAAAATCTGTAAACAAAAGAAAAATATACACATCATCATCCTGTTCAAAAGTTTACACCCCCTGGTTTTTAATGCATTGTGTTGCCTTCTTAAGAGTCAGTAAATGTTTTCGCCTTTTGTAATAGTTATGTATGAGTTTGTCAGTTGTTCTCAGTGTGACAAGATGGATCTCAGAACTATACAGTTACTTTTGGAAAGTGTTCAAATATGCACAAGACGATGGAAAAATCAAATAATGTGCAGGAGCTGGAGGATTTTTCTGAAGAAACAATAACTATGGATATTAAGTAAAGATCATGTTCCATGAAGATATTTTGTCGAAATATCAAAACCTAATTTTTGATTAGTAATATGCATTGCTAAGAATGTTATGTTAAATAGTTTATTCAGAACAGTACTAAATAATAAAAAAAACAACATACAGTTTTCATGATCCCTCTTTTTTTGTTAACAATTAGCATATTCTGCAAGTGGTATGTCAATTTATGAGCACAACTGTAACTTATTTTAAATTATATAAATTATAAATTATATAAATAACCAAATAAACAACCAAATAAATAAATAATACAAGTAAAAAAATATAAATAAATCTGAGAGCCAAACTAGAATAACAGAAATAAAATAAAATATGCAGTAGTAAAAACCTGTTAATTGGTCAACTGTAAGTTACCTTACCATATACAGTAAAAAACTGTAAACTGGGAAACACTGGATTATATGTAATTTTACAGTGTTTTTGCCCATAAAAAAAAAACAGTACATTACCAGAAGTTCCTGCATGACAACGCACATATGATTACAGTTTATAAAAAACAATTCATTTCTATTCATTTTTGTTAATCAGAATTATATTTTCTGTTGTTTAGTTAACGTTTATTGCATTATTTGATAACAAAAAGGCTCATTAGTTAACAATACTTCCACAGAATTTAAAATCACAAGTTGTGTTTGCTAAAATTAGTTAATGCACTTTGAACTAATATGAACAAACAATGAACAACTACATTTTTATTAGCTAACATTAACATAAATTAACAAATAGTGTAATAAATGTATTGTTTACTATTCGTTCATGTTAGTTAATACATTATTGTAGTTTAATGTGTGTTAGATTTTGGTAGTTCAGATATATAGGTATATTAATTTTAATAACTGTTATTTAATGAAACATAGTTATAAGCTATAAGTTGCACACAATACGCCATCCTGTAATACCTGAAACAATACCTGTTACTGTATCTTTTGCTGCCAGTTGTAACTATAATTTTAATAGAATATTTTTACAGGGATTTTAAATGTCCACACACAAAGGAAAGCCAACGGACTTAAGACCCCGGATGCATTCCGCATGGGCACGCGGGCACAGCGAGCTGGGAGGTGGATTGAAATCCACCCAAAACGTTCAGGCGACATTCTTTCATAGCAATTACAGAGGGATAATTTCTAAGATAACCATCAGAACTTGCAGAGTCATCAAGACCCGTGTGTTTTTCCCCCTCACTTTAACCTGCACCAGGTAGGCCACACCCCCGAAAAAACCCAACGGCCGAGCATGTTGGGGAGTGCGCGCGATGGGACGGCTCCCGAGCTCAGGTGGAGGTCCGCCAGCTCCGCCCGCAACCTGAGCCTTGTAATGACAAGGGCCGAGACAAAGCAGCCACTGTAGTCACCATCCAGCTCCCAGGCAAGACTCCCAGATGTGAGATAAAAGATACAAGCACGGAGACAAAGTTATCTGCGGCCTGCATCGGCCAGCGGGGAAACGGGAAACTCGAGCCTATTGAGGCGACTGGATCAGTGTGTCTGAAACGCCCACAGGAGTAGAAGACGGTGGCAGCGCGGTGCAGCCCCCTGGGCGGAGAGGGCCAAAACACAAGTAACCCAAGCCACGACTACCGCCCATTTCCCAGGATCCCCTTCCTCCGCGCCCCCCAACAGGGTCTGCTTAGGTTTTCTTTTCCAAACACTCTGCTACAGTGATGAGATGACAGACTTGGCTAGGAGATACGTCTGTTGTCACCAGACTCGTCCTCCTCTTCTTGCCCTTTCATGTAGTAGTCATGCATTAGCTGTGTTTTTCTTTGTGAAAGGTGACAGAGTGAGAATAGATCCCCGTGGAGTCCCTTCGGTTTCTGTTTGCGGTCAGATCACAGGGCGCAACCTTTTCACGAAAAGTAATGAAGCGAGATCAGAGGTCTATCTTGTCAGAAAAAAAATGGAGAACGCATAGAAAGGATATGTAAACTATCTAAAAAATCATCCTAATGCTTCAATCTGAGCCAGAGAAAATAGGGCCTCTCGCTTTCAAGGGCTATTTTATATTTCTTACCGAGCGCTGAGGCGGCCAGCGCTGATGAAAAGGGCGAGTGCTTAGCCGACAGAGGTAATGCATTTTTCATGACCTTGTACATGACACGTCTACATTTACATTTATGTTCTTAGCAGATGCTTTCTTACGGAACTGGCTTACAATAAAGTGCACAAATCATGTTAATGGCTATTCCTGGGATCGGATGAGAACCCCTGCTGCATGCTAAGCTACGCCTTACAGCAAAAATGAAACATAATACGACATAATAATTTCAAATTACTGTGATTACAAACAATATCACATTACTGCTAAAATAATACACGTCCAAGATATTTTACGCACGGGTCAATGACATAAAAGAGGTTCCATGAAAAAAAACAAAAAAAAAGGGAAAATCTCTTTTAAAATACACATGCCAAGTTTTTAGTAATGTGCTCTTTGTATTCATGGTTCATGAAATTTAAGGTTTAAAAATTACTGAATACCAAATAACTAAAAAAGTGAATATTTTCCAAATTATATTTTACACCTTGAATACATGTGAGTGCACAAATCTCCAAAGCTTTTGAAGTAAATAAATATATTTTTTAACATATATTATGAATTAATAATTCAGAAATGCTACGTTCTTGGGGAGTCACGCCATATAACATTTCACCACCTAATATAAACTTGCCTTGTCATAAAATAGTTAAATTATCGGATATTTTGAGTTCTGTCCTGTTTTGTGAGTTCTGTCCTGTTTTGTGAGGAATATATTTTATATACAACAGTTCTTTCTGGTCCTTGAATCTGATTGGCTGAGAGGAGTGCAATATTCTAGTGATTTTAGAACTCCAACCGTTTTACCGTTTGTATCTGTCCTCTTGTGGTTTTACTCATAGCGAGTGTCATGGTGGACGTCCAAATCCACTATAATTTTTTAAATAAAACTGTGTTTGTGTCACATTTTTTTTGGAAGAGAATATACTTTAGGGTGATTTTTGTTACATTTTCTGTTATTTCTGTTAGTTAAAATGTGTGTATATCTATTTTTCTATACAACAGTTCTTTCTCGAATCTGATTGGCTGAAAGGAGTGCAATATTCTAGCGATAACAGAACTCCAACCATTTCACAATTTGTATCACTCAGTTTGCGGTATTTCTCACAGCGAATGTCATTATTTATATAA
>NC_133380.1:35361082-35386594 GCF_049309525.1 Garra rufa | reverse complement strand
CATTTATCCAGAGTTTGTTCCACCAGTGAGAACCAAGTATGGTGGTTTTGGACCTGCTCAAGCAGGATCTCTTCATGTGGAGTGAAAGAGGGATTAGAAACCTAAAGTGTCTGGGCTGGTGTGGATAGATTTATGCTGGACTGAAAGTACAGTATAGCAGGCCCAGCAACTGGCAATAGTTTCAATCAGGAAGAGCGTCAGATATTGGCAGCCAGCGTAGACACATGAGGAGAGCTGTAGGACAAGAAAACCTCCTGAGGTTAAAAACAAACCCAAGCTGCAGCGTTTCAGATTGATTCTGGGGCAGTGTTACAATGCAACAGACTGTTACTGGTTGATTCAAGTATAGCTGGATGGCACTGTAGATTTTAATAGGAGCGATCTAGGTTAGTTATGTGGTGAGGATATTATTCCATCACCTGCTCATTGACGTTAGTGGTTCCTGGTTTGAGACCAGCAGGATTAAAAGGTTGACGTGGAGCCCAGAACCACCAAAAGTGGGAAAAGAAGGCCGGAAAAACAGTGTTAAGGACTTAGTTCACCCAAAAATGAAAATTCTGTCATCATTTACTCACCCTCAAGTTGTTCCAAACCTGTATGGGTTTCTTTCTTCTGTTGAACACAAAATAAGATATTTTAAAGAACAGGATATTATGGAAGTCAATGTGGACCAGAAACTGTTTGGTTACCCACATTCTGAAATGTAAATGTAGACAGAATGTTTATTATTGGGTGAACTATGCCTTTAAAGACCTTTCCTGTTAACAGAAAGCCACTATCAAGCACCTCTACTTGCCTGCTCTGACGTCTCTCGTTTGCCATCGTAATATTGCTCTGTAAAGGCTTTGGAATCAAAGGTGCACCAGGATCAAAGTGAAACTCTCTGGCCATTTTGAGCAGGCGGTACAGTAAAGCGACACTGACAGAGAAGGTGGGGGTGAAAGGAACGCGTTCCTAATTCTTAGTCTACACTAGGAATAAGGCAATATTCTCAGTTTTTTTCTTAAAACATATTGTTAAAACATACTGTTGTGAGAAAGAAGAATAGAACCATTTTGTAAAAGTAACTTTTAAAAGGAATATGATTATTTCAAACAACCAAATCATAGTCAATAATGTCAGCTGAAGCCAAAAACCAAATAAACGTTGGTAAACTCAAGCACTTTTACTAGCGAGTTAAATAACTAACCAAACACATTCTATATGAGATTATTCAGATATATACAATATAAACATTATATTACAATTTACATCTGTGCAAAAGAGCATAAATTCACAAGTGAACTTGACTGAACTTGTGCTAGTCAGAATGTCGAACTCCTGTTCTTCTTGTAACCACATGCTAAACTACAGGCAATTAAAGCACTGCCCAAAATGAAGCCATCGATCATCGTTCACCGTTTTCATGATCGATCAATGCTGTAATTTTACTCGTTCCCATCCCTAGTCTACACTCATTAGTCTACGCTGAAAAGAAAAGAAAAGGGAAGAGTTGTGGAGGTTTATGGCCTAAACACTAAACATTCTTGCTATGATACAATGCTCATTTTTTCCCATTATTCTATATATTGTATTGAAATATTTCAATATACCAGTTCTATAATAAGCATATATGACATTTTTATTATTTTTTTTTAATGTAACTCTGGACCATAAAGCCTATCATAAGGGTCAATTTTTTTAATTAAGATTTATACATCATCTGATAGCTGAATAAATAAGCTTTCTATTGATGTATGGTTTATTAGGATAGGACATATTTGGCCGAGATACAGCTATTTGAAAATCTGGAATCTGGGGGTGTGAAAATCACAAATGAAGTCCAAATGAAATTCTTTTGATATATTTACAGTAGGAAATCAAAAGAAAGGAAAACAAAATATCTTCATGGAACATGATCTTTACTTAATATCCTAATAATTTTTGCCATAATAGAAAAATGTATCATTTTGACCCATACAATGTATTTTTGGCTATTGCTACAAATATACCCGTGCTACTTAAGACTGGTTTTGTGGTCCAGGGTCACATATTTGCTGAATTAAATAATTTATTGAAAAGAAAACTTAGGCCTTGTCCATGCTAATACATTTTCACTGGAAAATACACCTTTTTCTATCTGTTTTGGCTTTCTGTCCACACTGAGACTGCGTTTTTTTTTTTTTTTCAAGGAGAACTCAACTTTTTTTAAACACTTTTTTTGAAATGTGTCATGTGGCGCATATTGTACCATTAAATATCTCTGTTTATACCTGAGGCAGCCATATTTTAACTTCCCTATGTGGATTTGAGCTGTTTTGTCGAACTGTAGTTTTACAGGATTTGTATTGCAGCTCTTCATCACTCAAGTGCAACGCCGTATCGTGTGAGCTACCGATCAAACCTGAATTACTGAATTAGAAAACTCATGCATATGAAGCTGTATATGTAATGACAACGTTCAAAACTGACATGAACATCTTGGATGACAAGGGGGTGAGTACATTATATGTAAATCTTTGTTCAGGAAGTGAACTTCTCCTTTAATGTAGACATAGCCTTAGTTACATTTATTTGTTATTTATTAGAGAAAAAAAAAACTAAACTGCTTGTTTACATGAATAAAAGTCAAGTGGTGCAAAATACTTAATTCTTAATTAATACAATCTTTAAAAATGTTTAAAATGTGTGTTTCCTTCTAGATTTGTAAAAGATTTCTTTACTGTGGACACTCGTGTATGTCATTGACCTATCCGTCAACTGAGCACCACATTATAGTATTCCACATTACATTACATTTAAGTACATTTCATCAAAAATCAAACCTTTTCACCCTTCCGAACTCCTCAGGGTTCGATGTGCAGCAGCTGTCAGCTGTTATTGGTTAAGCTGAGGGTTGGATGTCAGGGAAATAAAGACAGCCTGATCAGCTCCAGTGTAACAGACTACAGCTCAGTGCCACATGCTACATGAAACCCAACCACGAAGTCACACAATGTCTACATCTAGTCCAACCTTTCTGAACTCCTCCTGAACCCGTCTGGGCGGAGCACCAACATGCTACAACAATGCGCTCTATGGCTCGAACGTGATACCACTTGATACTGATTCTGACACACCTTTGGCACGCTGACAAACGTGTGTTTTGCTGATTAAAATTTAGAACAAAAAGGCAGATATAAGCTGACAGAGGAAGCCAAAAGCTACAGCTAAAAACAAGCTGGGGAAGTTGCTTGCGAGGGACAAATCTCTCTCTCAGAAGCCTGCGGTAGTCGTCCAAGCTGGGGGGACCGAATCCATCAGCGAGCCAGACGGCAACCAGGCTGACGGATCGATGGGGGCCGTGACCTCCAGCTCTGCAGCCTGTGAAGCCGGTTGAGAGAGTGACAATCGAGATTTACCCATCGATTCGGGATGACAGAAGCAAGGAGCACACGGAAGAATGAAAGGAAGGAAGCGATACACTGTTAGTCAAGTCTCCTTTGTGAATTTCGGCTTCTGTGTTAATCATAGCAAGGTGATCCCAGTGGTGTTCCCGAGGTCTGGGGGTCAGGACGCTTCATTTCCCTGCTGTGTGGTTATTAGGGAGCAGTTATAATTCCCAGAGCTCCACCATCTACCCTCGGCATCAACAACAGACAACAAATTAATGACAAGGACTAAGGTCCTTCAGCAAGATTTGAATGAAACCGTTTATCCAACCTAGGAGTGTGCCTGAACTCGTCTATATCCCCAAGGAAAGTGCTAATCACAGTCAGGGAAAAGACTCGTCCTTCTCAAGCAGAGGGTCACCCCATACTGCAGTATTTAACACCTTCGCCATTCTGTGCGAATAACACGCTGTAAAAAAAAATGGCAGTTCTTTTTTGCATGAAGCTCAGTGATCTCTCAGGCTGGCCCTTATTTGGCTGGAACCCCATAATCGTAAAAGGTTGGGACTGGCTGTCCGCAACAGAGAGCTGCAGCGGGACTGAAATGTGCGCTAATTGAGCCAACAGCATCCAAACCCCTCCATCTGTCCATTTTCTCATCTCTAAGGAAACGTCATTCTGAGCTCACTGCAAGCTGCTCTTGGCCATGAAAATACTCACTAATAATGGAGAGGTACAACAGTCCATCAACACAAAGAAACTCAACGCTTGCTTGTTGAACACGACTGACAACTAACTACATGTTGTTGTTGTTTTTTAAAATGGCATCCATTAAACATAATTTTAAAGCACATTTTTTCATGAATTAGATCTCTAAAGCAGCCCAGCTGATTTTGGGTCAATGAGAAACAATAGCGTTCCTGAAAAATCTAACATTAAAACATGTGACAAGATCTTGAAAATGTGTGTATTCATGTTGATTTCAAATGGTTTTAAAAACTTTTATACAATTGTCAATAAAAATGTAAAAATAATGACTTGTACATAACTCAATTTAAATATTTTTCAGAATTTCAATGAAAAACTGTAATTAAAACATGCTCATAGAGGTGCATTCAAGTTATTTCATACTCAAATGTATCAAGAATAGTTAAAATATTAATAGATCCAGACAGAATATGAGCATCATGTCATTGACCCTTAGATCAATATCAATTTACATGCTGTTTGGCTTTCAAAATGTCAATGATGTGAAACAGCTATGATCGCTTGTGCCAAAACTCCGAGCACTGAACTGGAAAGGGAAATCCCAGAGAGCTGGGCAGCATCGTACTCTGTCCAGGTTCACATCTCTTGCCGGCATCCTGCAGAAACCGTGTCTTTGACTCTCAGCGGTCATTAAGCCAACTGTAGGGCTAATTGAGCATGGTGTTGTGTGTCATCAGTGCATGGAGAGAGCCTGCTGCCCACCGTGAGCTTTCCAAGAATATGTCTCAATCTGCCCACTACAACGAGACAATTTTAGCACCACAACAAATATCAGTGCAGTGAGAAAACATGTCCTTGGAAGAGTAGTTTCGGCACAAAAAATAGGAAAAAAATATTCTTAGGATCACTTTAAAAACAAGTCAGACACGAAAGTACATCAAATCTGTTTAACCAACATCTGTAGCGGTATTTCCCATTCTGCAAGATGATATTTTGCTGTTTTTTGCATGTTTCGAGACACTTTTGAAGTGAAATATTCATTGAGTGTGTTAAAGTGTGTTAAATTTCCCCTAAAAACAGATGAATGTTGACGTTTGACTTCATTGGTTGTTTATGTATCGCAGCAGTTCAGAAAAAAATATCTAGTGAATGTGGGCAAGACTTAAAAGAATAACAATGTGCAGTAAACGGTAAAACTGTTTGCACTACAAACCAGTGTGTTTATAATTAAGGTAATAAATTAAAATAATATGGTTAGACACACCAATCTGCAATATCAATCAGCAAAACCAGCTGTTTTGTACAGCTAAAAATAGCTGGAGGTGGATGAGACCAAAAGCCAGACCTGTTCAATTTACAAATGGCTGTGCCCACTGTGCCATGGAAAAAATAAGGTGGCTTGCATTTAAAAAATATCATATCACCTACAGTAAACTCTACTCTATACCTAACTGAGTGTTAACAAAAGCAAACATGAGATAAAATTGAGAATTTTGAGCTGTTTTTTTTGTGACTTGTAGCCAAATATAATGCTGTACCGGGTGAGCTAATGAGCAAGTTTACCACATCGGAAAAGCCATACATATAGAGCTGGTTATACACTGCAAACATCGAAATGTATTACTTTATAAATCATGCACTATGGTAAAGGTGTTTTGAGGTCATAATATAGTATTGTTCAAGGAGCCACGTAAAATTAAGTCTTTATTATTTGATAATCTACCACTGTAATCGTAGTTTGCGTGAGCAAAGTTGTTGGTGTTTTACTGCCATTTTTACTGTTAATTTCAAGTGGAAACAGCAATTAAATTCATGTAAAGGTTAGTTTTCCAGAGTTTTACAAGTATATAGAGGCATGATTTTTTTTTTTTTTTTTTTTTACAATTTTTAACATGTACTATGGCAATGCGATAAGTGACGAATTTTCATTTACTATTGCTTTTTGCGTACAAAAAGTATTCTTGTAACTTCATAAAATTAAGGTTGAACCACTGATGTCACATGGACTATTTTATCGATATCCTTTCTGGGCCTTGAACATGGTAGCTTCTATCTATGGAAGGTCAAAAAGCTTTTGGATTCCATCAAAACTATCTTAATTTGTGTTCTGAAGATGAACAAAAGTCTTACGGGTTTGGAGGGTGAGTAATTATTGACAGAATTTTAATTTTTAGGTACACTATCCATTTAAGAATTCAATAGAGATGCTATTACTTTCCAGACAACTGTATGAAAGTGTCAGAACTGTTAAACTACTAATAGAGACTAAATGGTGTCTAAAAGTTCTCCAGTCATAAGTTTGCTCTGTGTCGGACACACATACACCAGAGAGGCAGTTCTGCTGGGTACGCAGCAAATAAATATGCCCTCACACAGGAAGACACTCATTTTTGAAACAAGGACGCCTTTTTTCCTTCCCTGCATGAATCGCGACCCCACCGAAAGATCTGGAAATAGGTATCTGCTCAGGGGAAACAGCAGAACCCTAATATTATCTCCCACATTATTCCCCACAGTCAGACAATGAGGGAGGAAACAGAAGGAAGGAGAAAGCGGATAAAACATTACTCGCGGACTCTTTAGCATTGAGAAAATCAGTTTGAGGTGAGGGAGGTCTGATCACACCGGCGCCGTCCATGCTATGCCACTCAAGGACAAACACCTGCCGCCACAGGGCCCTTTAAACCCCTGGCCAACGGTTTTATTGGAGGGCGCTGAGAGAGGCCATAAGATGAGCATCTAATGACGAATCAGTGCTGTTCTCAAACAGGTACAGCTGGGGGGTTGGTGACCTCAGCAATGTCTTTCAGCAGTTTGCTTTTTGTAGATGTGGTGGGCAGGTGCAGGAAATCAGAACATGACATGACTGCTTTTCAAACTTTCATGACAAGGTTTGTGCTGCGGAAATATTTAGCAACAAACTAAACAGCATTATTTGCAACATGGGCCGCAGCGGACAGCTGGGAAACAGCACAGCTCATGTGATTCAATCTTTTTTCCTGTGTTTCAATGTTAATCTTATTATGCCTTTGTGTCTAAAGAATTACGGGGTTCCCCTAAAAATTATTCAGTGTATAAGTGAAATGTCAAAATATATCAAAAGGAATCACAAACAATTTCTGAGTCCTCTGTAAACTGTTAGAACAATCAGATCAAAAGAGTGATGAATGCACAAATTTGACAACGCTAGTTCTGATTCTAAACAGCTGATGGACAAAAAACATGACATCAGTCCTGAAATATTATCAGGGGAAATTATAATAAATATTATCAGCAGTATTTCATTAGAAATTAAAAAGGATCTAGCAATACCAGATACTACTGTACTGCAAATAAATCACTATTATTCTTTTTAGTGAATCAAAAGCCTAAAGTGCAACCTGTGTAGACAAATCTCCAAATGATTCTTTTGAGCAGGCTCTTTTCGGTGAATTGACAACATACAGTGCAACCAGTGTAGATGGATTTCCAAACAAATGACTCTTAGGAGCCAGTTCTTTTTACTGAATCAAACGCACAGAGTGCAAAACGTGTAGAATCTGTTTTTTTTAGTCAATCAGAAACATACAGTGCAACCACTATAGATGGATTCCCACCAGAAATTACTCTTATGAGCCAGTCTTTTTAGTCAATAAAAAACAATGTTACACGCAGTCAGTGTATTCCAGTTACAGTACAAATGACTCAAATCAGTTCTTTTTAGTGAATCAAAAGCATAAAGCACAAGTGTATTTGAATTGCAGTACAAATTACTCCTTTTAACTGGTTCATTTTAGTAAATCGAAATCATACAGCGCAATCTGTATAGATGATTTCCAAGCACATGACTCACGTGAACAGGTTCTTTTCAGTGAATCAAAACCCTACAGTGTAACCAGTATAGATGGATTTCCAAACAAATGAAAATGAAAAGTAAATCAAATGCCCAGAGTGGAAAAAGTGTATTATTCTGATATTTTTAGTGAATCAAAAACATACAATGCAACCAGTTTAGATCTCTTATGAGCCAGTTCTTTTAAAAATAAAAACAAAGTACAATGCAGCCAGGGTATTCCAATTACAGTACAAATAACTCTTTTGATTTTTTTTTTAGTAAATCAAAAACATACAGCACAACCAGTGTATCTGAATTACAGTACAAATGAGTCCTATAAATGGTTCATTTTGGTGAATCAAAACTGTGTAGATGGATTCCCAAGCAGAAGACTCTCATGTACAGGTTCTTTTCAGTGAATCAAAACCATACAATGCAACCAGTGCAGAGGAATCCCCAAACAAATGTTTTTTTTTTTTTGAGCAGGTTTTTTTCAGTGAATCAAAAACATAAGATGAACCAGTGTAGATGGATTTTTACAAACAAATGACTCTTATGAGCCAGTTCCTTTTAGTGAATCAAACACAGAAAGTGCAAAAAGTGTAGAATCTGCTCTTTTTGATGAATCAGAAACATACAGTGCAACCACTATAGATGGATTCCCAATGAGCCAGCTCTTTTTAGTCAATAAAAAACAAAGTACTGTACAATGCAACCAGGGTATACTGATTACATGTCTTTTTTACATGTTTTTTTGGTGAATCAGAAACCCAAACAAATTACTGTTTCTAGCCAGTTCCTTTTAGCCAATAAAAAGACAAAGTACAACGCACCCAGGGTATTCCTATTAGTACAGATAACTCTTACGAATGAGTTCTTTATAGTAAATCAAAAACATTCACAACCAGTGTATTTGAATCACAGTACAAATGACTCCTATAAACTGGTTCATTTTAGTGAATCAAAATCACACAGCTCAACCTGTAAACGAATTACACCTTCAAGATGGTTATTTTCGGTGAATGAAATGCATACATTGCAAATAGTGTAAAGTCTCCCTTTTAGAGACTTAAACAGAACTCTCAAGTCATGTAAGAAAGTTTTTCATGAATGAGAATTTAATAAGAGGCATCCAGATGTGGTGACAGCCCTCAGGCGCTGTGTGTGTTGCTGCTGTTGGACAGGAAAGGTAATGAGGCAGGGATGAAAGCAGCAGAGAGACCGTTTACAGATGAGCATTGTATTGATTTTTTATTGACCAAGTAAAGTTACGGAGGCGGCGCAGGGCAGCCTGGCCAGATTATGAAATTAGCCTCAGCTGTCAATCACAGTTCTGGATAAGGGTGGGAGGATGGATGTGACTGGGGACTGTTTAGCTTCTTGATCTATTACTAAAAGGTCTAAAGACCTGTGAAAGAATTATCTCTGTTTTATAACAGAATAACCACCTCTGACCTCCATTTAAGCTTTGAGCAAGTGAATCAAACTGTTCAAAACAACCGATTTGTTCATAGCCGTCCTGTTTGTTTCTCTAGGTCAAACACTCGAGAATCACATGACATCTCATTACGACATCCGTCATTCTCCTGCCTCCTCATCCACTCTCTTCCATTTCCTGCTGGTTACACATGCCCCTTTTCTTTCTCCATCTCCAGAGGATACATCTTTTTTTTCCAGCACTGCCCTCCTCTATTTGCATCTTCTCCTTCAAAACCCTATCTCTCGTCCTCTCTCTCTCCCATTTCTCTCTCATCAGTATCCGGAGGGAAAGAGCAGAAGTCTTTGATCTGGTCTTGCTTTTTTCAGAGGTTGAGGAGTCCTGAAATGGGAAGTGCTCTCCAATTAGCTCGGGTTAAATATTTCAGAGGCTACACAGCTATTTTTTTTTTTTTTCGTCTCCCATCCACCTCCCCCACTATATAGAGAGAGGCTGCTATTAGATGCTACATAGGAAACCTACACTCAGCCTGAAACGCAAACCTCCTCGCATTTCTGCTTCAGGCTCCATGAAAAATATACTGTATTTGAGGGGAAAAGGCCCTTTAGTGGTTCTTTAGTGTAACCATTTCACATACTTTCAGTCCTGAATGTAGCTTACAATACTGCACGTCCTACTATGTTATGATAGCTAATCTAGTTTTAAAACCATAAAAAGTAAATGGGACTATAAAAACATGACATGGAAATCCTGAGTTATTCAAAGAGACAACAGCCTGGCTGGATACATTATATTCGTGTCCAACTAGATTACCCAGCGAGTGTTGTGACGAGAAACTTCGAGACATGAAACGAAAACAGCAATGAATTTGATGCTCAGCTCATGAGCAGCAGCTGGAGCGAAACGCCTTTGACCTTCCTGTCAGTAATGGACAAAAACCTGATGAGACAAAGGTCAAAGGTCAGGAGGTCAGAGCAAGAGACCCTCTCCAGTCTCTTAAAACACCCACAGATCAGCTCTCGCCACCCATCTGACCGGGATTTACAATGACAAAGTGCCAATCACAATTCTACCTATTATATCCCTTTTCAAAATACAAGAAATCTATTAAAGCTTGCAGCCAATATTCTAAATTTCGTAAATGGCCACAAGCCCGTAAGCAAGAATGTAATGTGGACGCATGAAACTCTATCTGTGGCTTTCCGCATCTACAATAAACGCTCTCGGCACTCAGGTCCCAGATGAGCTGTGCGTTAACACCACGCCATTCACACATTCTGTCCGCTCACCTCCCGCCTGACGTCTTCCATGCCGAACCATCACAGCGTTCCAGCGCGAAACTACCACGCATTAAAATACAATATGCATGAAGCCAAATAAAGGAGTGATTTTCTTCTTAGGTGCCTCTACACTTCCTAATGAAATCCTGGGGAATTACAGATAAGCACCACAACTGAATTATTAAATTTTCACAAACTGTTGCTCACTTATTAATTTTTTTTTTTAATAATTCCATTTGAAGTGTGTTAATGAGGTTGGTGAGCCTTGGCCCTTTTTTTCTTCCAGACGGAATAGAAAAGGAAGGTGAAAATAATGTAATACCAAATTAGCCAATAAATGGAGAAGAGAGAACGTGACTACAGGGAGTTTGGCCCGTGTTTAAATTCAGAGGGCAAAAAAAATCTTCTTTTAATGATTTTGCATGTCGTTGCATTCTAAAACGTCAGACTGCAATTCATAATGCAATCTTAACACTGCCACAGAGGGCAATAGTGGGCATTGGTATAACATAAAAACTCATGTTAAAGGGATAGTTTGTCTAGAAATTAAAATTCTGCCATTAATTACTCCTTTGTTCATCTTGTAACACAAATTAAGATATTTTTGATGAAATCCAAGAGCTTTCTGACCCTGCGTAGACAGCAACGCAACTGACACGTTCAAGGTCCGGAAAGGTAGTAAGGACATTGTTAAAATAGTAGTCCATGTAAAATCAGTGGTTCAATGAAAACAAAAATAAAGACTTTATTCAAAAATTTCTTGATACTCTTGTGAATGTGTGTCAAAGACTGACACAAAAGAGAAGAAATTGTTGAATAAAGTCATTATTTTTGTGTACAAAAAGTATTCTTGTAGCTTCATAAAATTAAGGTTGAACAACTGATGTCACCTGCAGGGTATTGCTGTCTATGCAGGGTCAGAAAGCTCTCGGATTTCTTTAAAAATATCTTAATTTGTGCTCTGAAGATGAACAAAGGACTAACAGGTTTGTAACGACATGAGGGTGAGTAATTAATGACTGATTTTTGACTTTTGGGTGAACTAACCCTTTCAAAATGTTTGTGGGCTTGGATCTACTTAATTATGTATTTCAAATTACTGAAATTATTGAAATCTGCTAATCTTTAAAGTTGACAATATATTGGCTTATTTTAGGGTCATTGTTTGTTTGTTTGTTTTAGAAATTAATAATTTTATTCAGCAAGGACGCATTAAACTAATAAAAAATGACAGTAAAGACATGTATAATGTTACGCAATATTTCTATTCCACATAAATGCAGTTTTTCAACATTGTTGTGTAATTTTCTAACAATGACTGTATGATTTTGAGATCCATCTTTTCACACTGAGGACAGCAACTGAGGGACTCATATGCAACTATTACAGAAGGTTCAAACACTCACTGATGCTTCAGAAGGAAACATGATGGATTAAGAGCTGGGGGGCTGAAAACTTTTGAACGGAATGTTTTCATTTTGCCTAAACATGTTTTTTTTTTTTTTTTTCAGTTAATATACTGCCCTTCAGAAACTACAGAAGATACTCACATGTTCCAAAATAAGTTAAATTGACCCTGATCTTCAAATTGAAAAAGTTTTCACCCCCTGCCTCTTAATGCATTGTTTTTCTGTTTAAAGCATTGGTGAGTGTTTGAACCTTCTGTAATAGTTGAGTCCCTCAGTTGTCCTTAGTGTCTTAGATCTCAAAATCATACAGTGATTGTTGGAAAGGGTTCAAATACACAAAAATGAAAAACCCAAAAATTATGGGACCTGAAGGATTTTTCTGAAGAACAGCATGCTGTTTAACTGTTCAGGACAAACAAGGGACTCATGAACAACTATCACTTAAAAAAAAAAAAAAAAAAAAATAGCTGTGGATAATTTACGTAACAACACAGTATTAAGAATCAAGCATATGTAAACTTTTGAACAGGGTTATTTTTATATATTTTTATTAACTATTATTTTCTCTTGTGGACTATATGTTAACATCTTTTATGTGAAATATCTTATTCAGGTCAGTAGTAAAAAAAACAATAACATGTATTTTGTATGATCCCTCTTGTTTTGGTAAAATAACATTTAGCAGACTCTGAAAGGGGGATGCAAACTTTTAACCTCAATTGTACATAATGTATGTATAAAAATGGCTATAAATATTATTATTATTACAGCTATGAACCAAAATTTCTACTTTCGTGGGTTAGGTGACAATCATGATCTTATCATGAAGCCATTTTCAGCAAAAAGGTCTTAGAATGAGACAGAGAAAGAGGGAGGTGGTGCTAGCAATCCCTCAGTAATAAACAGATCAGAAAATGAAGTAAAGTGATTTATCAATATGAGAGTGAGGGAGAGGAATTTCTAAAGGAGTGAAGCAGGGGCCGGCCGCAGAGTGCAGCAATGCTGACCAATTGAGCAGGTTTGATCCTGTTCAAGTGCTGCTCTTGGTTAATGGCTGTATTGATTGGTCTCAGCGCTGCTCTAATGAGTTGCTGTTTCTGAAGGAGCCGATGGCCTGAATTGAGTAGCCGCTCCACTTATCTGATGTAAAGCTCCACCCAGACCTTTTATTCATGACTGACACCCTCAGACCATGACTAACACCTATACATTTATATGCAACTTTTAAAAAAAGAAATCAAAAAGCAGCATTAAAACAAAGCATTAGTATACATGCACACAAACCTTAGGTAACATAGTTTTACATTTCACTGTAAAAACAATTTGTTGAGTTAACTTAAAATAATTTGCTACTCTGCTGCCTTATAATGTTAAGTTTAGGAAACTCAGATATCTCAGTTGTCACTTAGTAGCACAACATTACAATTTCAAGTTGACTAAACTATATTTAAGTTGAATAAACGTAAAATTTTAAGGCACCAGGATAAAAAATTGTTTTATGTTGACTCAACGTTTTTGTTTGTTTGTTTGTTTGTTTTTTTACAGTGCAACTGGCAACCCGCGGTGTCGTATTTGTTATTGGTTACAATATTATTAGTTAAACTGGCAGTGATATTCCAACATGCACTGTAAAAAACTATTTGTTAAGTCAACATAAAATAATTTGTTACCTGGCTGCCTTAAAATGTTGAGTTTCGTCAACTTTAAATGTTAAGTTGCACTAAGCGACAACTTAAAATTTTAAGTTGAATCAACTCAAATATCTAAGGCAGCTGGGTAACTTACCCAGCTTTTAAGTTTAACAAACAAATTATTCTGTTAAGTCAACTCAAATATCTAAGCTGTCACTTAGTACAACTTAACATTTAAAGTTGACTAAACTTATTTCAATTGACTGAACTTAAAATTTTAAGGCAGCAGTTTAACAAATTATTTTAAGTTTACTCAACTAATTGATTTTTTTTTTTTTTTACAGTGCGAACACAAATTTCAAAGCAGAATAACTGGCTGTAGGATTGTTTTTTGGAGAAACACATATGTTAACTTAGCGTGTTTTCTAAATATCTGCTAACATATTATGGTATTTAGCATTTTTTATTGTATTTGGTGTTACAAGCATAAATTTACACAACACATACACTTTAGGTTAAATAGTAAATAGTTAAATAGCGATATTTCTGTCTTGAATAATAAATTGAGTATATTTAACCAGCAGTTTTGATTAATTTTCAATTATTGCATGAATTATTATCCATTTTAATTTATTTTTATTTTATCAGTATTTATTCATCTTAAATAATAAATTATATTTAACCATCCCAAGCATAAATATACATGACAAAGAATTGTTGGATCAAATAGTCAGTTTTTAACTGGCAGTGTTTAAGTCAGTTATAAATAATTATTTTTGTATTAATTATTATTAATTTTAATTCATTATTATTTTATCAATGCTTCTCTTTTTTGAATAATAAATTGTAAGTAATTAGGGATGTAACGGTATCAAAACTTCACGGTACGGTAATACCTCGATATGAATGTCACGGTACGGTATTTATTGAATCATTTACAGGAAAAACAAAACTAATGAAGAGACTCGAAAAAAGTGCCAGAAGTGCTTATTAAACAGTTTACATGAACACTGAACATATCAATGGCATACAAATTAGCCATCTATCACTTTGAAACAGGAACTTCAATTTTAATGACAAAAAAATTATTAAACCATGTAAAAAAAAAAAAAAAAGTTTCAATTTAGTATTCTTGAAAACTCAGAAAAAATAAAAATAGCAGCCTACTTATTGCAGCTGGCCCATGTGCTGAATGAGTATTTGAGAACACTCCCCTCACTCACACACACACACACACACACACACACACACACACACACACACACACACACACACACACACACACACTCACTTATTCAGACAGAGACAGGTTTTTTTTTAAAGGAAATCTAGCATTTTAACATTATCTGGTAAAAGCTGGGATCTCGGGGCATTTACAATGTCCCCTGCAACAGAAAAAAACCCTCTCACTTGGGACCAGAGTATGTGAGCGGAGTGGAGCGGCAACAATTTCCCCTCCGTGCTCTGTGCATTTAATAATCGCTCCGCTCCAGCTCCGCTCCGGGTTCACAATTTTCCGCTCCCGCTGCACTCCTCACTCAATGATGTCAGAAACACTGCTCCACGTCAAAAAAAATTCAGAAATAATGTTTGAAATATAACGGTCCTGTTCATAACACATATAAAAAAATAGATAAAAAATAAAAAATAACAGGAGAGTTTGGAACACTAGTGTGCAAACTTTGTTCCTACCACATACCAAGCTAATAACATCAGCAGCATTAAAAGAGTATAATTGCTGCTTTATGCAGTGCAAAGTTTGTAATGAAAATAAAAATACATTTTCATCAGTTATTTTACTTATGGATCGCTGCATTTCTTACAGATTTCTGCTCATTCGAAATCGGATACCATTACATTTGTTTTAATGCATTAACAGAGTGATTGCGTGTGAATAAGTGCTGTATCTGTTTAAATGATGCTTTCACCTGAAAATATTAAGTATCTAGAAAGAACAAACTTGTGAACTATAATTTACCGCTCATATGTCCATTGCCGTCATCACAGCCTTCACATTATTTCTGATTTGAGTGATTCATCTCTATCAAGCGAAATATGTTTAGCATGTGAATTCCTGCTTAATATGCAGTTATATTACGGACCGTTGGCATGAATTGTTCTCATGATGGAGCGGTGGCGGATCGGTCTGGAGCGAGTTAAAACCACGACGCTCCGTCTTTTCAAAAATCCCCTCCTCACTCCATTCAGAATCACAACAGACCGCAAAGGATGATGGCCACGCCTGGGCTGATGGGAATTGTAGTTCCCGCTACCTCCCGTTCGCTCCATTCGCACGAGCAAAGTTTTCTCAGAAGACCTTTCGTTTTATCGAGTCATGCGACCACGGTAGTATCGAAAAAATTTGCTATTGCGGTACGACGGTATTTACAATACCGTTACATCCCTATAAGTAATATGTGCATTATTATACATTTTAAAATAATTTTTATTTTAACAATAGTTATCCATCTTAAATAATATTTTTTCTTCATATTTTTAGTATTCTCTAAATATTATATTAAATAATTATTTAAATATTTAACCAGTAGTTTTTATCTTCAATTGTTGCATTAGTTATTCTTTTTAATTCATTATTATTTTATCAATACTTCTCAATATTAAATAAATATTTAACCATCCCAAGCATAAATATACATGACATATAATTTTTTGCATCAAACAGTCCGTTTTTAATAATTATAAATTATTGTATTCATAATTATTGAATAATACATTTTAAGTATATTTAACCAGCATAAGCATAAAAATATATGGCACACAAATTTGGGGTTAAATAGTCAGTTTGTTATAATAGTAAATTATTGCATTAATTATTATTCATTTTGATTATTATTTTAGCAATACTTTGTCTTGAATAACAAAATGTGTATATTTAGCCAGCCGTTTTATTCATTTTTAATTATTTCATTAATTATCTATTTTAATTCACTATTATTTTATCAATATTTCTCCATCTTAAATAATAAATATTTAACCATCCCAAGCATAAATATACACACACAATTTTTGGATTTAATAGTCAGTTTTTAATAATGATAAATGATTGCATTAGTTATTATTAATTTTATTTAATTATTATTTCATCAACACTTCTCTGTCTTAAATAATCAATTCTGAGTATATTTAACCTGCATAATATAGCAAAAAAAAAAAAAAATGATGATAATAAAATTATTTGTCATTTTAATTCGTTCTTTTCCGCGTTGAATAAATTAGACGTATATTCATAAACATTTCTCTTGCTTTCTCCACCATCTTGGATACTTTATCGCTGGATATGTCGCAATGCACTCACGGATTGGTTTTTCTCTATTATAAAAAGATGCTATGAGCTCACTAGGTTTGCAAAAAAAACCATATGTTTTTGCATGTGTACAAACATATAAAACACATTAAACATGTAATACTCCAGCAGTTGCTTTCATTAGTCTCATGGCTGATGAAAAGTGCTGTCCTGTGCGGAAAATAATGGTCTTGTTTATTGTAGCTAAGTGCACAGACGGAAATCATTCATTTTGAATGAGATTTAACGATTTTCACATAAACGACAGAGACCATGATGAAACACACTTTATGCAAATATCTAGTGACATGATAAGCCAACTAGATAGACTGCGTTTCTCTAAAACCCATCCATCCAACGGAGTACGAACGCCTACTAGCAACAGTACAGCGACTTGACGACCTCCAGTGATCTAACTGCTGTCAGTGTGAACACCCTTTAATGTCTCTCTTCCAAAAAACAAGAATTTTGTAATGCAAATTCCTGCCAGAAACCCATGCACAACCATGCTCAGCACCACCCACCCAAAAAACCTAGGCATGTGCAATCAGAAAATCTCAAAAGCCAAAACGAGAATCTTTCCGAATGATATCAAACATGGCAACGGCGATGTGCTCGCCTGACAAATAAACATCTCTGTGGCCCTGGAGCAGCGCAGCATTCTGGTTTAAATTCTCCCAAAGCTACTAATACGTTCCAGCTCTGGCTGTTTATTGCTAGTGAGAATGAAGACTTTTTAACGACATGCCACATCAGCGATCGCTCGCAAACCGTCGGCTCTTCTAGACGGTTCCTGGAGGGCCAAAACGGGCAGAGATCAGAGGATCCCGCTTGTGGTTCGGCACACGGCAGTTACGCTTGGGAGGAGCCATTACAACCGGATTGAAAATATAGACAAGCGTACGTACAGTTTAACGGCCTTAATTAGAAAAGGAGGAAAACTAATGCTGGAAATCCTCAAACACCCCTCTTAAATTACGCGGTAGACCAAGTGATCTGCTCCTAATAATCACTGCTGTCTTTTAAGCCAAATACACATTTAAACACTCAACAATCTCTCTTCAAGCAGTAAGTAGGAGACTGGGGAGTGACGTAACACAGGGTGAGTTGTAATACCAGCAGTTTAACCAATTACGAGTGAATAACAGGGTACATTTATTACACAAGACCACCAGCCAAGTGAGGTGAGGGGTTCTAGAAGTCTTTTTTTAAATATATGTCTTATATAAAATATTAAATATTTGGGTCTATTGCAAATAAGAGTTTGCAAAACAAAAGGAAAATGGTTTAAAAAATGTAGTTTAAACACGTGTGCCAAGTTCTTACAAATGTATTTTTTGTATGTGGGTTTCATGTTGGAACATATTTCAAGAAAAATTTTAATTTAATGACTTTAGTGTCATTAAAATGCCAGTAAAAATGTCATGTGGTGTATCCATCAAGCAAAAGGTAATGATATATTTTGGTGCCCAAACTGAAAGTCATATTGTCTAACCAACAAAAGAAATCATTTAAAATATATGATAATTTCACATTTTTATGACACGGCAAAGTTGGATGATGTTGTAAAACAATATGTAAAAACTCTTTTTATTACATTAAAAACGTGAAATCAAATTACATAAAAAAAACGTAAATGTAATTTGGTCAGAATTTATTCATTTATTTAAAAAAAAAAAAGTTTTAAGAGAACTGTTTTAATATAAAATCTCTGCCAAATTATTTTTTTCAAATTATCAATATTTTAAAATATTAGTTAAACATACTTGTTTATGATGAGGCAACATTGGATCTGGTTGTAAAATAAAATTATCATATATTTTTTAAGATTTCTTTTGTTGGTTAGACCATGTGACTTTTGGTTTGGAAGACACAAGTTTTTGGAATATTATTAAGCATTTTTGTTAAAAGAGTGTATGTTATTTTTTTAAATTTTCTTTAAATAAATAAATACATTCTGACCAAATTCTTATGCACTTTTTTTTTTAAGTTTTAGTTTTGAAATCTTCTTTAACAACAACTATTCATATAAATTAATAAATAAAATTAATCTTTTTTTTTTATTTCTTTTGTTGGTTAGACCATGTGACTTTTGGTTTGGAAGACACAAGTTTTTGGAATATTATAAAGCATTTTTGTTAAAAGAGTGTATGTTATCTTTTTTAAAATTTCTTTAAATAAATAAATACATTCTGACCAAATTCTTATGCACTTTTTTTTAAGTTTTAGTTTTGAAATCTTCTTAAACAACAACTATTCATATAAATTAATAAATAAAATTAATATTTTTTTTATTTCTTTAAAGTGTCATTACATGTTATTTTACAATCCTAATCCAACTTTGACTTGTCATTTAACTAATATTTAAAAAAAAATATTTGGCAGACAAAAGTTCTTAAATTTCACAAATAATATAACAAAGTAATTTAATATTCTTATTAAAACACACTCTAACAATGTTTAATTTAATCTAAATAATTTATGTTTTCATAGATGAAATATCCCATTACAACACTCCCATTCCCCCTTGTCGTCACAGAGTCCAGTCTTCTATAAAGAGATAAATGTGAGTTACTAAGTGAGTAAGTGAGTAAACTAAGTGACCTGAAGAGCTTGAGTTGCTCTGTCAATCCTTATTTTAGTCTGACAGGCCAACGTTCGGCTAGCCGGCACTGACAGCTGGCCGATAAAATGAAATGTACATCGGGAGATGGGCGAGCGACTCGGGGGTCAATCTTCTCTGCGGCACAGCGGATTGAGAAGCGCTGGGGCTAATTTCTTTATCGGCTCTGAGAGGCTTTACATGCGTTTCGGCGGTGAAAAGTAATGCGGGTGTGAGGATGTGAGTGAAGGGGTCCATTACGTCCCGGTTTGTCCATCAGCGCGAGCTCGTTTCCACACGCGCGTGGCCAGGCGTTCGCCTAATAGCATCTCCTGTGGAATTAGCGTGGATCAATGAGCCCCGCGTGTCCGGTTTCACTGCGAAGATGCTCTCTTGTGGCAGATGGTCAGCAGTTTATCACTTCAATTAGCTTTCGTGCACAGAAGCACTCGGTCCAGTTGTGTTTTGGCCTCGCCGAGTCCAGCGCTACCACAAGACCTGCTAAATTGTTTTTTATTTCTCCCCACCTGCGGCACAAGGTTATTAAAGTTTTGCTTTTTTAAAGTTGTTTTATTTTAATATAGTTTTCAAATTTGCAATAAAATTTAGTTTCGTTTTTATTAGTTTCATTAAGGGGTCATCGGATGCCCATTTTCCACAAGTTCATATGATTCTTTAGGGTCTTAAAGAAAAGTCTATAATATACTTTGGTTAAAAATTCTCAATAGTAGTGTAAATGCAAATGAGCTTCGTTTTTATTTTGTAAACACATTTCTATTTAGTTTTTCTATAGCTTAGTTTCATTTTTAGTTTTAGTTTTTTAGAGATCAAATATTGATCACGATTTCCCCGCAATTCTAAACTTAGCTACATAATGTGAGACAAAATATCAATTGCTGCACTCTATTTAAAAGTGTTTCGTTCATTTGAATTTGAATTGACTTAAACATTTTTAATACATAATATATGCCAATTTTGAATATTACATTTATGAAAAAGTAGTTTGAATGAATAAATGACTCTGGATTACTGGATAAATCAGCGTTTTTGAATGAATCTCTCTATTCAATGACAAATACATTTTTAACAGTTATTTGTTTCCACCTACACTCTTAAAAATAAAGGTGCTTTGAAGGGTTCTTCAAGCGATGCCATAGAAGAACCATTTTTGGTTCCACATAGAACTATTCAGTCAAAGGTTCTTTAAAGAACTATTTATTTTTATAATCTGAAGAAAACAGAAAGGTTCTTCAGATGTTAAAGGTTCTTTATGGAACTATTTAGACAAAAAAGGTTCTTCTATGGCATGGGGAAGCACCTGACTTCGTCATGATTCGTGGTCTAGGAACCACATGTTCATTTTCTCGTATTTGAGGCGTGGTTTACGAATGCCCAGAGCCGTTTATTGGGCGCTACGATGTCTATCAAATGCGCCTGTGCGTAGCTCATAGCCAATCGTTTCAATTATACCGGACGACGTACGTAGAGCGACAGAAATTCGACAAGGAAGAAGACGAAGAGTTTTGACTGAGGACAAAGTATTGATTCATAAATTATTTATCAATCGTAATTCAACGCTGACTTTTTAGCATGCATTTGACCGAACTGTCTGCTTTTGTCTTTATTTCCGATTACATAAGTCTCTTTATACTTTATACTTATACTTTTATAATGGCTAATATTGTTCATTAAAACTGTCATTTAACAAAAAAGGCAGAGTTTGTCATGTTTAATTTTATTATACATAGAGTAAAGATGTATTATACACTGCACATATAGCTTAAATCCAGTGGTGGAGGAAGTACTTAAGTTTAGTACTTAAGTAAAAGTACAACTACCCTGCAAAATATATACTTAAGTAAAAGTATAATTACTACATCAACATCTTACTTAAGTAAAAGTCCTAAGTACATACTTTTAAATTTACTTTAAAGTATTTTTTTAAGTAAAAGTATTTTAAGTAAAATGTTTGAAACAAATATTATACTGGTGTGATATTTTTGTTATGTTGACATCCGTTTTTCTATAAGTCATAGCACCATGTCATAGCAAGTTAGTAACTTAAATATTAATAACTAGCATTGCATGTCTTACCTCTATATGTTTCTTCAAATTTGAAGGGGAGTTTTTAAACGCTAACAATTCTTTGCGTTGAGGTAGGCACTTGACACATTGAAAACGCCAGGAGTCATTCTTTGAACCTTTAAATTCAAATAACTTGCTTAAATAAGGCCAGGGGTGTCTCTCAGAATCAGAGATACAGGGCACAGGCTCAAGCTCAGTCGACGTTGTTGGCTCTTCGTCCGTGTCCTTTTCTTCGATTTACATCAGTTCCGCTTGTGTTGTTTCAAAACGGGCGCTCACTATTTTTCGGCTTGAGTTCTTTGACCAATCAGATCTCCAATCTGTTTCAACGTGCATTGGCCAGCAACGCCAAAACGTCAGTCGACCAAAAAAATTTTATGCAAGATTCGGAAGGATGTAACGACACGCATTTTAATAATGTAGTGGAGTACAAAGTACAGATAATTGCTGAAAAATCTACTTGAGTAAAAGTAAAAGTATGCATTATTTTTTTTACTTAAGTAAAGTATAGATACGTAAAAATTTACTTAAGTACAGTAACGAAGTACAAATACTTCGTTACATTCCACCACTGCTTAAATCACATATTAATATGTTTTATTATTTTTCAAATGAGTACGAAAAGAGAGTAGTGGTTTATATTTTGAAGTAAACAAAGAGGCAGTGGCGTTTGATATCACTCTTTTTATTGTAATTATTGTTTTGTAACGCGTTGCATGAACCACATTTTGGTTGCTATTAATATGTTTAACGTTAAATGAAACGGAAAAGAGGCAATGCTGTTTGATATAAAATATTTCGTTTCACTGTAATGTTGTACATTCCCTGCACTGCGTTTTTGCAGCTATTAATATGTTTAAATGAAAACGAAAAGAGGCAGAGGTGGTTGATATCATATTTCGTCTTATTGTAAATACATACAGTGAAGCAGTGAAGATAACCGGAGTAGAAAAGGCGAGCTGACTGACGTTATCAAGTACACTGCTGTTCCATTTGCAGAATTGCAGGACTTGCATCCTCACATCCTCGGGAGTTCGTACTCCCAAGTCAAACTTCCAAGTCCGAACTTTGCGTACTTGGTATTGAGAAACGGCCTTGTGTGTAACTATCTAAGGCTGCATCGAAAGAAAACTTCGCGTCTGCTGCCATGCTGGATCCATAATTATAAACAAACTGCTTCTGTGAGTCGCATAGAAGGCGTCATCGTCTTGCTGCTCCCTCCCCGTTCTGTGATTGGTTCCCTATCTGAGGTGAAAATTTGGTCCATGGTTTCCAGGCTGCCTAGCAGCGTGAATAAAACCGCGCTGCGTGCAAGGCAGCATGGGAAAACCCAGGCTAGCGAAACAATACAATGGACACAAACGTTATTTAAAGCGCCAATTACTTTCAAAAGATGACATGCACTCTTTTGATCTCTAATAAAGACATTAATGTTTATATCCAAACTATGAGCTTTAATCCCAGTATTGTTGTGATAATACAAATGACTGTGTATTTGAAAAGACTGTTTGTGAAGCTGTTTCTTACCTAAACATGATGACTGCTCTCTATGTGTCAGCGGCAGTGCAAATACAGATTTGAATGTTCCTGTAAGACTTTTTCAAAGGTTTAATAGACATGGGTATGGCAAGCCGTTTTAGCCTAAAATATACTATGCGTTACTCGTCGTAATTGCATTTTTACTAGTAACAATGCAATTAGAGAGCTCTCTAAATCAGTTTTTACTAGTTACAATTACAATTAGAAAGCTCTCTAATTCAATTCTTACTAGTAACAATTACAATTAGAGAGCTCTACAAATTAATGTTTACTAGTAGGAATTACTATTAGAGCACTCTACAATTAAATTCCTACTAGTAACAATTACAATTACAATTACAATATATTAAATTAATTTTTACTAATAATAATTACAATTAAAGAGCTCTCTTATTCAATTGTTACTAGTAAGAACTATAGAGCTCTGTAATTGCATTTTTATTAGTAATAATTAAATTAGAGAGCTCTGTAATTGGAATTGTTACCAGTAAAAATAGACTTAGAGAGCTCTCTAAGTGTAATTGTTACTAGTAATTATTCAATTGTAAAGCTCTGTAATTAAATATGAATGGAAGTCAATGGAGACATATGACTAGTAAAAATTAATTTGTAGAGCTCTCTAATTGGAATTGTTACTAGTAAGAATTGAATTAGAGAGCTCTGTAATTGAAATTGTTACTAGTAAGAATTGAATTAGAGAGCTCTCTAATTATAATCGTTACTAGTAAGAATTTATTTAGAGCGCTCTCTAATTGGCATTGTTAATAGTAAAAATGCAATTACGAGTAGTAACGCCTAATATATTTTAGGCTAAAACGGCTTGCCATACATGGAGAATCTTTGTCATTTAGAAATGAGATTGCGTGGGTGTTTGTATTTTTCAACGATTAATTAGCTCTAGTATATTGGTTTGATTGCTTGTGTTACACAAAATAATAATAATTTTGTCTAAAACTAATGCAGAAGCCTAGATTTAATGCAGGTGCTGTTCAGGTCGCAGTCTCTATTATTTTTCTGCCATGGGGTGAGAACGTAATGATTACGAAAGCGATTATTTATTTTTGATAATTATTATTTTATTTCAGTTAGTTTTTTTTTTTTTGTTGTTGTTAGTTTCGTTTCTTTCTCTTTTTTGACGTTTTCATTTTATTTCAGTTTACGAAAATGTTTTCTGACCAATCGTTTTTGTCTTAGTTTTAGTTTTAGTTTACGAAAATAACCACCAAGCCACGCATTTCCACCACCTACCAGATGAATTAAAGCATTAGGCTTTCACTACGGCTTCAAATCAGGAGATTAAAAATGGCCCGGAATTTGAGAAACGGCCAGCAGGACGGAGTTTAATAGTTCTGGACGATGGATCGGTTCCGCTAGCGGCCGAGGGAACTCCGTTTCACATAAACAGATTATTTCATTAAGGCCTTTAATTGCTAATAGATTGTATTGATCAAGGCTTTTGCGTTTTGGCCGGAGCGCCAGCTTTCCTCATTGGCTGGAGCTGTCAGGATGACACCGTGAGGAGCTTTTTACCTGCATCAGATGATTGGTTCAGCCTTCACATCTCATTTGACTAATGTGACACACCAGCCTGTCAGGCACTGTGCACTCTCACTCTTCTGGAGGGCTGCCAAGCATTTCTTCCGCATTTGCAATTCAAGACTGTCACGAAATTAAATTCGTCCTGTTCCTCGGCGTGAAGAGGGATGTGGGAGTATTCAGTGCCATCATCACTTTGCAAGGGTTTTTCCAGATTTCATTTCACTTGTCTGTCAATGAAAGACTGTGAGAACGTGGTACGTGGGTATTGCTGTGGTAAACGCTTTGACATGGATGGAGTAACTTTGTTAAAACTTTAGAAACGATAAAGGATATTACCTTTCTCTGAAGATACTAGGCTGTTCTGAGTGGTTTCCATGGCACAGTTATGGGTTTATAGCTGTTCTTTGAAACTTTCTATTTATCAAAGAATTATATTATGGATAGAATATTCCACGAAAATATGAAGCAACACAAGTGTTTTGAGTAAAGAATAAAATAATAAACAAAGTAATAAATGAATAAATGAAGTTCGATAATACTATATTTTAAAACAAAAATGAGTAATAAATAGTATACATATATCTTATTTAAGAATTATAAAAAAAATTAAAAAAAAAATTAAAAAATTATTATGGTTCCACTAAAATATAAAGCAGTTTTCAACAATAAATAAAATACTAAACAAAATAATAAATGAGGTTTGATACTACTATTATATATATATTTAAAAAAAAAATGTATTAAATAAAAATACTATTATTTTAGAGTACACATATAATTATATATAAAACAGATATGATTTCTATAATATAT
>NC_133380.1:35321165-35360582 GCF_049309525.1 Garra rufa | reverse complement strand
ATCCTGTGCAGTACCTCAATTCAAATTCAAAAATTCAATTCTGAATGGAGCACACCCCTAACACCCAGATAACCACCAGCCACACTGTATTATGCCAGCTTTCGCACACGCAAGCACATCCACATTTTCAAAAAATGTTGCAATTCCAGTCGCTGAATGTCCGTTCCTCATTGTTAACATTGGTACTGACAGCCCGCTGTGCTGAAAACCCAAATCTGGACAGCAGTGATCGTGTATTAATTCCCAGTGCCTCCTGGGTTGTTGATCCCTGAGGCACCAGACTGCCACGATCCATCAGTACCAAACTCACTGACGGCCTGCTCCGACCCAGAGCACCCAATAGCGAAAGGCTAAAGGTTAGCATGTAGCTAACATACACAAACACACATCTGTCATGCAGCAGACAAAACATTTATCTGGAGTGCACAAACCCTCTAAAACAGTAGCGAGGCAGGTTTAAACAGCTGAGTGTCTACTGTATGTGGAAGTGTGTCCCTCAAAGCGCTAAAACGCACGCCCTCCCGCCATGTGGCAGCGGGGACTGTGGTTAGTCATGTGCAGAGAGGCGCTGATGGCAGAATGGGGAGGTGCAGCCGTGACGGACGCGCCCTCTGCGTGTGACGGACTGTCAGCGGGATGGTGGTGCTCGTTGTGCCGGGCCGGTCGGCGGCGGGACGGACCCCGCCAGTTGAGACTGACTGATGTGGCGGGGGGTGACGAAGCGTTGGTGGCTGCCAGCTTTGGTGGGTATCCAAGAGTGGCACACCTATCAAGGCAGGTAGGGGGTGGCCACATCCGACAGGCCTGAGGTTCACCTGCCTATCAAGGTGAAGCAGGTGTACATGTCACAGTGGCTGACTAAGATTGGCCAACGATCCCAGCGTGGAACGGCAGAGTGTGCGTATGTGGGAAGGGAAGGAAGTCTGTCAGAACGCAGCGTGGCTCACTCACCCTCTCTCCAGCTGTCACCTCAAATCTGGATCTGTCATACCTGTTTACACACTTGACACCTTATTACTGGGCAGCAATCGAAGCCCAAGGGTCCAGCTCCGTTGGTTTAAAATCGCTTGTCCTCATTCATCTCTGATTTATCGACTGAACATTCACACTGATATTCTACTACATTCGCTCCAACGTCTGGCTGCAGAGTCAAAAGGAGGCATAAGATGTTTCCTGCTTTTTTTGCACACTCTTAAAAATAAAGCTTCCGAAATGGGGTTTTCAGTTCCATTTTTGGTTCCATAGAGAGTCCTACAGTGAACAGTTCTTAAAAGAACCATTTTATAGTGCAGTGGTGGACAGTAACAAAGTAGTTTTACTTCGTTACTATACTTAAGTACATTTTCAAGTATCTGTACTTTACTGGAGTAGTTTTATTTTGAGTAACTGTTACTTTTACTTCACTACATTCCAAAGCATAAGAACATTCATAAAACATATCGTTACTCCTTATAATGTATCACCTGCTCCGAGACGCAGAAGCGGTGTCTGATTCATGAACAAACTGATTATTTTCAATGAACCTGTTAGGTTTGCAAATCGCCTCAATTGCAAATCGCCTCAGTCCAAACAATGCATTCACGAATTGGACTGATCCGATTGCAGCTGTTCTCTGATTCAAATGATCCGTTTAGAGCGAGTCTCTAGTGAACTGAATTCACAAGTAAGAACTGGGAGATCTTGTGAGTGCATGTACTGATGTACATGTTTGGAATGATATGAAGGTAAATAAATAATGACAGAATTTTCTTTTTAAGTGAATTATTTTTCCAAGTAACTAGTAAAGTAACGCATTACTTTTTAATTGACAAGAAAAAAAGTAACAGCAGTTACACCCCCCCACCCCTTATTTATTGATTAAAAGCTCTCCTGTCCCCATGTTAAGAGAAATTGTGAGTAAGATGTTACTTTAGTTCTAGAATAAATGTAAACATGCATTAATTAATCTCACTCACTAAAAAAAAACAAAAAAAAAAACAGATACAGTATTCCTCAAAATTCCTCAAATGCAATAATAAATATGTTAAATAATACAAATATCCTTTATGTATTTAATCCCATTTTATTAACCGATGTCTTTGCTGCCGACCTTCGATAATCCAATTCATAATAAGCAAAAATTCTCAAGATAATCTAACATTTAACATTTTCCTTTTTTTATTGCTGAAGAGTTCACATTTTTTCTTCTGCAGTCTACTGTACAGATGTGAATTTACTTTTCTCTAAGCCTGAGGCTTTAAGTGTAAAAAGACTTTTACATTTGCCAAAAATAGAACTTTTTATATTAAAAACAAACAAGATTAAAAAAGTAATGCAAAAGTATCATAATGCATTACTTTGCATAAAAAGTAACTAAGTAACATAATTAGTTACTTTTTTAGGGAGTAACTCAATATTGTAATGGATTACTTTTTAAAGTAACTTTCCCCAACACTAATTCTTACTACATATTTCTGTATTGTTTGCTTCTTAAATTGTTGAAAAATCCCTCCAACAAGATACATTTGCAAAGATATGAAGACTTCTGTTCTGATATGAAGAAAATCTGCGCGCTGACTGTCACAGAAGACAAGAAAAGGCCGTTATTTTTGTTTTCTTTGCGCACAAAAAGTATTCTCGTAGCTTCATGACACTAAGGTTGAACCACTGATATCACACGGACTATTTTAACAATGTCCTTACTATTTTTCTGGGCCTTGAACGTGTCAGTCACATTGCTGTCTATGCAGGGTCAGAAAGCTCTCGGATTTCATTAAGAATATCCTAATTTGTGTTTCGAAGATGAAGGTCTTACGGGTTTGAAACAACATGAAGGTGAGAAATCAAATAAGGAACTTTCATTTCTCTTTGTTCATTCGCCATCTTGAATTAGTTTTTTGGAAAGCGCTCATCACAGTGCATTCTGGGATTTCCCTCTCCACAAAGGATGCTTGCCACGCTGCCAAAACAAGTTATCTCGGAAGGCAGCAGTTGTGTCGAGCGCACATCTATGATGCTGTCTAAGTAGACAGCAAGGCACTGTAATGGAACTAATGTGCATAACGGCAACGTCATTATCATTAGATTTAAATATTTATGAGCAGATGTGGCGTACAACATCAAGCTTTACACTTCTGATTTAGTTTTTAATCTAATATGCTACTAGAGCCTGCAGGTGAGAGTGTCGAGACATTCGGGGAGAGAAAGAGAGAGTGGATCACTCTGGAGTGTTTGTGGACAAAACGTGCGAGCCCATGACAGGAAGCACCTTGCGGGCAGATTTGACTGACAGTACAGGTCACCCTACGTCTGGATCAATCAGGGATGCAGAGGAGAGTGGGAGGGGTGGGACCCAGGGGGAGAAAGTGGGGTGCTTTGCTCCCCAATCTGAGGGTCTGTCTGTCGGACCGCAGGCCCTGGACGAAGCCGTTGCCTGCTGCTCGTCAGCTCGTGGGCAACACATGGTCGAGTCAGCAGCCATTAATGCCAGTCAGCTCGCATTAGCAAGCTCTCTCGCCTTGGACGGCTGCAAATGCGGAGAAGATTTTATGCCACATGCTGGGTCCAAAATTAACATTTTGCCACACCTATGGCAGGTGGGTTGCAAAATGTTCTTTTTTTTTACTGGATATGAACAGAATTTTTATTCAAATATGTTTGTGTCCTTATGAGAGTGGGATTATTTTAGTTGTTTTCCCCCTGCATAGTAATGACAAACTGTGAGGGGATTGTGTAACTTTCAGCATCATTTTCACCTAGTCTCTGTCTCTCGGTGAAACTGCACCTGTCACAAATATGTGAAAAAGACCTGTCGTGATTTAGCTCTTAGTTTATTCGTTTTAGCAGTTAAATGTGAGGAATATTTCACATATGTGTCACCACAGGGAGTTCTGGAGAAAACAACTTCAGGCAGCTTACACTGAGGTAAAGTTAGAAGAAGTGCACATTGTTTTTTACGTCATTGATTTGAATTGCTTACCTATTCAGATTAATGGACTTACAATTAAGGTACAATGTTTTGTTGTAGTTTCCTGTAAAGTTACCATCTATTGATGAAAACATACATTTTTACTTTTATTTGGCACTGCGTAACAGTGTGATTTTATTATTATTGATATAATTTCATTTTTGTTATTTTTAATTCTATTTTAATTTTATATTATACTGTTTATTCACTGTAAAAAAATGTCAACTTAAAATAATTTGTTACCTGGCTGCCTTAAAATTTTAAGTTTAGTCAACTCAAAAGCGTTTAGTCAACTTGAAATGTTACAAAAGTAACAACTTAGATATTTGAGTTGATTCAACTTAAAATTTTAAGGCAGCAGGGTAACAAATTATTTTAAGTTGACTCAACAAATTGTGTTTTTTTACAGTGTTGTTTTACTTTAATTTTAGTTACATTTGTTTTGTTTTGGTATTTTTTGGTTGTATTTTTGAAAATAGTTTTAAAGTTTATTTGGTTTAGTTATTTCAGTACTTAACAAATTAATGAGAAAATGAGAAGCTGAACTAAAATGTTACATCTTTTAAATTTTATTTAAATTATTATAAAGTTTATTTTTTATGTTTTTGTTAATAACACTAATAATATTATCAACACTAATATATTATTGTTATTATTATTATTATTATTATTATTATTATTATTTTATATATAAATAAATAAGTAAGTAAATGAATGGATGAATGAATAAATAAATGCATGTTTTGGCATTTAGTAGTAGTTTAAGTCTTAGCCTAAATTTTATATTTTAAGTAAATAAATAAACATACATACATGTATATATTAAATGCAAATAAACATTTAATAAATAAATAAACAATTAAATAAGCAAATAAATACAGATATACAATAAATGTACATTTAAATAAATAAATACATAAATAAATAAATGTTTTAGCATTTAGTAGTAGTTTTAGTCTTAAATTTGATCTTTTAGTTAGTAAATAAAAAATAAATACACATACATTTATAAAATAAATATAAATGTATACAAATATGTAAATATTCCATTAATAAATAAATAAACAAACAAAAATTTATAAATGAAATGCACATTAACAAAAATAAGTAAACATTTAATAAATACATAAATAAGCAAGCAAACAAATAAATACATAAATAATAAAATAAGCAAATAACTAAACTGGTATAAAATAAATGTAAATTTAAATAAACAAATGTTTTGGAATTTAGTAGTAGGTTTAGTCTTAGCCTACATTGTATCTTTTAGTTAGTAAATAAATAAAAGACATACATAAAATAAATGTAAATTTATACAAATAATTAAACATTAAATAAATAAATAGTACAACAAAAAGCAAATAAACAAACGTATAATATGTACATTTAAATAAATAAATACACAATTAAATGCACATTTATACAAATAAGTAAACATTTAATAAATAAAATAAAATGAAATAAAATAAAAAGTTGAACAAAAATCAAATAAATAAACATAAAATAAATAAATAAATAAATAAATATCATGTTTTGGCATTTAGAACTAGTTTTAGTCTTAGCCTAAATTTGATCTTTTAGCTAGTAAATAAATAAATGATATGTTTTGGCATTTAGTAGTAGCTTTAGTCTTAGCCTAAATTTTATGTTTTAGTTAGTAAATAAATAAATTGCATTTAGTAGTAGTTGTGAACACACGCAATTTATACAACTAAAATAATAAATGGCTGATTTAATCTTGATTGTATCTCTGGTCTCACATCAAAATCACAACCATACAATCCTCTTTTATCCCTGTGTGAGGACAGAAACACAACAAAGCCAAGACAGGGCATCAAAAGAGGCACGTCTTTAGCAATCCTTGAGACGCTGTCAGTCTTAAGCACATCTAAAGCGACTCTGCCTTCAAAAGCCAATCACGTGAACCCACAGATTCAACGGGGAGCGTTGCGATAACCAGTATGAATATTTAAAAAAACAAATAAACCAGTACATGAAACACACAGGGCCTCGACTGCTTTCCTGGAAAGGGCTGAAAGACATGGCGGACGAGCGATAAAACCACCAAATCCAAAACCCTGCGAGCGATGTCCTCACCCTGACACATTTTGGACAAGATCAGCGACGAGGAGGGGGGTCTCTCCTGCGTTTCTTCTTCATCAATTTCCATTTCATTAAAAAGGCTTATGAAAATATGCTCTAATCTTCCAAGAACACACAAAAAGCTCTGAGGTTCACAGCCCCGTTTTTGTCTTTAAGCAAATGGGGAAGGGGGGAAGCTTTTTGTCAAGTTTCTAAAGAGCCCCAAAGCCCTTGTGCGCAGTAATGGATGCTGTTCCACAGGTAAAGAGTTTCCATTAGGCATCGAAAATAATTTAATAAAATCCTACCGATGGCTTTCACGCAAAGCCTGTTTTGGCTAATAAGACGGGATGTGTTCTGCTTTAATATCTGCTCGTCTCTGATGCCTCGGAGCCCCGCCGGCAGACTCACACCGCTCACCCGTGGCCAATTAGTGGAACATCAGGTGTCCGCCGAGGCCCCGTCCCCGTCCGGGTTCGCTTTCCTCTGGAGTCGCACGTGAGGTCTCTACATGGCACAGGCCGGCTGTTCAAACATCTCGCCTCGCTCCCACAATGCACCGCAGGACCATCACCCTGCACGCTAGAGATGTTACCCAGGGATCTCATAAAGAGAGATGTTTGAGAACCAAAAGATCCCCGTTGGAAACCATCTGAAAGTCACAGTTACAATAACACAAATGGATACATTACGATAATTAGAGACGTCTCAACTCTGGTGTCTCTGGAGGCGACGCGAGCGAGCGTGTTTGCTGTAGGTTGTTGTCGCGCGTCGAGGGGCGTGGGTGTATTTAAATCAAACTACAAAAGCCAAATCAAATCAATCTGCACAGTTCATGAGATATATACAAAAATAACATGCACTCAAATTAAAGTCAATATCAAATGGCCGTAATGGAGGGTAATTTCGGCTGGAGATAGAATGCAAGGAGCCCAGAATAATGAAGCAAACGTAAACAGCTAAAATTACCTGAGCAACAATTTGGCCACCCAGCCTCAAACCGCTGCTCTCTGATGACTCCGGTGGAAAATAAATAGTACATTTTCCCATTATTGTAATATGTTTACGTGGAGTAAACATTAGGAAATGGTGCCGAGTACAACGTTAATCACCGCTGGTCATGATGTAATGAAGAGATGCGCACTCAGGGCAAAAACAAGCTGGCCAAAAATCTGCTGTCCTTTACTTTTAAACAAATGAAAATTGGCCTATCGAACATATTCTTGATTATTTCCTGTTTGTTTATGTCATGGATTACAAAATATAAACTAAACGTCCCTTCAAAGATCACAAATTATATGTTACATGTTTTCTTATGACTGAAGGACAGTGATGGGAATAACTAACGGCATTGCTTTGTTCAGTAACGAGTCATCAAAAAAATTACAAAATTACAAACAAATTACAAGTTACAACGCCATTACCATTACTGGTATTAAAATGTCGAGTTACGTTGTGTTTTTTCTTCTGAGGTAAATTCTGGCTTATTCCTCTTAGCACATCTTCTACCAAAAACGAAAAGTAGCCGAGATGAACTTTTATGCTAATCTTGTTTACCTACATGTCCATGTGTCTCACATAGATGTTTAAAATTTGAAAAGTGGAGGCGTTGTTCGTGGGCATGATTACAAAAACTGGAAAAACTGGAGCTCGCGTTGGTATCATATGGATTACTTTATCAGAGAATATTTGTTTTCGCGGAGATACAGAGGAGAGGTGACGGAAACCGAAACGGTGGAGAGCCGAGTTTATTTTCTTTATTTTACAAAAGCACATTGTTGTCTTGTTATTATGACTATACACAAATAAAAGTAGACCCTTTGCAGTTTCTAACTGACGTTGTGTTTTTGTTTTTGTTCATCTCAGCTACTTTTCGCGGTCATCAAGAAAAAAACGCAGGTTTCTGCAGGTTGAAGTGACCCCAATAATGTGATATTTAGAACATTAAAATAGTGTAGAGTAGTGTACAATGTTTTATTCATTTACCATATTTAATATTGGGGGCATCCAAGTTATTTGACATATCTGAACAAACAGTGTCTTTTTAAAAAGTGACAAAATAGTTATTTTTCCTGGTAATTAGTTACTTTTATAATGATGTAACTCAGTTACTATTTAGGAGAAGTAACTAGTAACTATAACTAATTACTTTTTCAAAATAATGTGCTCAACACCGCAGATGTGTGCAGTGTAAATAATCTAGCATTAATGGCAGGGAAAGCCCTTATATTTAAGAGTGGCCACATATGAGTGTTTCGTGGAGGTTATAGTACATTGAACAATAATCACATGACTTTTTACATACGCCATGTGACCACTGCAGTCTTGCAAAATATTCATTTTTCGCCTAAAAATTTTCGCGCGAAATTGACGTGTTTCTAATTCCATTCGCAATTTCAATTTGTGCAGTTTTAAGGGTAATGGAAACGTAGCTAGTGTCTCAATATATAAGACATGTACACATAAACTTTGTCTCCAGAGCTGCTCTGAGTCTCACTTCTCCAGCTTTATACTGTTTCATTTGAGAAAAACTAGCGTAAACACTGAAATTCAAAGATCTTCACGACAAACTGACAAAATAAAAGTTTGGACTAACTTGAAGAAATTATAACAGAAATAAATTACTGTTGTATACTAAAATGTACTTATTAAAGTACAACCAAGATTTTTCAAGTTGTTTTGCAGCATCTTATTTGACACAAAAAGCTTATTAAAAAAATTAAATAAATAATAAATAAATAAATAAAAAAGGCAATGTTTCATTTTAAAATAATTGTTATATTTTCATTTAATTACACTTTAAAGCTCAATTAAATTGTTAATGTTATTAATTCATTTCATTACCCACCATTGTTATAATACTTATATGAAATCATAAAACATTAAATAAAGAAAAAATAAAATGGATTTCATGGAGTCCTGAAAGAAGCTAAAAGAAGCTACTCTGTAGAGTTATGTTTACATTCATTCTCAAGGTTTAACATGTGGAAAGCATTTCCTTCCCCAGTATTGGTAAATAATTATAGTGATAAATATCGATATTGTATAATGTAGAATAAAAATGCGAAATATTATCCAATGCTGTTTTGGACCCCAATGAATTGCATTGCATGGACAGATATAAAAGAAGACAGAAGAGTTTAGGGCTGTTCGCGATTAAAATCACGATTAATCACATCCAAAATGACTTTGTGTTTGCGTAATAAAAAATTGTGTTTTACTGTGTATATTTATTATGTATATATAAATAAACACACACACACACACACACACACACACACACACACACACACATATATATATATATATATATATATATATAAAATGCATACAGGTTTGGAGCAAAATGAGGGTGAGTAAATACTGATAGAATTTTCATTTCTGGGTGAACTATCCCTTTAAGAAATCTGAATTATTCTTGAACCCCACCTATGCCAGACCTGTGTGCGTCTGGCTCTGTGAGCTCAAACAGCATTTGATTATCAGGCTCAGAGTTTGCAGACATGTTTCACACAACAGAACGGCGTCCGTCCTGTAATCTGTGCTGTGTCCCTGTACCACCTGTATCTGCACACACATCATCCTTCCTTTGGTGGAACTCATTCCAACAGGACACACATGGGATGTGGGACACTGGCACTCAGACAGCAATACGCTGCCCTGTTCTCTATCCATCCAGTCTGTTGATATATTAGTCACAATACTGTTGATAAAGCCTTCTCTAGTCTATTCTGTTAGATTCTGCTCTGCTTTATTCTGCTTTAACATGATCTATAACATTCAGTTGGGCTCTATTTAAGACTGATCTGTTATATTCTAGTCATGTTGTCTTCAAGCCTTATTTATTCCATTACATTCTATTCTTTACAGTTTAGTTTTGATGTTTTATTTTATTCAATTCAGTTCTGTTCTACTCTACTAATATGTTCTATTCTGTTCTAGGTTATTCTTTTATAGTCTATTTGTACTATTTTCCGATCCTGGTCTAGTTTATTTATATTTTATTCTGGTCTAATCTACTATATACTATTCCATTCTAATTTGTTTTAGACTAAACTGTTATATTCTACTTAGTTCTAGACTGTAATAGACTATAATCAATTCTATTCTGTTCGATTTTGTTCTGCTTGACTGTTACATGATTTTTAGTTTGGTACTGTTTAAACTGATCTATAATATACAATTGTTATTTTCTAGCCTTATATACTCTATTTTATTCTATTCTATTCTAATCTATTCTATTCTATTCTATTCTATTCTATTCTATTCTATTCTATTGTCCTTATTTTGTTCTATTTGGTTCAGATTTGAGCTGTTTCCTTCTATTCAATTTAGTTCTGTTCTATTTTTGACTAGTATATTTATTCTGTTCCATTTATTCAGCTCTAGACTAATCTATTCTATTCAATTCTACACTGATTTATTTTATTAAACAGCCAAATTATATATTATATTGTTCTTTCATTCTATTGAATTCAGTTCTGTTCTACTCTACTAATATTCTATTCAATTCTATTCTATTCTATTCTATTCTATTCTATTCTATTCTATAGTTCAACTAGACTAAATTTATTATATTCTGTTCTACACTTGTCTATTCTATGCTCCTGCAAACATATCTATTTTGTTCTATTCGTTTCAGGTCTGAGCTGTTTCCTTCTATTCAATTCATTTCTGTTCTATTCTGGACTAATTTATTCAATTCTGTTCCATTCATCTTTAGACCAATCTATTCTATGTATTTCTACACTGTTATGCAGCCAAATAATACACTCCATCGTTCTTTCTTTAGTTTTAATGTTTCATTCTATTCAATTCAGTTTGGTTCCACTCTACTAATTTTCTCTATTCTGTTCTCAAATTATATTTCTAAAATTTTATTTCTCAAATTATATTTCTATTCTATTCTATTCAACAGTACTGCTAGACTAAATTTACTCTATTCAGTTCTACACTTGCCTATTCTAAGCTCTTGCAAAATTATCAATCATATTTTTGTTCTATTCAGTTCAGATCTGAGCTGTTTCCTTCTATTCAGTTCAGTTCTGTTCTTGACCAATATATTCAATGCTGTTCTATCCATTCTGCTCTAGATTCATCTACTCTATTTCTTTCTTCACTGACTTATTCTATTATACAGCCAAATTATATATTCTATTGTTCTTTTGAGGTTAGTTTAAATTGCTTTAATTCTATTCAGTTAATTTCTGTTCTAATCCACTAATAAATTCTATTCTGGTCTAGACTATGCTCTTAGGTTCTATTTGTTCTATGTTTTGATTCTGATATATGTACTCTAGACTTACCTATTGTATTCCATTCTGTTCTATTTTAGACATTAACTGTTATATTCTATTTAGTTCTAGACTGATACATTCTGCTTAATTGGTTCTAGAATTATCTATTTTATCCTACTGCAAAATAATCAATTTTATCCTGTTAGATTCTGTTCTGCCTGACTGTAAAACGATTTTCAGTTCAGTTCTATTCAAGACTGATCTATTATATTCAATTGTTATTTTAGAATTTTTCTACCCATATCTATTATATTCTATAGTTCTGCTAGATTAAATTTATTCTATTTAGTTCTACACCGACTTTTTCTATTATACAGCCAAATTATATATTCTATTGTTCTTTTGAGGTCAGTTTTAATCTGTTAAATTCTTTTCAATTTATTTCTGTTTTAATCTACTAATGAATTCTATTCTGGTCTAGACTGTGCTCTTAGGTTCTATTTGTTCTATGTTTAGATCTTAATATATTTTATCTCTAATTTACTCTGGACTTATCTATTGTATTCCATTCAGTTCTATTTTAGACTGAACTGTTATATTATGTTCCAGTCTAGACAGATACATTCTATTCTATTCTATTCTATTCTATTCTATTCTATTCTATTCTATTCTATTCTATTCTATTCTATTCTATAGTTCTGCTAGACTAAATTTATTCTATTCATTTCTACATTGACTTTTTCTATTATACAGCCAAATTATATATTCTATTGTTCTTTTGAGGTCACTTTTAATCTGTTTAATTCTATTCAATTTATTTCTGTTCCAATCTACTAATAAATTCTATTCTGGTCTAGACTGTGCGCTTAGGTTCTATTTGTTCTATGTTTAGATCTTAATATATTTTATTTCTAATTTACTCTGGACTTATCTATTGTATTCCATTCAGTTCTATTTTAGACTGAACCGTTATATTATGTTCCGTTCTAGACAGATACATTCTATTTTATCTATTCTATTCTGTTCTATTCTATAGTTCTGCTAGACTAAATTTATTCTATTCATTTCTACACTGACAGATCTTAATATATTTTATTTCTAATTTACTCTGGACTTATCTATTGTATTCCATTCTGTTCCGTTCTAGACAGATACATTCTATTTTATCTATTCTATTCTATTCTATTCTATTCTACTGTAATAAAATCTAAATTCAAATTACGTTCAAATTGCGTATAGTTCTAGACTGATATATTCTATTTTTCATTTATCGTCTTCTAATCTAGACTGATGAATTCTATTCTATTCTATTCTGCTTGGTTTTCTTTTAAGTAAATAATGTAGCAGCTTCTCATCACTGGCAAAATCTGTATCAGAGAGATAAACTCTGAATCTGCATGTACGTTCACATCATCGTCACACACTGTTCGTCCTAAATAATTGGTAAGACCTACTGGTGTAGTGAATATTTATGCTATTCAAATCCCCATTCACAGAAAGCTCACGTCTACACATGCGGTTGCATTGCATCTATAATTGGATCGTACAAAGGACGCTTATAGCGTTTATTTACTCTTTATCTTGTGTAGACCTTTGTGATGAATTACACTAACAGAGCCCCCTACACCAGCGCATATCTCATCTACAGGACGCAGTTAGAATTCCACACAGGAAGTTCTCCTGCAGCTGGAGTGGTTCCCTGAGACAAAATTAGGCCACTACGTTTGCCTGATCCACGTTCTCCTCTGTACAAGAGGACAGAGACGAAAACATGAAGAAAAAAGCCTGGAGCCCAGGGCAATCATGGAAGAGTAAAAAACATACAGCCGTCCCATGCACACACACACACACACACACACACACACACACACACACACACACACACACACACACACACACACACACACACACACACACACACACACACACACACACACACACACACACACACACACACACACACACACACACATTTCATGAGGATGACAGGCTCCTTTGCTCAATTCTGTTTGTGAGTTCTCTCTCGCCGTGTTTCTCCACGAGCAGCAGATGAAAGAGCAGGATGCTCCAGTGTGAGCCTCCCACGGGCCCCTGAAAACGTCAATACACTCTCCTGCAACACATCTGAAGCAAGATACACACACACATGCACGCTTACACACACAAACAACGGGGAGAGATCTCCAGCAACCACATACCACAAACATGAGACATTTTCATACGCTTTTATTATATCAATAAACAACTGATCCTGACAAGTATGAAATTCCAAGGGGGAGAACATTCTAGTATGTATTCTTGGTTAATTTGCTTCAGATTTTTTCATATATGCAAGCATGTGTGCCAAAAGAATCAAAATAGCCATCTGTTAACACAGGATGACTGTAACAACACAAATTCAGGGAAATGAAGGGTTAACAGTCAAAATAAATGCCTTTGTTCATACATACTCTTTTTTTCTCCAGTAGTCCAGATCTTAAAAAGCGGTACCAAACATTTAAAGCCGCTATTGGTACCTCATCTAGATGGCAATGTGCAATATAAAGTCTCTGACGTGTAGGATGTTAATAATAATAATAATAATAATAATAATAATAATAATAATAATAATAATAATAATGTATTTATTATTATTATTATTATTTCAATAATAAAATCAATAAAAATATTATTTAGAGTGTTATTTATTAATATTATATAAATTTCATTATACACATGAATAGTAGAATTACTAGTATTATTATTATTATATTTGTATTTTTTACAGTATTTTAAATTGAATAAAAATCAATTATTATAATATAATATAATTGTATTGTTATTTTACATTTAATAAAAATCTAAAATAATAAAATATAATAATATAATGTAATAATATGTATTTATTTATTTTTGAGTGTTCTTTATTTATATATTCATTTATTTATTTATTTAAATAGTCAATACAGGACTATGAAGGTCTTGGACATAATAGTAATAGTAATAATAATAATAATAATAAGTAATAAAGTAAAATAACAAAATCAATAATATAATATTATATTATTATTAATATTATATACATTTCATTATACACATGAATAGCAGAATTACTAATAATATTATTATATTTGTATTTTACAGTATTTTAAGTTAAATAAAAATCAATCAGAAATATAATATAATATAATATAATATAATATAATATAATATAATATAATATAATATAATATAATACAGAATAATAATATAATATAATGTATTTTCTCTGTTCTACTTTAAAAAAGGACCCAATTAATTTTATTATTTTTGGTCACAAAGACTAGAACCAAGACCCAATAAAGATTTTTTTTCTTCTTCTTTTCGTAATAATTTGTAGTCTAAAATATAAATAGTGAGGTATCAAAGGCTGGTAGAGTCAAAATGTTGGTATTGCTCCAACCCAACTGTCTACCAACCCAACTGTCCCTGCTTCCTGTTTGCCTCGCTGCAGAGTGGTCTGTTTGTTTGTAACGTTAGCTCTCTGCAGCTTCGTTTTTCTACTGGATTCTCTATCTTATTGTTAATTCTGCCGTTTTAAATTGATAGATATAGCTTAATTTAATTTCTGGTCTTATCCATCAAACTAATCTGACTAATTTGATTGTTCGCCTTACTCTATAATCACGAGTGCAGCACGTTAGCATTCCATAGCCGGTTAATTTGCCGCTCGCACTCCATTCACGCTTTTAACTCTTGTTTACTATTTTTAGCATTGCGCTGGCCGGTTAACTTGCCATCTGCGTTCCATTCACGTTTTTATTTATTTTTTCTCGTGTTTAATATCGTTAGTACTCTTTTAGCCGGTTCCGTTCCATTTTTTCTCCCCCTGATCTGTTCTTCAGGAACTCTAACAACATTGGTAAGTTGAAATCATTCTACAATCACGGTGAGTAATGGCTTCTTCTCCTACAATTGTAGTCTGCACTGCTTGCCACATGTATAGCTTATCTATCTCTGTCAGCAGTGAGCCTTATACATGTGATAAATGCAGGAATATAGTCAGGCTGACAGAGAAGATTTCAGAACTAGAGTCACGCATCCAAACTTTAATGGAGGATAGTAAGAATGTGAGGGCCTTAGATACGGTTTTGGATGTGACTAGCTCAGAAAGCCCTGTACATTGTTCGGTTCCGGTAACAACGCCCATGCAGCAGGGCAATTGGGTGACTGTGAGGCGGCATAGTCGCGGGTCAAAACACCGCTCTTCCGTTCCGATCAGAACATCAAACAGGTTCTCCCCACTCAGTGAAGCACCCACTGAGAAACCTGATGAAAGTGCTCTAGTAATTGGCGATTCTATTGTACGGAACGTGAAAATAGAGACACCAGCCAACATAGTCCAATGTTTACCGGGAGCCAGAGCGCCTGACATCTTGGCAAATTTAAAAGTGCTGGCTAATGCTAAACGTAAATTCAGTAAGATTGTTATTCACGTCGGCGCTAATGATGTTCGACTTCGCCAGTCGGAGATCACTAAAAATAATGTTAAAGAGGTGTGTGATCTTGCAAGTACGATGTCAGACACTGTAATATGCTCTGGTCCCCTCCCGGCTTACCGTGGTGACGAGATTCACAGTAGACTGTGGTCACTCCATGACTGGATGTCAAAGTGGTGCCCGCGAAATAACATAGGTTTCATAGACAATTGGACAAGCTTTTGGGGCAGACCTGACCTGTTGAAAAGAGATGGTCTTCATCCCTCCGGATGTGGAGCATCTCTTCTATCTAGAAATATGGCACATAGTCTTAGAGTTTGCACTTGACTCACTGGGGCCCAGGTCAGGAAGCAGACAGACTGGCTAAACCGACCGTCTGCTAGCCGCCTCACGTCACGTCACAGAAATCAGTTAATTCTCAGCACATAGAGACCCTTTCACCTAGATATCACTCTATAGAGACTGTGTCTGTTCCCCGAGCTAGAAAATACAAAAAACGCCTGAATCAAATCAGGACCAACAATTTAATTAATGTTCAACAAATAAAAAATATATATAATACAGAGAAACAATTGATAAAGCTTGGCTTATTGAATATCAGGTCCCTTTCTACGAAAGCACTTTTTGTAAATGATATGATCACTGATCATAACCTAGATGTGCTCTGTTTGACAGAAACCTGGCTAAAACCAGACGATTACATTATTTTAAACGAGTCCACCCCCCAAGATTACTGTTATAAACATGAACCGCGTCTAAAAGGTAAAGGAGGAGGTGTTTCTACTATTTATAGCAGTATTCTCAATGTCTCTCAGAGAACGGGCTTCAATTATAACTCGTTTGAAGTTATGGTGCTTCATATAGCATTATCCAGAGAAACAAGTGCTAATGATAAATCCCCTGTGACGTTTGTGTTAGCTACTGTATACAGGCCACCAGGGCACCATACAGACTTTATTAAAGAATTTGCTGATTTTCTATCCGAATTAGTGCTGGCCGCAGATAAAGTCTTAATAGTGGGTGATTTTAACATCCATGTTGATAATGAAAAAGATGCATTAGGAACAGCATTTATAGATATTTTGAACTCGATTGGGGTTAGACAACACGTGTCAGGTCCTACTCATTGCCGAAATCATACTCTAGATTTAATACTGTCACATGGAATTGATGTTAATGGCGTTGAAATTCTGCAGCAAAGCGATGATATCTCAGATCATTATCTAGTCTCTTGTACAATCCAGATAGCTAAAACTGTTAATTCAATTCCTTGCTACAAATACGGTAGAACCATCACTTCTACTACAAAAGACTGCTTTGTAAGTAATCTTCCTGACTTATCTGAATTCCTCAGCATATCCAATAGCTCAGAAAAACTTGATGATGTAATAGAAACTATGGACTCTCTCTTTTCTAGCACTTTAGATACAGTTGCTCCAGTGCGCCTAAAAAAGATTAAGAAAAACAGTGTAACACCGTGGTATAACGATCATACCCGCGCCCTAAAGAGAAAAGTACGAAAAATGGAACGCAGCTGGAGGAAAACAAAACTAGAGGTTTTTCGTACTGCTTGGCGTGAATGTAATTTATCTTATAGGAAAGCATTAAAAACTGCCAGATCGGATTACTTTTCATCTCTCTTAGAAGAAAACAAACATAACCCTAGGTATTTGTTCAATACTGTGGTTAAATTAACTAAAAATATAGCAGCAACAGGTTTAGACATTTCCCAAAAGCACAGCAGTAATGACTTTATGACGTACTTTACCTCCAAGATAGACACTATTAGAGATAAAATTGTAACCATACAGCCGCCCGCTACAGTATCGCATCAGATAGTGCGTTGTAGATCTCCTGAGGAACAATTCCATTCATTCTCTATTATAGGAGAGGAGGAATTGTATAAACTTGTTAAATCATCTAAACCCACAACATGTATGTTAGACCCTATTCCATCTAAGCTACTAAAGGAGGTACTTCCAGAAGTCATAGATCCTCTTCTGAATATTATTAATTCGTCACTATCATTAGGATATGTCCCCAAAACCTTCAAAATAGCTGTTATTAAGCCACTCATTAAAAAACCACAACTTGACCCCTATGAATTAATTAACTACAGACCAATTTCGAATCTCCCTTTTCTGTCAAAGGTACTAGAAAAGGTAGTATCCTCACAATTATGCTCCTTCTTAGAGAAAAATGGTATCTGCGAGGATTTCCAGTCAGGTTTTAGACCATATCATAGTACTGAGACTGCTCTAATTAGAGTAACAAATGACCTGCTATTGTCAAGCGATCGTGGTTGCATCTCTCTATTAGTGCTACTGGATCTTAGTGCTGCATTTGATACTATTGACCACAACATTCTTTTAAATAGACTTGAAAATTATGTAGGCATTAGTGGTAGTGCACTGGCATGGTTCAAATCGTACTTATCTGACCGTCATCAGTTTGTGGCAATAAATGAAGAGGTATCATTTAGATCGCAAGTGCAGTATGGAGTACCTCAAGGCTCAGTGCTAGGGCCATTACTTTTTACGCTTTACATGTTACCCTTGGGAGATATCATCAGGAAACATGGTGTTAGCTTTCATTGTTACGCTGATGATACTCAGCTCTATATTTCTTCGCAGCCCGGAAAAACATATCCATTCGAAAAACTAACACAATGCATAGCTGATATTAAAAACTGGATGGCGAATAACTTCTTACTGTTAAATTCTGAAAAAACAGAGGTATTAATTATTGGACCTAAAACCTCCACAAGTAATGACCTAAAACACAGTCTAATACTAGATGGCTGCTCTGTAAATTCGTCGTCATCAGTTAGGAACCTAGGCGTCCTATTCGATAGCAATCTCTCCTTTGAAAGCCACATTTCTAGCATCTGCAAAACCGCATTTTTCCATCTTAAAAATATATCGAAATTACGACCTATGCTATCAATGTCAAATGCTGAAACATTAATTCATGCGTTCATGACCTCAAGGATAGATTATTGTAATGCTTTATTGGGTGGTTGTTCTGCACGCTTAATAAACAAACTCCAGCTGGTCCAAAATGCAGCAGCTAGAGTTCTTACTAGAGCCAGAAAGTATGACCATATTAGCCCGGTTCTGTCAACACTGCATTGGCTCCCTATTAAACATCGTATAGATTTTAAAATCTTGCTAATTACTTATAAAGCCCTCAATGGTTTAGCTCCTCAGTACTTGAACGAGCTCCTATCGTATTATAGTCCTTCACGTCCGCTGCGTTCTCAAAATTCTGGCAATTTGATAATACCTAGAATATCAAAATCAACTGCCGGCGGCAGATCATTTTCTTATCTAGCGCCTAAACTCTGGAACAATCTACCTAACACTGTTCGGGAGGCAGACACACTCTGTCAGTTTAAATCTAGATTAAAGACACATCTCTTTAACCTGGCTTACACATAAAATCATTAACACATTTCTATAATTCAAATCCGTTAAAGGATTGTTAGGCTGCATTAATTAGGTCAACCGGAACCGGAAACACCTCCCATAACACCTGATGCACTCGTTGCATCGTAAAAAGAATGGCATCTACGCTAATATTAGTCTGTTTCATTCTTATTCCGAGGTCACCGTAGCCACCAGATCCAGCCTGTATCCGGATCAGATGGTCACTCCAGTCCCCCGGATCCAGTCCGTACCCAGCTTAGAATATGGATCACCACCTAGAGATGACTTCAATAGCCGTGGATGTCAACCAGATGAGCTCCAAGGCGGATCACCAATAAAGACCTCGCCAACCTTGACGGCCATCGGCACTACACCACAGGATCCTGATGAGTTCTCTACAATCAGACATTGGTACAAACTGTTGTTTGGTCTGGCCAGAGGAGAACTGGTCCCCCGACTGAGCCTGGTTTCTCCCAAGGTTTTTTTCTCCATTTCTGTCACCTGTGGAGTTTTGGTTCCTTGCCGCTGTCGCCTCTGGCTTGCTTAGTTGGGGACACTTTCCAGCGATATCGTACACTATTTGAACTGAACTGACGATGATATCACTGAATTCATTGATGAACTGCTTTTAACTGAAAATTGATTGTTAGAATAATGCGTTACTTACACACTATTGTGCTGTTTAAATACTGTGCAGTTGCTTTGACACAATCTGTATTGTAAAAGGCGCTATATAAATAAAGGTGACTTGACTTGACTACTGGCTCTAGATTTGATGGTTGAGTCTCAGCCTGCATTGACGTTTCGACTCTGAAGCTCAGGGTTGCTAATGTAGAGCATGGCAGATCTAGTGATCTGGTGCTACTGGGGTAATGAGCTTGGCTAATGAGACGACGCTGTCTGCTTGGCCCTCTCTGAAGAGAACTCCCATCTGCCCGCTGGAGACTCGGGCTCCCGCAGCCCTTGTATCTGGCGTTTCCTCAAGTGGATGGTGACACATTGCCTCCTGCCATCTGCCCTGTGTGCCACGATCTCCCTTCTCCACACCTTCACACCAGTGTGTGCGCATGATTTCTTCATGTGGATGTTATTAGAGCCAAGTGCATGCCACAAGACAAAAGCCTGCCATCCTCCTTACATTTAAAAACCTTCAGAGCAAAACCCTGCGTATTACTGACTACACTTTTTTAAGCTGAACTAACCTAACTTGACCTTGACACAGTCAGGAGGGTTTTTCCTTTTGCTTTTTACATTTCTGGACTTGGCTGCACTACCAAAATCTAAAAATAAATGACAAGACAATCTGACAGCTGTTTCTTGGACCCCACTGCTCCAATGGGAGATTCCCGTTTGGAGGTTTTGGCCACGGTTGGACTCAAGGCTGCATGTGTAATTAAGTTTATCTAGAAGATCCTATCCACAGCACCAGGTTCTCGCTCAAGGCCACTATGACATTCAGGTCTTTCATTGTAAAAACAAGTGGATCTTATCTGATTTTGAGCGACTCAAGACGGCAAGCGAGAGAATATATAAAATATATTACCTGCTGCTGAAAGAGGCTTTTCTTCACATGAATCAAGCCTTAGTGTTGCACTGGAGACCGTATGAGGAAAGGACCGCCGGGCTGACCCTAGCAGCCTGTGTGATTTACAAGCTTCCAGTGGACAAGAGCTCCTTCAGGGGTCCCGAAAGGGCCAGGACCTGCCTTTTGTGTGCCTGACAATTAATTATCCCACTGCTAATAATGCGCTCTCACCTGCTGGGAGAGGGCCCAGGCTGGGCAGCGGGGCCTGAAAGAGGTCAGCAACATTTCAGACACCAAACAGGTGTCATGGAAACTGCCTTAAACCCTAAATTTTAAAGAAGAAAAAGCACCTAAAAGCTAAGCTAGAATCTGGTACGAGGCTTGCTGCGAAACAGACTTGCATTACGCCAACTGAATCTTGCTAATGTTGACTCTAAGCATGCTGTTCCCTTTTGTTATCTAATTAGGGCTGGGTGATATGGCCAAACATATTATCACAATATTAATTTCCATATCATATAATGTTGATATTGACCACAACACTCATTTACCAGCAGTGTTGGGGAAAGTTACTTTTAAAAGTAATGCATTACAATATTGAGTTACTCCCTAAAAAAGTAACTAATTACGTTAGTTACTTTTTATGGAAAGTAATGCGTTACGTTACTTTTGCGTTACTTTTTAAATCTGGGCAGGGCTTGCTTGTTTGTTTTTATTATAAAAAGTTCTATTTTTGGCAAATGTAAAAGTCTTTTTACACTCAAAGCCCCAGGCTTAGAGAAAAGTACATTCACGTCTGTACAGTAGACCGCAGAAGAAGATTTTTGCTTATTAGTATGGATGAATTGGATCATCGAAGGTCGGCAGCAAAGACATCGGTTAATAAAATGGGATTAAATACATAAAGGATATTTGTATTATTTAACATATTTAATTATTGCAGGTTTGCGTTGAATTTCACTGTTTTTATTCATTTTGAGGAACACTGTATCTGGTTTTTTTTTTAGTGAGTGAGATTAATTAATGCATGTTCACATTTATTCTAGAACTAGAGTAACATATAGCAGAATTGTATAAATAAAACATGGATTACAAAAATATGTCTCATATTCCTTAAAGATAAAATGATTAATATTACTATTGCTGTAAGAAATACATTTAAGTATACAGTAGTAATATATTTCTGTCATAACTTCAAGTTAAAACAAACTATTATTTCGTCGGTTTGTCGTGAAGATCTTTGAGTTTCAGTGTTCGTTTTAGCTTTTTCAGTCGTTTTTTTTTTTTTTTTTTTCTTAAAGCAGCTCTGGAGATGAAGTTTACATGTACGTTTCTAATATATTGAAACAGTAGACGATAAAAAAAAAAAAAACATTGTGAGTGTAACATAAACCAAACTTTTGTTTTGTTGGTTTGTCGTGAGGGTCTTTGAGTTTCAGTGTGTGTTTGAAGGTAGTTTTTTTCTCAAATAAGCAGTGTAAAGCTGGTGAAGTGAGTCTCAGAGCAGCTCTGGAGATGAAGTTTACATGTACATGTCTCATATATCGAAACAACAGACAGTAAAAACATTGTGAGCGTCACATGTGTTTTTGTGTAGTAGATGACTTCTATCAGCCACATGCAGTGATTGACCATCATCGTTATTGACATAAATTATTTCACAATCTTGATATGATGTTGTTCATCGCCCAGCACTATATCCACATCATTTTTGCATTATGATTTGTCCAAACCTGAGATAAATGCCTCTTAGCACCAAGGCTAAGAAAGAAAAAAAAAAACGTTTAACTGGTGCGTCTGACTAACTCTAGCGTGAGGCTGTAGGTTAAATTTAAACCCTTTGCATTTTTTGTACCCAGACACTCTCTCACCAAAGCTTCAGGTTTCACGAAGCACAGCACATACCACAATTGCTGGAAATTACATGCCTGTTTGATTTGGATGATTTGGAAGCTCTGAGGGGCCGGTGGAGATGGTGGGTGCGGGCAAGGAGGTGCTGTCGAGGGGGGAACTGGAGCCATTAACCACAGCCAGATTTTCCCAATTACAAGTCTCCATCAAAGACGTTGTTGTGTGCCAGGGTAGCGGGAGCTAAATGGATGATTTACACTTTTCCCTGTCACTTTATATCGGTTGACAATTAGGCCTTGTCCAAGCCCATGTTTGAGTTCTACAAACGCACACGTCAATTCGAACCCATTTTTATTCCGCTTTTCACACCAAAAACAGGCCCTTGAGGGCTGCTGAAAAAGCTCCAGCCTAAAACAGAAGTTTTATGACGGAGTGACAGCGAGTTTTTTCCATGAATGCTAATAAGTGCTGGAGCTCTCAGCAGCCTTGGATAGAAATAAAAGGAGCTATGGCCAGAGTAACTAGATGATGTTTTCTGACCTGTAGTGCAACAAGAAACATTCAACAAAAGTGGTTCACTGCATCACTGCCAGTTTTTTCAATTTGCCTATTGCAAATCCAAGAGAACATTCAATAAATATTCACCTTCAGTACCAAGTGCCTCCAGCTCCAAGACTCATGCAGTCCACTTCTGCTTCTACTTTTGTTTATCAGGGATAGCTCACCTTAAAATTAAAAGTACTCACCCTCATGTCATTCCAAACCCATTAGACCTTCGTTCATCTTCGGAACGCAAGATATTTTTGATGAAATCTGAGAGCTTTCTGACTCTGCATAGACAGCAACGCAACTGACACATTCAAGACCCAGAAAGGTACTAAGGACATTGTTAAAATAGTCCATGTGACATCAGCGGTTCAACCGTAATGTTATGAAGCTATGAGAATACTTTTTGTGCACAAAGAAAACTAAAAAACGACTTTATTCAACAATATCTTCTCTACCGTGTCAGTTTTCGACGTGCATTCACAAGAGACTATTTTATCAATGTCCTTACTATCTTTCTGGTTCTTGAATGTGTCATTTCTGTATATACAGGGTCAGAAAGCTTTTGGATTTCTTCAAAAATATCCTAATTTGTGCTCAGAACGACATGAGGGTGAGTAATTAATGATAGAATTTTCATTTTTTGGTTAAACTATTCCTTTAAAATTATGAAAATCACATTAAAACTGCTGTGGAAACTTATTACCATTTATTCTTCATTGTTTTTCTCATAGATATGTAGAAATTTAAACTTTAATAGTTTAAATTAATATGTTGCTACATCATTTATTGCATGATTGCTAGCACAACAAAGAATTTTGCTCTATTTTAAGAGTGAAAATGCATCAGATTTCAGATGAAATATGTAATGTGTGAGGGAACATAGAAAAATTAAGATAAATATCAGTTGTGACCAGAATATTTTCGTGTGTCATTTCCAGTAATTCAGTAATTTAGTCAAATAATGGAAAAAGCATGAAAACATAGTGTAATTGTGTATATTTAGGATACATCAAATGTTTGCGGTGAAATTAGCCTCAGCAAGATTCCAAAAAATGTCATTTCAACCACTAAAAATACATTTTGAGGTAATCAGAGACGTAAATGACTTTGTGGTGGAAATGTTGTGGAAAAGTGCCCATAGTTGAAGAAACACCTAAATTTGTCAGAAATAGCATAACACAGACAAAGTATACTCTTAGAATTCAATAGGAAGGCAGTGATCCGTATTTATTAGATTTTTGGAAGCTTTCCCAAAATGAGTAAATGGCAAATGTTTGGACGGCATCACAGATCTCCTGTCAGGCGGTTTGACAATCGCAAAAGCGGAGAAGATTTTAATTAGACAAAAAAACAAGCGGAACTGCCTAAGAAAACACAGTCAAAGGAACCCGACAGGGGTCTGACATCTTTATTTTAGACCGGAGCCGCTCCTGCGTACGCAACCTGGGGTGTGATAAAATAACTGTGCTTATTTCACTTTGCAAGCAACAAAGCCTGAAGTGAACATGAACCCCTTCCAGCCCTCTGCCCCTAATAATGCCTGACACAGCCACACAAACTCGGGCTCTCATTAAGTAGTGCAGCATTTCTGCGCAGTCGAATTAGTGGCCCTGCAACTCTGCTGTCAGTCTTTGTTTAATGATGTTTTGTGTTCATGTTACACACAGACGGTGGGAGATATGCAACTGAGAGGGTCCTCGTTAAGGAAGCGAGCAACTCAATTAGCGCAGTCAGAGCGCGCGGCCCAGTAACCGCAACCCAGGAGAACCCGTGACCCCCGGCTCGGCTCCGAGCCAATCCGAGGCCCCACAAGGCTTTTACCCCCTAAAAATTAGTCTAAGCTATGCCGCCGCTAACTTATCGCAGCCATGCATCTGTGTCTTAGCGGCCACCTCCATTCCCAAGATTCCCAGACATCTGCCAAGGGGGAGACGGGCACCGCGTGAGCCCCACAAGCTGTTTAACCCGCCCTACAGCCGTGACCAATCGATTGCACGAAGCGGGCCGGGACGCCTCCTCCTCTTCCACATGTGGGCGGAGTTAAGAAACGGGTAGGGTAAATGCCTTTTGAGGATCCCAGCGTGCAGCCAGGTCAACCCCGTCTCATACCCCCTCCCGCTTTTACTTTGGCTACGTCGTCGCGGTTCGCTTCTGGGCCGCTTTCTTTTCCGTTCCCCCACCAGTCCCGCCCCCCTTTGCCCAATCCATTTGTTTGCGTAAATAAATGAACGGCCAACAAGCGGGACAATCCGGTTCACATTCTCTCCTATTTTTCATGTGTGCTGGTGAATGCGAGGCCGGTCTGAATGGGGCAGAAGCCTATAAAAAAAAGATTTTCACAGAATGCTGTGGGTCGAGTCTAGAGGTTTGACTCCTTAGAGAGGTGCTCTCCCATTGAGATCTTCAAAAAACGGCCCACATACAGACAGCATCTGTCAATTTTGAAGCGGGGAAAATCGATCCAAGCAACAGAAAGGAGCAGGTTAAGGAAAATGTCGCTTGGTTCTGATTTAGGGGCAGGCGCAAACACATCTTTTTCTTGCAAATACCGCTTTCTCCTTTTCTTTTCTTTTTTTTTTCCTGGGAAAGAATTTGTGGAGCTTGGCCATAAAACAGCTTGAGAAATTCATCTCCCATTATTGGTCATGACATTTAATTACTTAAAAAGGTTCCACATGGGCCCTCTTCGATGTTGAATGTGACGAGCCGTCGACGCATGTTCACAGCCCGAATGTTTCATCAACCGTTGCACACAAGAAAACACTACAGAGTCTAAAAAGTCATACTTGTGAGAAATAAAGTCACAACAGTGAGATCTGAAGTTGCAATTGTGATGAATAATATCAGGTGTTTAAAATGCAGTCACATTGTGAGATACAAAGTCACAGCTGGTAAATATAAAGGTTATGTTAAGTTTCACTACAAGAAATAAAGTTGGAACTGTGTCAGTGCAAGACAAATATTAAGTCACAATAAAGTCAAAATTATGAGATGTCACAATTCACAATTGTGGGATATGAAGTAAAAAATACAATAAAGCTGCAATTCTGAATAGTAGGGAATTGCCAAATACATGGCTACATGGGACAATATCACAAATAGAAGATACATTCACAAATGTGAGTCACAATAAAGTCATAAATGGGTGATCAATTAATAATTATGGAAACAATTATGGTGATAGCTGGGAGATATAAAGTCATAATTACAATAAAGTCGCAAAAACAAAACTTGTGAAAACTTGTGAAAACTGTGAAATCTACATTTACAGTGGAAGATATTAAGTCACAACTGTCTTATATAAAATCGGAAAAATCTGATATAAAACAGTAATGTTTAAACATTTATAAAAAAATAACTTAAATGTCCTAATTGAACTATGGCCTAATCCTGGCTTATTCTAAGCCCTGTTTGTGAAACCAGTCCATAAACTCATAATTGCAAAATTAGAAGTCGCAGTTACAATAAAGTCACAGTTACAAGAAGCAAAGTCACAATTTGTGAGTAAAATTACCATAGAGCTGCAATTATGAAAAGTAAGAAATTGCCAAATAAATGGTTACATTGCAAAATATCACAAATTGGAGATAAAGTTACAAATGTGAGATCTTAAGTCGTAATTACGATAAATGTCAGAATTTTAACATTTGGTCACATTGTGAGATATGAAGTCAATATTTACATTAAAAATCACAATACAATAAATTAAGTTGGATTTGTGACTGTGCAAGATAAGTCACAATTGTCAGATGTAAAGAGGCAATTGAGAGATATGAATTCACAACTGCAAAATAAAGAATAAAGTCACAATTACAAGAAGCAAAAGTCACAATTTGGAGATATGAAGTAAAAATAACAAAAAAGCTGAGATTCTGAAAAGTAAGGAATTGCCAAATATAACATAATAATATAAAATAATTGTCATGTATCAACATAAAGTCACAGCTGGGGGATATGAAGTCACAATTATGATAATTAATGTCCAGAGTTTAAAATATAGTCACATTATAGTCAGCTTGTGAGGCCTGGTTTCACAGACAGGGCTTAGATATAAGCCAAGATTAGGCTATAGTTCAATTAGGACATTTAAGTATTTTTATAGAAACATGCTTAGAAAAATTAAAACATTACTGGTGTGCAATTTGAGACAAAACAAAGGCACTGATATATTTTGAGATCAGTCAGTGCAGGTTTCTTTCAGTTGAAACAGCTCAGACTTACTTTTTAGTCTAGGACTAGGCCTAAGCCTTGTCTATGAAACCGGGGCATAAAGTCAGCTGGGAGATATGAAATCATAATTTAATTATTACAAGTTGCACTACATGAAATAAAGTTGGAATTGTGACTACAAAATATGAAGTCAAAATTGTCAGATATAAAGTCGCAATTATAAAAAAAAAAGTTGCAACTGCGAGATATGAAGTAAAAAATTACAACTTTGAAAATTGTCAAATATATGGTTGCATTGCAAAATCTCACTAATAGGACAAAGTCAGTGGTCAAAATAAACCCACATGAAGTCACAATTATGATAAATAATGTCAGAATTTTCTAATATAGTCACATTGTGAGATATATAGGGTCAGCTAGGAAGTCACAATACAAAAAGTAGAGTTGGAATTGTGAAATCTAAATGTAGAGTGCAAGATATTAAGTTACAATTGTCTGATAGAACACTGCCATTTTGAAAAAGTCACAAAAGAAAAATAAGAGGTTTAAATAAACAAGCAATGTCACAAGTTGTGAGATATGACAATATAATGACAATAAAGCGGCAATTTTAAAAAGTAAGGAATTCCTTAATATATGATTATATTGCTAAATTTTACAAATAGGAGATGTATACAATTGGGAATAATGTTGCAATTGTAAGATACAAAGTAAAAATCGTGAAATATAAAGCACATTTACAAAGAAGTTGCAACTGGGAGACCTGAAGTCACTATTATGATAAATAAAATTGTAACTGTGAGATTTTAAAATCACAATTACCTTTTACATTTCTTTCCAGTCTGAGCCAGAAATGGGCTTTCATATACAGTATATACCATCTTCAAATATTTTTTCTACAAAGAAAGCACAGAAGTATGCGCTGCAGACGATTGTGACTTTTTGAATTCTTTTACACATTTAAAAACTTTTATGAGTGTGCGAGGAGCACCGACCGGAAAGAGGTAAATACAGTATGTCAGTCTTCATCCCAAATACTTCTGCAACAGGGAAAAATCAACAGTAAAACTAAGCAACTTAAGCCACACAAAGGGAGAAATGGGCGGAAAGCTCGCAGGCTGAAGAGAGACGGGAACGGAGACCAATGCCCTGCCAACGCCTGATCAAACGAGACACTCAGTAAAGACTTGTCTATCAGTTCAGCTCAGCAGGTAATAAAAGTCACAGGTCAATGCCATTGATTTGTAGCCCTTCAGACGCTGAAATTCAATGCCTATAACACCTCTCTAGTGAATGACATACTGGAGTGTATTTACCAGACACCCAAACACAGCAGACAAGGCTCTTGTTTTAGCCTATTCACAGTAGTAAAAAGACACTTAATGACGCGCCGGTTGACCAGGGTGACCAGACAAACCCTTCTTTTCTCTGCTTTTGGTGGTATTTCCCTGGGTGACGCTGACCCTGCTTTTATATTATATAAACTTCAAAAGAAAAAAAAGTTCAGTTGTTCTTACATTTTGAAGTATAATCTATTGGGTTGTGCAAGTCATTTCAACTTTGGATAAAACCGTCTGCTAAATGTAGGCCCTATATGGTTTTTACAGAATTGCGGAATCCAGTCATAAAAACAGAATTCACTGTATAACGCAGAATGTCATGGAATTTGACAAATTCTGGATTAATTAATCGCTTAAATTAAAACACGATATGAACTAGTGTCTGTGCATATTATGCCGCAAAAAGACTATAAAACTATGAATCCTGCATGTTCTTCATTATATATTCTAGCATTATTTTTTGTGGAATATTTAGCAGAAAAAAGTATTTACCAACATTTACATTTAATATATTATATACTTTTAAAAATATGAATATATTATGTTTTTTTATATTATATATATATATATATATATATATATGTATGTATATATATTATTTTTATATTTATATTTTCAGTTCCCCTATCAGTCGAGTCACTTCGACGTTACATTGAGATCCCAATGTAACGTCTCCGTTCCCTCCTTCAGGGAACGAGGGTTACCTTCGTAGCCTGGACGTTCACACACACACACACACACACACACACACACATACTGTACTGAAAAAAAGATTTCTATAGTTATTTATTATATATGTCAGTACATTGTATATATTTATATATTTATTATATTTATCTGTACATTTTATATCTTTTGTATGTATATATTTAAAATGTGTTTTATTGTTTTATTTTACATTTTATTTTTATAAATTGTTTTAAAAGCCTTTGGTGTATCATTTATCTGTGATTTGAAAGTGGGTCAATTATCTGAATATTACTATTTTAACAAACTCTAAGTAGCATAACGGGCACGCAATACAACAGATGAAGCTCTAATAAAAAGAAAAAAAAAACATTTCTTCTATTCTTTCACTTTGTTCCTTTCCCTTTCTTCTCCTCCAATCAGAAGGAAAATTAACTTCTTGTTACACATAATTCAGAGCATGAATGGCACTCTACCGCTGAACCACTCAAATGATTTTCAAATGCTTTCTAGCGAGCCAATGAAAAAGCTGCAAACTCTAGGCACGGCCAATCAGAGAAGGCTTCGTGCATCCTTGTATCTGGGCGGCATCTGCTGCGCTGCTGCTCTTGGCCGTTCTGGGCCAGTACGCGCCCTTATCGCTAGCCCGCCACGGCAGGGATTACATGCTACAGGCTGCTGGGAGCACGGCCCTAGCCATTTTAATCCAATCACTCATTAAAATTTCATGCAAATCCCACAGACAAACAGTGTCATGGCCAGTGATTGGGACGATTAACCCACCTACGGAGAGAGTGGCTGAAGGATGCCCTGAAGAGGGGATGAAAGACGATCTGTGACGAGCCAGTGACGGATCAGGCGCTTTCCTGTAAGACATTCACAAGCACCCGGAGACCCACTGTGGGACTCAGGTGATCAGCACTCTCCACACATCCAGAGTGATCCACATGGACACACTCACGCTCCCTTCCAAAACACAGTGAGCTTCCTCAGCAGGCAGCATTTATGGGCAGCAAAGGCTGATCCAAAAGCTAGATAGATTCCTGATTTTGGCAGACAGCATTGCAGCATCCTCTCAGTGAGGGAAATCCCAGAATGCAAGCTCAGATGCTGATAATATAGTTTATTAACTACAAAAGAGTACTGAAACAAACAAACAAAAAAATTATATAATTTAACCCTCAAAGAGGGGCCAGCCGCCCACGGCTAATAATAACTATTGTTCTTAAATGTTTAATAACTTTTGAACCGCTAATCCAATTTGAATGCTTTAAGAAGTCTCATAATGCACAGAGTCTACTCTTTTTACTGGGATATCCGTAGTGAGCATCATCACATTTCCTCAGCACTGATTCATCAGATGAAACCAATGCATTTCGGTCCGCTGGGCCAAACAGGAACGATTGTTGATGCTTAGTCCCACCCCTGTGCCCAGATTGGTTCAAACTGTCATTTATTCAACCAATAAACATGGTTTTAGTCTTTTGAACCACCAATTAGCATGTTTCTCTGCAAATCTGAACAAACGCAAAGTGAAAGTAAAGTGTGTCTTGCGTGCATGAAAACAAACGCAAAATAAGACATTTACATGACCGCATTCTTTGAAAAAGCACAGAAATACTCACGACAGAGCTCTTTGACATAACACAAACCAAAAACAAGGAAACAGCAGTACATATCGGATAAAGCACTGGAATTTAGGTTTTGGCGTCGCTAGGCGATGTCCCTGTAAAATAGATTCTGACGCAGACTACATAACTATACGCAGACTGAATAATTTGGACTGTTTATATTTTTGTTGCACAAGACAATTTGTGCAGTTGTTTTCCCTACTTCCTACACTGTTTGTGTTTATTGTTCATACTCAGATTAAGAATATATTTATCTCAAAAAAGTAACTTTTTTACTGTGTTTTGCTATTATATAACACTGTTTCTGCTATGACTTTACTCCTGAAACGTTTTTGGACAGGTCTATATTGTCAATAAACGAAATAGGCCTGTTTTTCACTGAAAAGCGCCTATAATAATATTGTTATATATGGCTGTAACTTGCTTGGGGAATGTTATATATAGACACAATTTTATTTGGAAGTGTAAAACACTTAAACACAAACTTCTAAAGAAAAAAAAAATCCAGATTTTAGGAGTTTTTGTTTGAGTACACAGTAAAAAACACCAAATTGTTGCTAGCGTTTTTGCTAAAATTCTGGAAATTCACTCATTTTTAGAGAAAACAAAAGGAAAATTGTAATTTTAAATTAGCTAGACCTAAAGTTCTTATGTTTATAATGATATATGACAATTGATGCTGACTGCTAGAATAGTTCTGAAAAAAAAAAAAAAAAAAAAAATTTACAGGTGCCTCAGGTGCCCCAAAAATGTTCTAGGTCTTTAAGGGTTAAACTACTGAACTGTTTTGGGATTAGTAACAATTGTTAATGTTTAAAAAAAAATAATATAATAAATGTTTATATAAATATAATATTAAAACATGAAGTACTATATTTGTAATATATGAATATTTGTATATATTTACATAAATATTGCATTGCTTTTAGAACCAAACATATATTCCTAAAATAAATATATTTATAAATATTAACAGCGTATATCCACTAAATAAATAAATGCTCTATTTTAAGGGAATGCAACCTATACACTTAAAATAAAAATCTTTTTTTTTAGAAATAAATAATACTAATATTTTTTTATTATCACTTTTGATCAATTTAATGCATCCTTGTAAAATAAAAAGTATTCATTTATTTAAAAACAAAACTAAATTAAAACCTTACTGATCCCAAAATGTTTAACAGTGTATATTCATAAAATAAAAAATAAAATAAATAAATAAAAATCTTGTTTTTGTAATAAAAAATAGTAATTTTTTATTACCACTTTCGATCAATTTAATGCATTCTTGTAAAAGAAAATTATTAATTTCTTTAAAAACTAAACCAAAAACTTAGTGATCCCAAACTTTTGAACAAAACATTAAATAAATAAATAAATAAATACATGCTCTATTTTGAGGAAATGTAATCTATACACTTAAAATAAAAATCCTTTTTTGTCATAAATAATAGTATAATAATTATTGCTTTATTTTCACTTTTGATCAATTTACTGCGCCCTTGTAAAATAAAAATATTAATAAAAAAAAAAAAAGCTTACTCATCCCAAACTTTTGAAGTGTATATCCATAAAATATTAAATAAATAAATGCTCTCTTTTGGAGGAATATAATCTATACACAGCACAACAACACAGGCAAACACACTGTCTTCTATTAAAGTTAATGATATCTCCTAGCCCTAAACCAAACCCTCAAACAGTCAATATTTCTTCATTTTATTTTTATTTTTTAAGTTTCTTTAGCTCATCAAGGCTGCATTTATCTGATACAGTAAAAACGGCAATATTGTCAAATATTATTACAATTTAAAAAAACAGTTTCGAGTTTGAATATATTTTCAAATGTAATTTATTCCTGTGATGCAAAGCTGAATTTTCAGCATCATTATTGCAGGCTTCAGTGTCACGCGATCCTTCAGAAATCATTCTAATATACTATATAAAAATGATATTTTGTAATACGTGTTAAGCCGTTTCCCGAAACATTCCCTAGTAAAACCCGACCTCTCAACACACACATAGCATTCAGCTCTCACATTATGTTTAAACCATGCACAAAACCTTCAAACTGAAGTGCTATCTCAGGTGTCCCCTGCTTTGTACTTGTCAACAGTCTATTTCAGCAAGTGGATTTACCACAAAACCAGCTCAAAAGGGGCCCACATCAGCTGATGAATCTGGTTAAACAATTAACTAAGCCCAGACTGAGCTCTAAACAGAAGCGAGGGAATGTGAGATTCCTACTGCCTCTCCAACAGCTGGGTGCCACTTAAAAACGTCTATGAATGGCCTTCAGCAGACCGCTGCTGTGTGTGTGTGTGTGTGTGTGTGTGTGTGTGTGTGTGTGTACCTGGTATTCATCACGTTGTGGGGACCAAATGTCCCCACAAGGATAGGAATACCAGTAGATTTTGACCTTGTGGGGACATTTCTCAGGTCCCCATGAGGAAACAGGCTTATAAATCATACACAATGAGTTTTTTTGATGAAGTAAAAGTGTGCACAATCTCCTGTGAGGGCTAGGTTTAGGTGTAGGGTAGGTGTAGGGCGATAGAAAGTACGGTTTGTACAGTATAAAAACCATTACGCCTATGGAATGTCCCCATAAAACATGTAAACTCAACGTGTGTGTGTGTGTGTGTGTGTGTGTGTGTGTGTGTGTGTGTCTGTCTGAGTGAAGGAAACCATGGTATCAGCAAAGGCATCTGGTGATGGCTGCTGGTTCCAGATGAGTGGCCACACAGCTTAACCTTTGACCCCTGAGATGACAGAGGGGCAGCTGGTAGAGAGGGTCCTCACGTCCCCATCCCTGGACAGTAGGGTGGGGAGACAGCTATGTGTCCTAAACAGGGACGTGCCCCTTTAACCTCACTGGCCTAAAATCCCCTTTCTTTACTCAACGTAAATAAATACATAAATAAATGAATAAGTAATGTTTAGAAAAATATTTTAAATATTTAAAATACATAAATTACAAATAAAAATGTACGTTTACATTTAAAATAAAATAAATTAAAATAATAAAAAACGAAATAAATTAAAATAATAAAAAATAAATAAATAATTAAATAAATAAATACAAACGAAAAGAGCCAGGCATAAAAAAAATAATAATAAAACAGTAAATATAAAAAGCTAAAAAAATATATTTTATTTTATTTGTTGGTTCCAAACATTCTGACATTCTAAACAATAACTGAACATTTTCACATTTACGTTAACATTTAAAATCAAATCAAATAAACACAAGGCAAAGGAAAAGAGCCAGGCATTAAAAAAAAAAAAAAAAACATAAAAATAAAACAGTAAATATAAAAAGCTAAAAAAAAGAGAGCAAAAAATCTTAAAACCAATTTTATTTTATTTTATTTGTTGGTTTCAAACATTCGGATATTCTAAACAATAACTGAACATTTTCACATTTATGTTAATATTTAAAATAAAATAAAATAAAATAAAATAAAATAAAATAAAATAAAATAAAATAAAATAAAATAAAATAAAATAAAATAAAATAAAATAAAATAAAATAAAATAAAATAAATACAAGGCAAAGGAAAAGAGCTAGGCATTTAAAAAAAAAAACATAAAAATAAAACAGTAAACATAAAAAGCTAAAAAAAAAAAGAGAGCAAAAAATCTTAAAACCAATTTTATTTTATTTTATTTGTTGGTTTCAAACATTCGGATATTCTAAACAATAACTGAACATTTTCACATTTATGTTAACGTTTAAAATAAAATAAAATAAAATAAAATAAATACAAGGCAAAGGAAAAGAGCTAGGCATTTAAAAAAACATAAAAATAAAACAGTAAACATAAAAAGCTAAAAAATAAAAAAGTCTTAAATCCAATTTTATTTTATTTTATTTTATTTGTTGGTTCCAAACATTATAATATTCTAAACAATAATTGAACATGTTCACATTTACGTTAATATTTAAAATAAAATAAAATAAAATAAAATAAAATAAAATAAAATAAAATAAAATAAAATAAATACAAGGCAAAGGAAAAGAGCTAGGCATTTAAAAAAAAACATAAAAATAAAACAGTAAACATAAAAAGCTAAAAAATAAAAAAGTCTTAAATCCAATTTTATTTTATTTTATTTTATTTGTTGGTTCCAAACATTATAATATTCTAAACAATAATTGAACATGTTCACATTTACGTTAATATTTAAAATAAAATAAAATAAAATAAAATAAAATAAAATAAAATAAAATAAAATAAAATAAAATAAAATAAAATAAAATAAAATAAAATAAATACAAGGCAAAGGAAAAGAGCTAGGCATTTTAAAAAAAACATAAAAATAAAACAGTAAACATAAAAAGCTAAAAAATAAAAAAGTCTTAAATCCAATTTTATTTTATTTTATTTTATTTGTTGGTTCCAAACATTATAATATTCTAAACAATAATTGAACATGTTCACATTTACGTTAATATTTAAAATAAAATAAAATAAAATAAAATAAAATAAAATAAAATAAAATAAAATAAATACAAGGCAAAGGAAAAGAGCTAGGCATTTAAAAAAAAAACATAAAAATAAAACAGTAAACATAAAAAGCTAAAAAATAAAAAAGTCTTAAATCCAATTTTATTTTATTTTATTTTATTTGTTGGTTCCAAACATTATAATATTCTAAACAATAATTGAACATGTTCACATTTACGTTAATATTTAAAATAAAATAAAATAAAATAAAATAAAATAAAATAAATAAAATAAAATAAAATAAAATAAAATAAAATAAAATAAAATAAAATAAAATAAAATAAATTCAAGGCAAAGGAAAAGAGCTAGGCATTAAAAAAAAAAAACAGTAAAATAAAACAGTAAACATAAAAAGCTAAAAAATAAAAAAGTCTTAAATCCAATTTTATTTTATTTTATTTTATTTGTTGGTTCCAAACATTATAATATTCTAAACAATAATTGAACATGTTCACATTTACGTTAATATTTAAAATAAAATAATATAAAATAAAATAAAATAAATTAAATACAAGGCAAAGGAAAAAAGCCAGGCATTAAAAAAAAACATTAAAAAAAACATAAATATAAAAAGTAAAAAAAAAAGCAAAAAAGCAAAAACATCCAGCAATCACTAAAGACATGTTTCTGTTTCTACATCCAAGAGTCACCAGTACAGACAGCAGACATTTGTAAGAACCGCTGTAAAGCTCTCTCAAAGCTCATAGCGAGCCTATCTGCAGAGAAAAGTCTCACAAGCCGCTCTCCTCTGTCAAAAAGACAAACTGAGGACTTTGGCTTGAAGAAATCCAATCCTCTGGCAGGAGACTAACCTGTTCAAAGGCGGTGAGGGAAGCGTGCGGACCACCTCAGAGAGGCCTTCGGTCTGCTTCTCTACTAACCCAAAACCATTTCTTTCTATGAAAAGATTCAAAACTTCTAGACTTTTACTGAGATGAGTTTAGTCGCCGATTCTCTCAAACAGCACTCTGAATAAAGAGCACTTTATCACAGAGATGTGAAAAACTATATTTGTGCAATTCACTAGCCGGTGTATGGATTGAATGACTAGTCAACAAATCAGAATAAAAGATCTATTTTAGGTTCATGGACATGTTTCTTGCCATACATGACAAGGTCTACATTTATAAAGAGCAAAATGGGGAAAAAAATGCATGAGTCTCATAACTTGTTTTTAAAACTTACACCATTTCTAACTTCATGTATCAAAAACATTGTGAGAAGCAACGGTCAAGGACTATTCAGATCAATGGTTTCTTAAAGAGACAGTTTATCCGAAAAATTTAAATTACCCTATTACCCAGATTAACTCGCCCTCAAGCCATCCTAGGTGTTTATGACTTTCTTCTTTCAGACGAATACAATCAGAATTGTATTAAAAAATGTCCGTGCTCTTTCAAGAGAGATCTTGTATCTTATTTTACCAAATTAAGAGGGATCATACGAAATGCATGTTATTTTTATTTTTTTTATTTAGTACTGACCTCAATAAGATATTTCACATAAAAGATGTTTGCATATAGTCCACAAGAGAAAATTATAGTTGAATTTAGAAAAATTACCCTGTTCAAAAGTTTACATAGGCTTGATTCTTAATACTGTGTTATTACCTGAATAATACACAGCTGTGTTTTTTTGTTTTTTTTTGTCCCTTGTTTGTCTTAAACAGTTAAACTGCCTGCTGTTCTGTGTTTTTCCAGCGTTTTTGACTATATGAACCCTTTCAAACAACAACTGTATGATTTTGAGATCCATCTTTTCACACTGAGGACAACTGAGGGACTCATATGTAACTATTATTGAAGCTTTAAACGCTCACTGATGCTTCAGAAAGAAAAACGATGCATTAAGAGCTGGGGGGTGAAAACTTTTTTAATTTGAAGATCAGGGTAAATTTAACTTATTGTGTCTTCTGGGAAACATGCATCTTCTGCAGCTTCTGAAGGGCAGTACTAAATGAAACAAATATGATGTTTAGGCAAAATAAGAAAAATGTACACATTTTAATTTTGTTCAAAAGTTTTCACCCCCTGGATCTTAATCCATAGTTTTTCTTTCTGGAGCAACAGAGAGCATTTGAACCTTTTGTAATAGTTGTATATGAGTCCCTCGGTTGTCCTCAGTGTGAAATGATGGATCTTAAAATCGTAGATCATTCAGGTAACAACATAGTATTAAGAATCAATTAAGAATGTAAGCTTTTGAACAGGGAAATTTTCAACTATTATTTTCTCTTGTGGACTATGTAAACATCTTTTACGCAAAATATCTTATTCAGGGCAGTACTAAATAAAAAATAACGTGCATTTTGTATGACCCCTCTTCTTTTGCTAAAATAATTAACATTTTGCAGATTCTGCAAGATGTATGTAAACTTTTGACATCGGCTGTATACCTTTACTCCTTATCCAGTAAATAACAAACAACTGAAAATTTTTAAATATTGCTGTGGACAATAAGGGTCATTGGAGTCAAAAAGCTATAAAGCTACAAACTCTCTAACTGACATTAGTTGTTGAACGACTTAGATGTCTATAGCTGGCTTTCTATTATAACACTCAAATAAGCTAAGTTGCTCATGAAAAGGAAGAAAGAAAACAAAAGTCTGGTCTCATTTGTTGTTCATTACACCATTTAAGACACTCTCAGGTTTGGTGCGTTACGGGTAGCTACACAGAAACAATACAATGTCTTTGCACGTTCTCATATTACGTCAACAAGAGCAGCGACTATGTTCTTGTCCAAATTGCGTTTGTACATGTGACCCTGACTCCAAACAGCTCCGCGATGTCAACAGTGATTTAGCATCTCTCGAAGTATAACAGCTCCGCTCTCGATTTATGAGGAGTGAAGCGAAAACCATATTCCCGGACAGACTAAACTGAATCAATTTTAATTGAATCATGGAATATCGCTGTCGAGAGCCTCTTACTAAACTTATATTAACAGGAGAAACTACTCGCTTCCCAGCCGGGGACGGCAATTATTTAACAAGAATGGCACAGCGAATGCTAAATGAGGAGCACTGGCGGAGCTAGAAAATTCCAGCGCTGACCCCCGCAATGATTTCTTCTCTCATGACACGAGGCCATTAGAGATTGTTTTACGCTGGACGCTTTAACAGAAATTCATCATTAGGCCCATAAAGAGCCATTAGATTGGAAAAGATCTTATGCTGTCAAATCCGCTAGAAAATATCTCTCAGAGATCATTTGGGCCCTTTTTTTCCCCGTTCTTGAGCGATACAGAGCAGAACTGTACATGACAAGAGCAAAGCTGCCCAAATAAGGGAGCAAACGAGAGAGCGAGGAAAGCCATTCATCTTCATTTAGCGCTCAGGAGAGAAATTTTAGGCCAAAAATTACTCTTAAATCACGAGGTTACTGTTGTGTAGTCAGAAAGCTTTTGAGAGCCAGTCGTGTTCTATACGCAATACACCATAGACTTCTCATGGGAAAGACAGGAGCATCATCTCTGCTTGCAGACAAAACATGATTTCATTGTGCAGAGTTCATAAATAAACACACATTTCAGGCCCAATCCCTCCGCATACACACACACACTCGCTCATCTGCATGACTGCACACGCTCAAACATTCATATTCAGCTCAGCGACTCGGCTTATCCACTAACCCGCAAAACCCAGGTCCATGTTATAGACCTCATGAGTGATCTTCAAAAGGACGAGCAGGCTGGAAACGTGGGGTTTCCGCTCCGGGTTAACTACACCGCCTGAAGATCCGTGGTGTGGTTTAAAAAGCACACTGCCTCTGCTTCTAATTGGCGTATTGATGCGACATTGAAACTGTTCACGTTCTGTGCATTGACTCAGTCCATCTAGGTCTAAAAAAGCACCCCACAACTCTCAGGAAAAGCACTGCTGAGAGAGACAGGAACCTGTCCTGCATTACACATAATGTAGCTTCAGAGGAAAAAGGACTGAAGTCTAGAGCGCCACATCCGTTGGGGATTCACCGACTCTCTGCCGAGAAGATCTCAC
>NC_133380.1:35302293-35320665 GCF_049309525.1 Garra rufa | reverse complement strand
ATATATATATATATATATATATATATATATATATACCCCTTCATTACCTGCAAACCAAAACACAGGCAATGGTGCTGCAAGCTCCTCTGGTCTACAGCTCTTAAGAGCCTAATTTGCTGTGAAATACTGAGTATTTCTATAGCAGGTGAACAAAAGCTGAAGGATGAGAGATCTAACCCCTCTCATCCCCCTCTTGCGTCCCTCGCTCCCTTTTTGCCAAAACACATCTCAAAGGCTAATCAGATTTGGAAAAAAAATGAAAAGGTTTCCAAAGGACAAGCCCCATAATCCTGAACCCCACCCGTCCCCCTCTCCCTCCCCTTGTCTGTGCAAAAAAAAAAAAAAAAAAAAAAAACGCGGCAGGAGTTGTGCTGCACTCCTTCCAACCTCCAATGACCTCACCACTGCTGGCTTTGTCAGGTTACCACAGGCAACGTTGGCCTTACTCTTGAGTAGCAGTTGGCTGCGTGGAGAGGCGACCCTCCTTTTGACGGGAACATGCCCCCACAGACCCCCTCCAGAAACCCTGAAAAAACCATCCCACAGGGATGGGGCAATCACTCAGGGACCCTACCAGCACAATTCTGAACTCTGAGATGGAAAGATGTCCAGTTTATGATTTTTTTTTCTCCTAAAACCAAATGATCCAAAAAAGTGGTGAGTTTTGAGTGTTCATAGGGCCTAATGGTTCAGCTCCCAGTTTCTGTACATTCCCTCTTACTTCATTAACAGGACATGTTCCAGCAACTGTGGCTTTCTACAGTGATCACATTAAACATGGACAGTGAAACAGCTACCTACAGTCAATATATGCATCTTCAAATATGTAAAAGTTGCCAGTGTTTTTAGCAGTGGTGTATAAAGTACCTGAAAGCCACACTTAAGTAAAAGTACAGATATCTTACCAGAAAATGACTTTGGTAGAAGTTGAAGTCACCATTTAGAATATTACTTGAGTAAAAGTCTTAAAGTATGTGATATTTATTGTACTTAAGTACAAAGTATTTTTTTTTTTATCTTAAATGTACTTAAGTATTGAAAGTAATGTAAAAGTACAAGTAAATGCATTTTTTTTCCGCAATTGCGAGTTTATATCATTCATTTTTGAGAAAAAAACGTCAGAATTATCAGTTTATACTGCAATTCTGACTTTATTTCTCACAGTTGAGTTTATATCACCCAATTCAGAGAAAAAAAGTCAGATTTGTGAGATACAAAACTCGCAATTGCGAGAAAACAGAATTGCAAGATACAAACTTGCATTTGTGAGGAAAATTATTTTTTTCTGAGTTTATATCTTGCAATTCTGACTTTATTTCTCGCAATTGCACGTTTATATAACCCAATTCTGAGAAAAAAAGTCAGAATTTAGTTTTTTCTCACGCAATTCTGGGAGTAAAAAAGCCAGAATTTCCTGAAAAGAAGCTACAAACTCGCATTTGTGAGAAAAAAAGTCACAATTGTGAATTTTATCTCGCTATTCTGACATTTTATCTCAGAAAAAAGTCAGAATTGCGAGATAAAATTCACAATTCTGACTTATTATGAGTTTATAAACTTTGTGTTTGCTCACAAAAACATTTGTGACAGAAATAAAGAGTTGAAAAAAAGAAAACCAAATTTCAATGCAAATGCAAATTTTTTTTTTTAAATAAAGGCAATACATTTTTTAAAATAAAAGCAATATATTTGTGAGCAAACACTTTCTAGATAGAACACAATACTTTTGTGAGATCATTTTTTTTTCATACAGTTTTGCAAAATTAAGAAAAAATACTTTTTTCTCACAGTTGCAAGTTTACATGTCGCAATTCTGACTGAGATCCTGACTTCTGACTATTTTGTAGTAAGTAACGAAAATGCTTCAGGAAATGTATTGGAGTAAAATTATAAATTTTAATTTGGAAATGTAGTGGAGTAAAAGTAAAAGTAGGCTGAAAAATAAAAACTCAAGTAAAGAACAGATACTCCCAAAAAATACTTAATACTGTACTGTATTACACCACTGGTTTTTAGTTCATCAGTGTTTTTTTTTTGGTTTTTTTGGGGTTTTTTTTCCAAAATGCAGAGAGAGTGTGCGTTGCCAGGTTGTGAAGATTAAGCAAACCACTGGGCAGAAAATATATATCGATTTAAGATAAAAGCTCTGATTGGGAGATTTAAGCTCTTGACATCTGGGAACCGCAAACATTTAAGCTCGTGGAGGCTTGCTACCAATGCAACATAACGCAAATGTCAAATTAAAATGAAAGGATAAATAACCAGAAGGCAAATATTGCAGATGATTATGCTTAGGAAATTGAGAGAATCGTGATCATGATTAATACATGATTTATCACGCAGCCCTAGTTACAACCCTGCATTCACTTCTTTTCTCTGCAAAACACACACGCGCGCACAAAAACATAAAGAAAATAAGCCACCTGTAGGTTGACTCACCCCAAAAGTGTAAACACTGAGGTGTTTTCAAAACATTGCTCTGTTTGTTTGAGAATCCCGACCAGCAACAGTGACTCAACCAATGGCGTGACTTTGGGGCGGAGCTAACTGTTCACCCGACCAATGGAAATCAGTGGGAAATGTTTGAAAACAGTCATCACTTTCACTACTCTGGTTGGTGATGGTAGTGACAGAAAAATTACACACTTCAGCTTTAAGACAGAGTCTGCTAAAGCACAGGAAGAAATTAAAAGCAAGAAAGAGGTCAGTTGTTCTTGGAAATCTCTGCCAGCTTTTGTTGCAATCCAGTCACTTGACAATGGTGAAAAAGGATCAATCACGAGAAGTATTAATCAACAGGGGTGCCTGCACCTTGTGAATAAGAAATGAAACAAAGAATCTGTGTCAGCAGTTTCATCTTTGGAAGCTGAGGTGAATTTTTCTAGCTTTCCGCTGTCTTTTCAAGAAGATTTCATAACCCGCCTCATTTGTTCTCAAGATTAATGACCAACGCATTGAAAGGCCATTAAAAAATATGTGCGTGCCCGTGACGCTCATGGTGAGAGAATAAGAAATATCTACGCATCTGACATGGCCCCAAATGGAAATTTGGAAAATCTGCTTTTGCAATGTCTCTGCATAATAAAAAAATAAAAAATAAAACATAGTCCACTGCAACATATATGGGCCATTCTACAGAATTGGTGCAAACTGCTGTCCCACAATCAAAAAACACAATTTAAAAAGCAGTAAAGTATTCAAATCTTAGATGTTTCCTAAGATCCTTCTACATAAACAAAATGTTTTATTGTACACATTTTATTGTACACATATATATACAAAAAACATTTTTGTATTATAGTATGTTTCAGTAGTGTTTTAGTATGTTAGTTAAAATTCTGTAATGCTACCAAAACATTAGTCACTACCGAAAATGTGCTGTCATGACCAAAACATGGGATGTTTGGTCAACAATAAAGTATACTGAATTATCAACTAAGATGTTATGATAGTTTTTGGTTCAATGTATATTCAAACTAATGAATCCTTAAGTTTGAAATCAGTATGATCAACTTTTTGCCTTTTACAAAGAAAAATTTGATTCAAAATACAACAAATCTCATAAATCACACTTGAAATATAGTTACAATTGTACTTGTTATTGATTTATCTCTGAAAACTTGTAATAAAATAGAAAAAAATATATATTTACAAGGAAGATGTAAGCAAAATCTTAATAGGTCAATGTAACTCTTTTTATTCAATTATACAGTTCTGTGTTTCAGTCGTGCCAAATTTGGGGAGAGGACAATAATCCAAAACTATTATGTATTTGCATACATACAAAATTAAAATTACTAACCGATATTAATAACCCATATATCCAAGAAAAATACACTGTCATTGTTTACTCATCCCCATGCTTTTATTAATCTTTGTGTAGCTTTGAAATGTCTTTGTTCCTCACCAAAAGCTATTGTATTTCTTCAGAAGACTTAAATAACAGCATACAGGTATCAAACAACACGTGGGTGAGTAAACGATGACAGAATTCTCATTTTCGCCGATCCCTTTACGATCTCGACCCAAAGTCAGTCTTCCGAATCATTAATTTAACAACCACTGTCTGTTCTCGATCCAAATGGAATGAGACTTCCAGCCGAGTTGGGAGAGAGAACCCATCCTGACTTCATCATCCCATTTGTCAATACTCGCAAATAAAGTCTTTTTCGGCCTATTGACTGCAGATTGCCGATGCGGGGTGCGTTGTGTGATTGCAGCTCGCTAATGCGGGGAGAGAGGTGCTGGGTAACTGCAGATTGCCGATGTGGGGAGCACTGCGTTCTGTGACCGTGCCTCCGCTGAGACAAACAAAGCAGGTGAGTGAGAGGCGGAAAAGGATGTTGCGGAGGGGAATTCGGCATCCCACTTCATCAGAGAGTTCTTATCCTCGTTAAAGGATTATTGATTGGAGAAGTTCATTAAAGCCTCTTTTCTGACACATCTCTGAGAATCGGCGGCAGTAACACGGCTTAATAATTTGTTACTCGCTGGCCTTTCTCTTCGCTCCTGCTCCAGTGAGATTTATCAAGCCAGAGATCAGTCAAAAGGCATGCAGGATCCCTCAACGGTGTTCACACAGATCGCAAAAACTAGTTTCTGTCACACAGCAGATTAAAGGATTTGTCCAAAAATGAAAATTCACGTCACATCGTTTGAAACCTGTTTGAATGATGTGCATGCAGCCAAATCTAAATGAATGTTTTGTAAATGAATCCACTTTTGGTTCAGATCTTTCCAATGATTCTGAATGATTTGTTTACAAATTGGACTGATCCTGTACCTCAACTGACTTTGATCTGATCCTCACAAAAAGCTTTTGTATGACTCCTGAAGACTTGGAATAAAGCATATGTGAACCTGGACCACAAAACCAGTTAAATAGCATGGGTGTATTTGTAGCAATAGCCAAAAATACATTGTATTTGTCAAAAAAAAAAAAAAAAAAATCATTAGGATATCAAATAAAGATCAAGATGTTCCATGAAAATATTTAGTAAATTTCCTACCATAAATATATCAAACTTTAATTTTTAATTAGTAATATGCATTGCTAAGAACTTCTTTAGGACAACTTTAGAGACGATTTTCTCAATATTTCGATTTTTTTGCACCCTCGGATTCCAGATGTTCAAATAGTTTTATCTTGGTCTAAATATTGTGCTATCCTAACAAACCATACATCAATGGAAAACTTATTTATTTACCTTTCAATTTGAAAAAATTGACCCTTTATGACTGGTTTTGTGATCCAGGGTCACATATATACATATAATTATATGTGCGTTTTCAGAAACTTAATAAAAATAAGGTGCTTTAAATGGTTCTTTACAACGATGCCATAGACGAACCATTTTTGGTTCCACAAAGAACCATTCAGTCAAAATTACTTTAGAGAACCATCTTTTTCTTACCTTTTTATAATCTAAAGAACCTTCTTTGTGAAACAGAAAGGTTCTTTGGATGTTAAAGGAACCATTTAGACAAAAAAAGGCTCTTCTATGGCATTGTGAAGCACCTTTATTTTTAAGAGTGTAATCACACGGTAATTCTTTCCACACTGTAAAAACAAACAAACAAAAAAAAGCAATTTGTTGAGTAAACTTAAAATTATTTGTTATCCTGCTGCCTTAAAATTTTAAGTTCAGTCAGCTTAAATAAGCTTAGTTGACTTGAAATGTTACGTTGTACTAAGAGACAACTTAGATATTTGAGTTGACTTAAAAAAAATTAGGTTTGTTAAACTTAAAAGCTGGGTAAGTTACCTGGCTGCCTTAAAAAAAGTTGAATCAACTCAAATATCCAAGTTGTCACGTAGTTCAACTTAACATTTTAAGTTGACTAAACTTTTTTGAGTTGACTGAACTTAAAATTATAAGGCAGCGAGGTAATTTTAAGTTGATTCAACAAATTGTTTTTTAAAGTGCAGGGTCATAATAATAAATGTAAAAAAAATCATTAAACAAGCATCAGTTGAAGTCAAATATGTTTTTATATTTAAAAAATGTACTTAAATAACCAAAACGGAAGTAAAAATGAATAAAATCTGTATACAGACTACAAAACAAAACAATATAAATGGCAACAACATACAATTAAATCACTAAAACTACATTTTTAAATTGTAATTTAAAAAAATAAAAAAGAGAATATAAAATCAAATTCAGAATGCCTTTATAAACCTCGACAGTACTAAATTTACCAGTTCTTCACAATTTGTGAGCAGTATAGTTCTTCAAAAATTATCCTTTGGCTTTCAATGGGAGTAAGAAGTTTCTGGATAGTTGGAATGACATGAAAGTGTGTAAATAAAGATTTTTTTTTGGGTGAACTGTCACTTTGGACCTATAAGAGACAATCTGAGATGAATCAGAAGACAAAATAATGTCTGTTTCTTTTTACTTTCGAGCAGCATTGATTTTTGTGGCATATTTTGTTGCATCCCATACTTTAGGAATCATTCGCTAGATTCTCTTATTTTGGTTTGCCTAGACAATTTTTAGATTTTGATTGAAAACAACGTCTGCATTATTTTCACTGTACAAGGACTTTTAACATGTTGTCCTGATGGCTGCTTTGAAAGTGCTTTAAGAGGAAACACAAAAACACTTTTGACAACCTAAGAAACTTCTACATAAAAGTTGTCTGAATTGAATTTTAACCTGTGAGTTTATTAATGGAACAACAAGCAAGCAGCTTTTAAAAAAAAACAAAATGGAGTTGGAAAGCGCGGTTATAACAAGGCCACTGACAGCTAGTCATCCATATCTGCGAGCGGCCATAAACTACGCTCAGGCTTCGCTTGAGACTGAAGGGGCCCCTTTTATTAGAGCACTTTAGCAGGCCTGGAAAATCTGCCCAGGGTTAAAGAACACCATTTTTCTTGCCATTTTCTTCCTGAGGGAAAAAAAAATCAGCAGCCAAAGTTAATCTAAAGAGACACCCACAGGAACAGCACAGAATCCAAGAACAACCCTTCAGTTTTGTCTCTAGAGCGACTGCAGCCAGCACTGAGGAGAAACAGCCGTGTGAAGAGACAGCTATGACGACCCTTGAAAAGGTCTTGAGGCGACGGAGAGTCTGTAACTTTAGAGTACATGTGCCCATGCTTTGGTCTAAAACTGCTATGGGTTTACATTCATTGTGGGAGTAGAAAATATTGTTACAGTAAAGCAGGAGAACATGACTGTAATTTGAAATGCTGATAAATACAAACACATAATCATTTCTATTGTGGTTATGCCAGTATTTTCTGCACCGCTTGTTAGCAGTGCTGTATATCAAATGCATGACAAACTAAATCATATTTTACTCTAGTTGGGAATTTGAGTTTACAGTCTAAATTAAATCTGATGAGATAAAAAAAGACTACATACTGTAAAATAATGACAAGAAAACATCTTTATATTGAGACAAAACAAACAAAGTGTGACCAGTGCAGTTTGAATCATTCAAAAAGACTCACAAACTCACAGTTACAAGTTTGAGTCACTAAAGTTTTGGATTTATATCAATTATTTATAAATAGGTTTTCAAAAAGGTTTTCAGTACAAGTTATTTAAAACAAAAAGCTGTGCAAACTCTATTTTGAAAATTCTTCTGAAAGACAACACTCATCATGCTCAACTAAAAACCACAATGGCCATATAACAAATACAATAGATATAGATATATTTTATTTTTTAATAAAGTTGTTTCAATGTAATGTACATAAAAAAAAAATTACAGTACCATTTTAAAATTTGGGGTCGATAAGATTTGTAAAATATTTTTGAAAGAAGTTACAGATTTTTAGTAAGGCTGCAATTATTCGATTAAAAATACAGTAGAAACAGAAATATTATTACAAATTAAATCCTTATTTTTTTTCTTTATTCTTTTTTTAATTGTAATATTAAATTATATAATATTATATTATTATTGTTATTGTTATTATTATTAGTTCATATAATCACTTAATCACTGTAAAACTGTATATACATTATATTGCAATTATGTAATAAACTTAATTGCAAATTGCAAATAAAATGTTCTTTTATACATATTTGCTTTTGTAGTCTACTCTAAATCATATATATATATATATATATATATATATATATATATATATATGAGATGAGCGATAAACTATATATATGCTTTTGGACACAATCGATTTCCTTTCCCATAAGCCCTTCACTTAATCTCTATCTTAATACAATGATATTATTTATTTTGCAGCAGCCTTGTAATAAGCAGGATGACTTACAGTCAGCCGTCATTATGACAAAACGAACCCCTTCAAGCATGACAAGTCCTGATTCACCCTGTTGGGGTTTATTCATAATGACCAGCCAATTGTACATTATGCCTGAGGCCTGCTGAGGTTTCTATGGCGACTATATGTTTCAGTTACCATCTAAACATGGATCAACTGTGTAAGATTCAGGCCCTTGAGCTTACTTCTGTCAAACTCGTCGACTCGGGCACTTTTGTACGACATGTAAATACGCTCTGCGGGTAACGCATAAGAACACGGGCCAAAACGCTGTCCCTGTCGAGCTGAAGGATACGTTTTTTTCTGAGGCGTGTGGCCATGTTTCTCTTGTCCAGATTAAATCCTTAGGCTCCAGAACCGAGAGCCACACGGAAACAGTCCAGCGTTGGCTAATCCGCTGTGGGCTGTCAGCCCCTCACATCCACCCGTGAGTTGACGGAGACGGTTTGAGCTCGGTAACAGACACGAGTTCATTAATCACCCACCGATTCTCCCACCGTCACATCTGACAGACCGAGCAAGCGTGTTTGCCAGAGAGCCTGACGTCCAACTCATGCAACTTAACGCAGCAGGTTAGGGAAAGAAAAGCAATAATGAAAGAGAAGAGGGGGGCTGGGGTGGGGGGTCTCTCTTTGGCGACGCGGATTCGTGCGCTTGAATTCATCAGAACCTGAACATGTGCTCGGTTATTAATAAGGAGCTCATCAAGGACACTGGAAGGGAGCCCACTGCTTCGTAATTGAGATTCTGAAATCAGGATCCTCTTTTTGTTCCTGAAGCTCCGCCCACATTTTCTAACAGTACATTTCACAGTTATGATTCAAATTTTCGGAACTGTGAACCGGAACTTATTCAGAACTAATTCTGTGTTCTGAAAAATTGTGGAAGCTCAAGAAATTCATAACTTTTGGTTCTGATGCAACATGTGAGCGAAGCATATTTTATATGCATATAGTGAGCATATCCTATTTTAGTAGGGCAGTATGAAAACCACAGGTGGAATCCATTCATAAAAATGGAATCTACTTTGAAACTACAGGTGGACTCCAGTCATAAAAACCGATTTTGATTTAAAAAAAAAAATGGAATCATGCATGAGCAGAGCAGAATCTAGTCAAAAATGGAATACATGTGGAAAACACAAATGGAATCCAGTCATAAAAATGGAATCAACAAAGAAAGCACGGGCAGAATCCAGTCCCAAATTGAAATTGATGTGGAAAACAGAGCTGGAATTCAGTCACAAAAATAGAATCGACGAGGAAAACGAGTGCAGAATCCAGTCACAAAAATGGAATCGATGTGAAAAACATGGGCAGAATCCAATTTTAAAAAATAATAAACATCAAACATTCACAGAGGCTGAATCCAATTATAAAAATGTAACTGATGTGGAAAACATGGGCAGAATCCAGTCATAAAACTAGAATCAATATGGAAAACATGGGCGGATTCAAGCCATAAAAATGGAATTGACATGGGAAACAAGGACAGAAACCAATCATAAAATAGAATCAACGTGGAAAACATGGATGGAATCCAGTCATAAAAATGGAATCGACACAGAAAACATGGACGGAATCCAGACATAAAAATGGAATCGACACAGAAAACATGAATGGAATCCAGTCATAAAAATGGAATCAACGTGGAAAACATGGGTGGAATCCAGTGATAAAAACAGAATTGATGCAGAAAACTGTTTAAGTCATAAAAATGGAATCGATGTAAAAAACATGGGCAGAATCCAATTTAAAAAAATAATAAACATCAAACATTCACAGAGGCTGAATCCAATTATAAAAATGTAACTGATGTGGAAAACATGGGCAGAATCCAGTCATAAAACTAGAATCAATATGGAAAACATGGGCGGATTCAAGCCATAAAAATGGAATTGACATGGGAAACAAGGACAGAAACCAATCATAAAATAGAATCAACGTGGAAAACATGGATGGAATCCAGTCATAAAAATGGAATCGACACAGAAAACATGGACGGAATCCAGACATAAAAATGGAATCGACACAGAAAACATGAATGGAATCCAGTCATAAAAATGGAATCAACGTGGAAAACATGGGTGGAATCCAGTGATAAAAACAGAATTGATGCAGAAAACTGTTTAAGTCATAAAAATGGAATCGATGTAAAAAACATGGGCAGAATCCAATTTAAAAAAATAATAAACATCAAACATTCACAGAGGCTGAATCCAATTATAAAAATGTAACTGATGTGGAAAACATGGGCAGAATCCAGTCATAAAACTAGAATCAATATGGAAAACATGGGCGGATTCAAGCCATAAAAATGGAATTGACATGGGAAACAAGGACAGAAACCAATCATAAAATAGAATCAACGTGGAAAACATGGATGGAATCCAGTCATAAAAATGGAATCGACACAGAAAACATGGACGGAATCCAGACATAAAAATGGAATCGACACAGAAAACATGAATGGAATCCAGTCATAAAAATGGAATCAACGTGGAAAACATGGGTGGAATCCAGTGATAAAAACAGAATTGATGCAGAAAACTGTTTAAGTCATAAAAATGGAATCGATGTAAAAAACATGGGCAGAATCCAATTTTAAAAAATAATAAACATCAAACATTCACAGAGGCTGAATCCAATTATAAAAATGTAACTGATGTGGAAAACATGGGCAGAATCCAGTCATAAAACTAGAATCAATATGGAAAACATGGGCGGATTCAAGCCATAAAAATGGAATTGACATGGGAAACAAGGACAGAAACCAATCATAAAATAGAATCAACGTGGAAAACATGGATGGAATCCAGTCATAAAAATGGAATCGACACAGAAAACATGGACGGAATCCAGACATAAAAATGGAATCGACACAGAAAACATGAATGGAATCCAGTCATAAAAATGGAATCAACGTGGAAAACATGGGTGGAATCCAGTGATAAAAACAGAATTGATGCAGAAAACTGTTTAAGTCATAAAAATGGAATCGATGTAAAAAACATGGGCAGAATCCAATTTAAAAAAATAATAAACATCAAACATTCACAGAGGCTGAATCCAATTATAAAAATGTAACTGATGTGGAAAACATGGGCAGAATCCAGTCATAAAACTAGAATCAATATGGAAAACATGGGCGGATTCAAGCCATAAAAATGGAATTGACATGGGAAACAAGGACAGAAACCAATCATAAAATAGAATCAACGTGGAAAACATGGATGGAATCCAGTCATAAAAATGGAATCGACACAGAAAACATGGACGGAATCCAGTCATAAAAATGGAATCGACACAGAAAACATGAATGGAATCCAGTCATAAAAATGGAATCAACGTGGAAAACATGGGTGGAATCCAGTGATAAAAACAGAATTAATGCAGAAAACTGTTTAAGTCATAAAAATGGAATCGATGTAAAAAACATGCACAAAATCTTGTCATAACGATAAAAACAACATGGAAAACATGGGCGGAATCCAATCATAAAAATGCAATCGACGTGGAAAACATAGTCAGAATCCAGTCATAAAACTAGAATCAACATGGAAAAAATTCTGGGATGAAATCCAGTCATAAAAATTGAATCTATGTAGAAAACATGGCTGGAATCCAATAATGAAAACAGAATCGACCTGGAAAACATGGGTGGAATCCAATCATAAAAATGCAATCGATGTGGAAAACATGGGCAGAATACAATCATAAAAATTGAATCTATGTAGGAAACATGGGTGGAATCCAGTCATAAAGATAGAATTGACGTGGAAAACATGGGCAGAATCCTATAATAAAAATTTAATTAATGTGAACAACATTGAAGAAATCCAGTCATAAAAAAGTAATCTATATGGAAAACATGCGTGGAATCCAGTCATAAAACTGGAATCAACATGGAAAAAATCTGTGTGTAATCCAGTCATAAAAATGGAATCTATGTGGAAAACATGGGTAGAATCCAGTCATAAATATAAAATCGACATGGAAAACATGGACGGAATCCAGTCATAAAACTGGAATAGTTGTGGAAAACATGGACGGAATCCAGTTATAAAAATGGAATTGACATGGAAAACATGGACAGAATCCAGTCATAAAAATGGAATCAACGTAAAAACCATGGGCGGAATCCAGTCATAAAAATGGAATTGGCGTGGAAAACATGGGCAAAATCCAGTCATAAAACTGGAATCAATATGAAAAAAATTGGGCCGAATCCAGTCATAAAAATTGAGTCGAAATGAAAAACATGGACGAAATCCAGTCATACAAATACAATCAATGTGAAAAACATGGACGGAATCCATATAAAAAATTGAACTGACTGCATAATGTGCATTGTGACAATTTGGCACATTTTAGATAAATAAAAAAGTTGGGCTGTACAAATAATCAAATATGCACTAGAGTCGGCTGCAAAAAGACTATTTAAACATGAAGTGTGCATGTTCTACGTAATGTTTAGTTGTAAATTGTTGAGTACTGTTCATTAGGTTTCCATAATATTTTTAATTAGAAAAAAAAAGCAGTTCAAGAAATTAGAATCATCAGGCAGAACTAGAACTAGATTCCCAACCCTAGTTACAAACCCGTTTTACGATTCCCAACCCTAGTGATGTCACAATCAATACAACCAAAGTGAGGTCACACAGTCCTTCGAGCAATGCCCTTTCCTTTCCATTTTCCCCTCCAGCAGAGGAAAAGGTGCTAATGTCATTAGTGAATTCACTTTAGGGGATTACCTCTGAATTAGAGGACAGTAATCCCTATAGATCAGCACACAACATCATATTTCAGCTTTTCTATAGGATTAGCACTATGCAGCGCTCTTCCCTGTGTAGTCAGATGTGGCAAACACCTCTGACAAGGAACTGACTCATGGGATTTTTAAGGGTGGATAAAGCTGCCAAGAGCATGAATCATTGTGCGCTAACAAAAATCGGAAAAGACGTTTATCAGGTTTGAGGTACCTCTTCCCGTCCAGTGCGCCCCACAGAGAAAAGAAAAAGCACAAATGAGATCACTTTAACATCTCAATAAATGGCAATAAAAAAGTCCAAATTGAGACAACTAAAATTATACATAATATACATATACATAAACATTTTCTGATATTTAAAAAAAACTTACTGACCTTGGCACACAGTCATGAGGGTCTGCAGGAGGCCTCTTTTTTTCTACATGTTTCGGCATTTTGGTTGGACCACATGACTTTGATTTAGCAGACAAAAGTTGTTCAAATATTAATAAGCTGTGAATAATTAATAAGCTGTCTCACATGTGTCACCTCTAGATCTCAACAACGTCTCAAACTGTGCTCACAGTTCCAAAGACATCTGCAATCAGTAATCAGAAACGTCAAAATGAACTCAAACAATTCTTCCAAAACCAAATTACACACACAATGCTATTTAAAGGGAAAGTTCACCTAAAATATGAAGATTCTGTCATTTACTCACCCTCAAGTTGTTCCTGCATGAGTTTCTGTCTTCTGTTAAACATAGAAGACATTTTGAAGAATGTTAACCAAACAATTGTTGGTCCCTACTGCCTTCCATAGTATGGAAACAAATAAATACTATGGAAGGCAGTGTGGATCAAAAATGCAAAATATCTTCAATCGTGTTCAACAGAACAGAAACTCATACAGGTTTGCAACTTGAAAATGAGTAAATGACAGAATTTATTTTTTATTTTTTATTTTTTTGGATATGAAAGACAAACATCTAGCCTTTGTGTGTCCAGGAATATTGGATAATTTGAATTTGTTGACCAAAAACCTTTCCATGCATCGCAGCTTTCAATACTTCCTTCAAATATGATCATATTGACAATGATGACAGACTGTTGTTTTGTTTGATCGACTACAACAAACTTGCCACACTGTGGAAGCAAAAGAAAAAACTTGACAAATCAAAACAGAATTGATGGAGAAAACATGGACAGAATCCAGTCATAAAGATGAAATTAACATGAAAAAAATTAATAATAATCTGGACAGAATCCAGTAATAGAAATGGAATCGATGTGGAAAACATGGGTGGAATCCAGTCATAAAAATGGAATCAATGTGAAAAACATGGACGGAATCCATTCATAAAAATGGAATCAATGTTGAAAACATGGACGGAATCCATTCATAAAAATGGAATCAATGTTGAAAACATGGACGGAATCCATTCATAAAAATGGAATCAATGTTGAAAACATGGACGGAATCCATTCATAAAAATGGAATCAATGTTGAAAACATGGACGGAATCCATTCATAAAAATGGAATCAATGTTGAAAACATGGACGGAATCCATTCATAAAAATGGAATCAACGTTGAAAACATGGACGGAATCCATTCATAAAAATGGAATCAATGTTGAAAACATGGACGGAATCCATTCATAAAAATGGAATCAATGTTGAAAACATGGACGGAATCCATTCATAAACATGGAATCAACATGGAAAACATGGATGGAATCCAGTCAACAATCCTTCCAAAACCAAATTACACACACAATGCTATTTAAAGGGGCAGTTCACCCAAAAATATTAAAATTCTGTCATTTACTCAGCCTCAAGCTGTTCCTGCATGAGTTTCTTTCTTCTGTTAAACATAGAAGATATTTTAAAGAATGTTGGTAACCAAAAAATTGTTGGTTCCTACTGCCTTCCATAGTATCCAAACAAATAAATACTATGGAAGACAGTTTGGACCAAAAACACCAAAATATATTCAATTGTGTTAACAGAACAGAAACTCATACAGGTTTTAGAAGCAACTTAAAAATGAGTAAATGACAGAATTGTCTTCTTTGAATATGAAAACTGAACCACTGCTTTCTCTCATGTGTCCAGGAATATTGGACTATTTGAATTTGTTAACCAAAACATTTCCTGTGCATCGTAGCTCTCAATACTTCCTTCAAATATGATAATATTAACAATGATGACAGATTGATTTTGTTTTGTTTGATCGACTAAAACAAACTTGCCACACTATGGAAGTAAAAGAAAAAAACTTGACAGAAACCATAAAGATGAAATCAACATGGAAAACATGAGCGGAATCCAATCATAAAAATGGAATCAACGTGGAAAACATGGATGAAATCCAGTCATAAAAATCTAACCAACGTGAAAAACATGGATGAAATCCAGTCATAAACATGGAATCAACATGGAAAACATGGATGAAATCCAGTCAACAATTCTTACAAGACCAAAATACACACACAATGCTATTTAAAGGGGCAGTTCACCCAAAATATGAAAATTCTGTCATTTACTCACCCTCAAGTTGTTCCTGCATGAGTTTCTTTCTTCTGTTAAACATAGAAGATATTTTAAAGAACATTGGTAACCAAAAAATTGCTTGTCCCTATTGCCTTCCATAGTATGGAAACAGATAAATACTATAAAAGGCAGTGTGGACCAAAAACGCTAAATATCTTCAGAAACTCACACAGGTTTAGAAGGTTTAGAATGGTCTTTTTTAGATATATAAGATGAACCTCTAGCCTCTCTCGTGTGTCCAGGTATATTGGACCATTTGAATATGTTGACCAAAACATTTTCCATGCATCGCAGCTCTCAATACTTCCTTCAAATATGATAATATTGACAATGATGACAGACTGATGTTGTTTTGTTTGATCGACTACAACAAACTTGCCACACTTTTGAAGCAAAAGAAAAAAACTTGACAAATTAGACTTGACCACCGCTGTCTTGTTAGACACAATCAAACCACAGCCTGAACTGTCAGTCATTTTTCCGCTGACTGTTACAGCGTCACCGCCGGAGCCCTGAGCCGCACTTACACAGGAAGTAAGAAAACATACTTAGTCTGAGTGTAACAGCATAATCGTGTAGACATACATAGAAAGATGTCGGCCGGGACACGTGAACACATTCTGACAAGTTTGCTTGTAAGAAGCACATTTACAAATTAACAGGAACAGGCGATTCAGAAATAAGTAATAATTATGTGCCTCTCATGTCCTCAGCGGTTTGTGCCGCTCTCTGGGCTCACGGGGACGAGTCATTAGTGTCATCCGAGGTGAGAGAACGCAAAACACCAAGCGCTCCATCCGCACAGATTAGTCCAGACGTAAAAATGAATTATAGCTTCATACATGGAAAAAAACAGCCTTGTGAGAAAACAAACAGCACTCTGTGAAAACACAAACGACTACGTTTAACACGGCTAATCAAGCGGTCATCAAAACCATTACTTAAACACGGCGTTTAATGAAGGAGAAAGAGTAAGAAGGTTGATTATGATGATGATGCTAATTAAAGCACGTTCCCAGAAAAGAAAAATACACTGAATTATTCAAAAAAAAAAAAAAAATGAGTAGCGTGTTTGAACAGTAGCTGAATTATTGGTGGTGTGTTCTGTTTGGACACTTGTATCTCGCTTGCTATATTATGAAAAAATGAAAACTCTTCAGGACAAGATAAGGCATTGATATCAACTCACCATTTGGGATTTGTACTGTCGGAGATTGCATATCATGATTATATGAATGAAAGAATTCATAACGCTCAATATGGCAGCTGTAGTATTGAAACATATGTAGTTAAAAGGCTTACAAAAAACAATATTCTGGCTTTAAATGGAAGTGTCACCTTAAATTATGTGTTTATGTGATGAAAAATAAAAAATGTTATTGATTTAGTCTGATTATTATTATAAATGGTTTATATTTTTTTTGCAATTGTGCAAAATCAAAATCTGTTAAAATGTATAAACAAATATTTTTAAAATAGAGATTTATACATCATTTGAACGCTGAAATAGGTTTTCCATTGATGTATGGTTTGTTTTGGTCGAGATACAACTATTTGAAAATCTAGAATCTGAGGGTGTAAAAAAATCTAAATATTGAGCAAATTGCCTTTAAAGTTGTCCAAATGAAGTTCTTAGCAATGCATGTCACTAGTCAAAAATTTGATATATTTACAGTGAGAACTTTACTAAATATCTTCATGGAACATGATCTTTATTTAATATCCTAATGATTTTTGGCATAAAAGAAAAATCTATCATTTTGACCCGTACTATGTATTTTTGGCTATTGCTACAAATATACTGGTGCTGCTTAAGACTGGTTTTGTGGTCCAGGGTCATTATTTGCATTTTATTTTCAACTAAAATGGTTTTAAAATGTCAAACCATTTCATTACGAATGATACAGACTAAAATTATTTCAAATAATACATTTATATGTCTACATGTAAATTTGTTCATATATTTTGACAGATTTTGATTTTGCATGTTATCTGAAGATATAACAATAGCAAGATATTAACAATGCACGAACAATATTTTTACACTCTGTAAAAATTATGTATCAAAGTTAATAACTAATTCATTAATTTTTAATTCATTAATAACTGTACAATGTAATACTGTTTTATGCTTTTACTTTGTTTAATTTAATGTCCTTGCCATTTATTTATAATTATTTGTGAAATTTACTAGCAATTTCTGAAAATCATTTTTTTAATTTTTTGTTTAGTTATATGATAAAATTATCTAAACTAAACACCAAGTCACATTTTATGTCTAGATTATTATTATTATTATTATTATTTTTAAATATGTTTACATTTATTTATCCAGCTATAGAAGTTTGGTATGTTACAATTTGACACATTTTTATTTTTAACTAAAATTATTTTAAAATGACAAATCATTTCATTACGAATAAAACAAACTAAAATGTTTAAAAATAATACATTTCTATTTATACATGCACATTTTTTTTTAAGTTTTGACAGATTTTTGATTTTGCACATTATCTTCAACTAAAATTATTTTTAAATGACAAACCATTTCATTACGAATAAAACAGACTGAAATGATTCATAATGCATTTATACATGTAAATTTGTTCATACATTTTGACAAATCATTTGTTCATATATTATTGAAGATAATGTGCAAAATGAAAATGTCTCAAAATGTAACAATAATTTATATTAATTTTATATCAATTTTATAATATATATATATATATATATATATATATATATATATATATATAAATATATATATATATATTTTTTTTTTTTTTTTTTTTTTATTGCCTTTAAAGTT
>NC_133380.1:35262316-35301793 GCF_049309525.1 Garra rufa | reverse complement strand
AAATACTATGGAAGGCAGTGTGGATCAAAAATGCAAAATATCTTCAATCGTGTTCAACAGAACAGAAACTCATACAGGTTTGCAACTTGAAAATGAGTAAATGACAGAATTTATTTTTTATTTTTTATTTTTTTGGATATGAAAGACAAACATCTAGCCTTTGTGTGTCCAGGAATATTGGATAATTTGAATTTGTTGACCAAAAACCTTTCCATGCATCGCAGCTTTCAATACTTCCTTCAAATATGATCATATTGACAATGATGACAGACTGTTGTTTTGTTTGATCGACTACAACAAACTTGCCACACTGTGGAAGCAAAAGAAAAAACTTGACAAATCAAAACAGAATTGATGGAGAAAACATGGACAGAATCCAGTCATAAAGATGAAATTAACATGAAAAAAATTAATAATAATCTGGACAGAATCCAGTAATAGAAATGGAATCGATGTGGAAAACATGGGTGGAATCCAGTCATAAAAATGGAATCAATGTGAAAAACATGGACGGAATCCATTCATAAAAATGGAATCAATGTTGAAAACATGGACGGAATCCATTCATAAAAATGGAATCAATGTTGAAAACATGGACGGAATCCATTCATAAAAATGGAATCAATGTTGAAAACATGGACGGAATCCATTCATAAAAATGGAATCAACGTTGAAAACATGGACGGAATCCATTCATAAAAATGGAATCAATGTTGAAAACATGGACGGAATCCATTCATAAAAATGGAATCAATGTTGAAAACATGGACGGAATCCATTCATAAACATGGAATCAACATGGAAAACATGGATGGAATCCAGTCAACAATCCTTCCAAAACCAAATTACACACACAATGCTATTTAAAGGGGCAGTTCACCCAAAAATATTAAAATTCTGTCATTTACTCAGCCTCAAGCTGTTCCTGCATGAGTTTCTTTCTTCTGTTAAACATAGAAGATATTTTAAAGAATGTTGGTAACCAAAAAATTGTTGGTTCCTACTGCCTTCCATAGTATCCAAACAAATAAATACTATGGAAGACAGTTTGGACCAAAAACACCAAAATATATTCAATTGTGTTAACAGAACAGAAACTCATACAGGTTTTAGAAGCAACTTAAAAATGAGTAAATGACAGAATTGTCTTCTTTGAATATGAAAACTGAACCACTGCTTTCTCTCATGTGTCCAGGAATATTGGACTATTTGAATTTGTTAACCAAAACATTTCCTGTGCATCGTAGCTCTCAATACTTCCTTCAAATATGATAATATTAACAATGATGACAGATTGATTTTGTTTTGTTTGATCGACTAAAACAAACTTGCCACACTATGGAAGTAAAAGAAAAAAACTTGACAGAAACCATAAAGATGAAATCAACATGGAAAACATGAGCGGAATCCAATCATAAAAATGGAATCAACGTGGAAAACATGGATGAAATCCAGTCATAAAAATCTAACCAACGTGAAAAACATGGATGAAATCCAGTCATAAACATGGAATCAACATGGAAAACATGGATGAAATCCAGTCAACAATTCTTACAAGACCAAAATACACACACAATGCTATTTAAAGGGGCAGTTCACCCAAAATATGAAAATTCTGTCATTTACTCACCCTCAAGTTGTTCCTGCATGAGTTTCTTTCTTCTGTTAAACATAGAAGATATTTTAAAGAACATTGGTAACCAAAAAATTGCTTGTCCCTATTGCCTTCCATAGTATGGAAACAGATAAATACTATAAAAGGCAGTGTGGACCAAAAACGCTAAATATCTTCAGAAACTCACACAGGTTTAGAAGGTTTAGAATGGTCTTTTTTAGATATATAAGATGAACCTCTAGCCTCTCTCGTGTGTCCAGGTATATTGGACCATTTGAATATGTTGACCAAAACATTTTCCATGCATCGCAGCTCTCAATACTTCCTTCAAATATGATAATATTGACAATGATGACAGACTGATGTTGTTTTGTTTGATCGACTACAACAAACTTGCCACACTTTTGAAGCAAAAGAAAAAAACTTGACAAATTAGACTTGACCACCGCTGTCTTGTTAGACACAATCAAACCACAGCCTGAACTGTCAGTCATTTTTCCGCTGACTGTTACAGCGTCACCGCCGGAGCCCTGAGCCGCACTTACACAGGAAGTAAGAAAACATACTTAGTCTGAGTGTAACAGCATAATCGTGTAGACATACATAGAAAGATGTCGGCCGGGACACGTGAACACATTCTGACAAGTTTGCTTGTAAGAAGCACATTTACAAATTAACAGGAACAGGCGATTCAGAAATAAGTAATAATTATGTGCCTCTCATGTCCTCAGCGGTTTGTGCCGCTCTCTGGGCTCACGGGGACGAGTCATTAGTGTCATCCGAGGTGAGAGAACGCAAAACACCAAGCGCTCCATCCGCACAGATTAGTCCAGACGTAAAAATGAATTATAGCTTCATACATGGAAAAAAACAGCCTTGTGAGAAAACAAACAGCACTCTGTGAAAACACAAACGACTACGTTTAACACGGCTAATCAAGCGGTCATCAAAACCATTACTTAAACACGGCGTTTAATGAAGGAGAAAGAGTAAGAAGGTTGATTATGATGATGATGCTAATTAAAGCACGTTCCCAGAAAAGAAAAATACACTGAATTATTCAAAAAAAAAAAAAAAAATGAGTAGCGTGTTTGAACAGTAGCTGAATTATTGGTGGTGTGTTCTGTTTGGACACTTGTATCTCGCTTGCTATATTATGAAAAAATGAAAACTCTTCAGGACAAGATAAGGCATTGATATCAACTCACCATTTGGGATTTGTACTGTCGGAGATTGCATATCATGATTATATGAATGAAAGAATTCATAACGCTCAATATGGCAGCTGTAGTATTGAAACATATGTAGTTAAAAGGCTTACAAAAAACAATATTCTGGCTTTAAATGGAAGTGTCACCTTAAATTATGTGTTTATGTGATGAAAAATAAAAAATGTTATTGATTTAGTCTGATTATTATTATAAATGGTTTATATTTTTTTTGCAATTGTGCAAAATCAAAATCTGTTAAAATGTATAAACAAATATTTTTAAAATAGAGATTTATACATCATTTGAACGCTGAAATAGGTTTTCCATTGATGTATGGTTTGTTTTGGTCGAGATACAACTATTTGAAAATCTAGAATCTGAGGGTGTAAAAAAATCTAAATATTGAGCAAATTGCCTTTAAAGTTGTCCAAATGAAGTTCTTAGCAATGCATGTCACTAGTCAAAAATTTGATATATTTACAGTGAGAACTTTACTAAATATCTTCATGGAACATGATCTTTATTTAATATCCTAATGATTTTTGGCATAAAAGAAAAATCTATCATTTTGACCCGTACTATGTATTTTTGGCTATTGCTACAAATATACTGGTGCTGCTTAAGACTGGTTTTGTGGTCCAGGGTCATTATTTGCATTTTATTTTCAACTAAAATGGTTTTAAAATGTCAAACCATTTCATTACGAATGATACAGACTAAAATTATTTCAAATAATACATTTATATGTCTACATGTAAATTTGTTCATATATTTTGACAGATTTTGATTTTGCATGTTATCTGAAGATATAACAATAGCAAGATATTAACAATGCACGAACAATATTTTTACACTCTGTAAAAATTATGTATCAAAGTTAATAACTAATTCATTAATTTTTAATTCATTAATAACTGTACAATGTAATACTGTTTTATGCTTTTACTTTGTTTAATTTAATGTCCTTGCCATTTATTTATAATTATTTGTGAAATTTACTAGCAATTTCTGAAAATCATTTTTTTAATTTTTTGTTTAGTTATATGATAAAATTATCTAAACTAAACACCAAGTCACATTTTATGTCTAGATTATTATTATTATTATTATTATTTTTAAATATGTTTACATTTATTTATCCAGCTATAGAAGTTTGGTATGTTACAATTTGACACATTTTTATTTTTAACTAAAATTATTTTAAAATGACAAATCATTTCATTACGAATAAAACAAACTAAAATGTTTAAAAATAATACATTTCTATTTATACATGCACATTTTTTTTTAAGTTTTGACAGATTTTTGATTTTGCACATTATCTTCAACTAAAATTATTTTTAAATGACAAACCATTTCATTACGAATAAAACAGACTGAAATGATTCATAATGCATTTATACATGTAAATTTGTTCATACATTTTGACAAATCATTTGTTCATATATTATTGAAGATAATGTGCAAAATGAAAATGTCTCAAAATGTAACAATAATTTATATTAATTTTATATCAATTTTATAATATATATATATATATATATATATATATATATATATATATATATATATATATATATATATATTTTTTTTTTTTTTTTTTTTTTTTTTTATTGCCTTTAAAGTTGTCCAAATGAATTTCTTAGCAATGCATATTACTAGTCAAATAAAGTTTTGATATATTTGTGGTAGGAAATTTACAAAATATCTTCATGGAACATGATCTTTACCATCCAAATGATTTTTAAAAAAAGTAAAAAAGTAAAAAATCGATAATTTTGACCCATACAATGTATTTTTGGCTAAAATAATAGTAAATTCTCAACATAAAATGTGACATGGTTTAGTTTAGATAATTTTATCATATAACCAAAAAAAAAAAAACAACAACTTTGAAATGATTTTCAAAATTGCTAGTAAATTTCACAAATGATTACAAATAAATGGCAAGCCCATTGAATTAAACAAAATAGAAAGCATTGTACAATCATTTAATTAATTAAAAATTATTCATTATTAACTTTGATAAATATTTTTACAGAGTGTAAAAGAGTGTTAGTGCATTGTTAATATCTCGCATCATTTTTTTCCATCTAAACCAACACTGCCACAAAAATGAATAAATAAATAAATACAAATAACTCAGCATAATTTCATAGAACAACACCAGTGTGCAAATAATAGTAAACAGTAAGTAGTAAATCAGTAATTCACATCTTTTATTCATTTCCCTGCATGCCTGTCTGCGTAAATGAGCAGATATGTCTCGTGAATAAGTCTCGGGCTAGAAATTTAAGAGAAACTTCAAAAAAAATAAAAAAAAATAAATACGTAGAATAGGCAGCGAACAGACGTCCACCCAATTTCAACTAGATCCACTCACTCGGACATTTCTGGCCTCGCCGGTGGAGTGTATGTCCAGTTAGCTGGTGGGCAGGAAAAGCATGACTGACCGCTTATATCCACAATTACCGAGACAGACTGCGCTTGGACGAGTGTGCCAAGGCATAAACGCCTCTGAACTTTCCAACCAAAGCACCAGAAAGCAAATTCACACCATCCACAAGTCCACTCCCACTCAGGACCTCAGCCAGGAAGAGAGCGAGAGAAATGAAACCGAATTCATCAAATAGGAGCGCGTTCGCTCTCTTTCACAGCGGCCTTCCAGTCACAGCTGTGAGTCATTGTGCGCAACGCTGCGAAAGAGAAATGGCTTTTTTTTCTTTGAGCATTTTCTTGGCTCTAACAGCTCGACTCTGTAATTGCAGTAAGTTAGGCTCATTTCTCTGTAACAACACTCAGTCACTGCGCTTAGAGCAGGACATGGGCAGCGCTGGGTACATTTAAATGGCTGTAATTAATAATTCTCTAGAGAGCGAGCGAATTCACTTCTAATCGCTAAGTTTCTTTGCCAGCCGCTGCCCAGAATCCCACCAAAAACAGCGCCAGCTTCAGTCTTGCTCTCCATTTCGCAACACGGCATTATACTAAATATGTGCAAACTCCTTATTAAAGTCAGTTCACTTATTGATCAGCCACATAGCACCTGCTGCTACAGTAGATGCCATAACTGTGTCATTATGTGGGCAAAAAGTAGCTGTGTGTGTGTGTTTTTTTTTTTTTTTCAAGCAACACAAAGTGTTATGTTATAGTATTTTTATAGCAACTATTTTGAAGGGCTCCTAAAAGCATCACCCTGCTATCTTTGACATCGCCTTTCAGGTTAGTCGTGAGTGAAGGAATTGGGAGTATGCGTGAAAAACAGATGGTAGAGATGTTTTATGGGGTAAAAAGAAAAGGAAGACAACACACATATTGTCTTTGTAACCATGGTCTATCAAATAAACTAAAAGATAATTTATCAAATTAAAAATGTATGTAAATAAATCGACATACGTGGAAATTATTTTGTCAAAATGTAAATGTTATATGTAAGATTTATTTATTTTATTTTGTATACTTAATATAATAACAGTCCTCAAATAAATATATTGAATTGAAGATATGTTAAATAATGTATTACATTGTTTTTAATATCTGCCTGTCTCTATATCCATTGCTTTTCTTGCAATAAATATAATTTATTAATTTAAAAACATATTTAATTAAATCTACATAAATGGAAATTATTTTTAAAATATATATTTATTTTCATTTTTTAAACTTAATATATTAACAGTTTTAAAGTAATTTCTTTATATATATATATATATATATATATATATATATAAATTGTATATATAAATATATATTTATATATTAAAAAATTATATTCACATATCTGTTTCTATCGTTCTCTGATGCTCTTTCTAAATACATAAATATATGTTTAATTAAAACGATACGTAAATAAATCTACAAAAAAATGGAAATACCTTAAATAAATAATGTGAATTATTTAAATAATTTTGCATATTGTAATTTATTTGATGTAATTACATTATTTATTTATTTATTTACTTTCAGTCACTTCTTTAAGGTATTTTAATATCTACCTATCTGTCTCTGTATCTCTAATGCTCTTTCTCGCCAAATAACCACACAATGTAATTTATTAAATTAAAAACATATGTAAATAAATCTACATAAATGAAAATGATTAAATAAATGAATGTAATTATTGAATAAATATATGTATTTTAATTTATAGTTAATATAATAACATACCTTAAATAAATCATGTAAATTATTTTAATAATCTTACATCTTTTAATTTAAGAAATGGTAATTGATTTATTTGAGTTAATTGCTTTTTAAGGTATTTTAATATCTGCCCATCTGCTCTTTCTCTCTAAATAAATACATAAATATAATTTATAAAATGTAACAAAATATGTAAACAAATCTACTTAAATTTAAATTATTAAATATATTTAAAATAATAATTAATAATCAATTCATAAATAATTATGTATTGTTTGCCTTTTCTTTAAGGCATGCTAATGTATTTATTTTAAATGTATTTTTTTTTAAGTGTTTTAATATCTATCTAGCTATATATCTACAATATAAATTAGATCTGGAAGCTGTATTTATAAATCCAAGAGCAGTGGTTGACAGTCTAAGCACATGTTAAAGTCAGCGGAGGGCTGTAGTACTGCTGTTCTTTGATCCGGCATCTCCGCAGAAAAAAAGCATTAAAAAATTCATAAATGATTCAGCAATTTTTTTTCTGAAGCGTAACACTGCTGCGTTAGTGTATCCATACCACAATTCAGAGATTGTAGGGCTCTCCAGTCTATCCATGAATATGTATAAACCTAAATCCAGACAGACAGACAGACAAAACAATCAGTACACTCATTGATCCTGGAGCCCTAAACTAACTGCATCAAAACGAGAAAGAATTCCTCATCCATGAATATCAATAATAATCATTTTGTGGGCACACATACTGTATACTATGAATATTAAAAACGATAGAACCATCAAATCGCACACAAATCAAACCCAGATCGCAGGTTTTCCATCCACAGCATAAACTAGCCAACCTCGTCTCTTAGCTTCCATTTTGTTTCAGAGGAAGCCCTACTGAGGCGTAAAATTAAACCAAAGTCAAAACCTTCCTCCCCATGATCTCTTACTCCAGCTAGCCGAGGCCTGGCAATTGCTAAAATTATTTAGTTATTTTGGCGAAGGAACCATTCCCTTAGCTATAAGCGTGCGCACAAAGGGAGAGGGAGCAAAAGAGTAACCCGGTCCTCTGAAGGTGTATCTACAATGCTAAACAGGAAGCTTGCTAAGGCCCCAGCATTCGTTAGCTTTGCCTTTGTGGCCCATCTTTCCCCACACCCCAACACAAACACACACACACATCAGTAATACTCCAGCACCATATGCAGAAAGAAAGCTGGCGAAGGAAGCATGAATAATTTATAGAGGCCTGTCTTTAAGAATTAAAGCATGCGAGCTGAAAGCCCCAAATTGTACCACCTTAAACAGAGACGAGACGCAGGGCGAGGGGGTAAAGGCGGCCCACGAGGAGAGCAGGGTTTGGGGGGAGGGGGGTGGAGCGTCTCTCTCCGGAGGGTCTCGAGCACCAGGGCTGTCTGGAGTGTGACAGCACGCAGACTGAACAGGACCTCCGAAACTAGGATGACTTCCTTTTTTTAGTGTGTCCTCATCCAAACCCACCGCTCGTTCTGTATCTGGCAGCTTCGGGAGAGCGCATTTGTCTGGCTTCTCTGCGGACCGTGTTCATCATATCATTTCTCCGAGACCGTTTCATTTGGGAGCTGCGAACGGCCCATAAAAACAAACGAAACAACTGACCTAAATCACAGCAGTATCCCGAACGCTCGGCTCCCCAGATTATATCAGAGCCTCCCTCTTTTAAAAATGGATGCATCGGGGATAGAGGCAGAAAAAAGCAACAAAAGACAGAAAGCTCGAACTTCATCGTCAATCTTTGAAAGGAAATTTTGACAGGGCGAAATTTAAGGCAGCACACTCCGGGTGATGAAGAAAATAACTTATAGATATCACTTTACTTCGCAAGTTGATTGATAATAACAAACGCATTGTATTATAAGTTGTTTATAAGGTCATATGCAAACAGTGTTGGGCATGTTACTTTCAAAAAGTAATTACTTATAGTCACTGTTGGGGGTAACTGTCACATATCTGGTCGATCCTGTCATCATGAACTCTTGCACCACACTTCTGGACTGCATTCCCCACAAGTCACTGCACTAATCACTGCATTCACCTGCTCCTTGTTTCTCACTGCACTGATTACTGCTCACAGCTGCACCTCATCACACTGACTGCATTTAAGCTTCTCACACACACAGCCACCTTGCGAAGTCTTATTGTTCCATCTGGTCATTATTTCCGAGCGTTTCTTTCCGTGTTTGTTTTCTCTGTGTTTGATTCCTGGACTCCTCCCTGTGTTTTGATTCTCGCTGCCAGCCCCGACCTTCTGCCTGTGTTTGACCACGATTTCTGCTTGCCCCTTTGTGTTTGTTTGTTTGAATAAATGCTGCAAATGGATCCGCACGTCTCTGACCCTCCTTGTGACAGTAACACATTACAAGTAACGCAAGTTACATAATAATATTACTTTTTCCAAGTAACTAGCAAAGTAACACATTACTTTTTAATTGACAAGAAAATATCCGAGTTACTTTTTTAAATAAGTAACACTAGTTACTTTCCCCCCCATTTTTTGATTAAAAGCTCTCCTGTCCCCATGCTGAGAGAAATTGTGAGTAAGATGTTACTTTAGTTTTAGAATATGTTGGAATGGTCCCCATTCACGTTAATGGAAAAAAATATGATGCACGTCAACTGTTTGGTTATCAACATTCTTCAAAATATCTTCTTTTGTGTTCATACAGGTTTGGAACGACATGAGAGATTTTCATTTCTGGGTGATCTATCCTTTTAAGTGATCGGCTGCGTGGACAGCAAGGCAGTTGCCATCGTTTTCAAACTAATCCATCGTCTTTTTCTGGAGGAAAACAAAGCGGAGCATTCTGGGTAAACACAAAGCGTATTGGGAATCTGGCCCATTAATAAAAGCAGAGGCCAACTAGCAAGACTATACATGTGTCTGTGTGTTTGTGTGGGCATGCATGATATATGTGGCGTCCCCAAATGTGTGTGATCAAGCAGCTGGAGTAGAGACAGAGAGCGAAGAAAAAGTTGAACTCGGTGTGTGCGTGTGTTTCCAGCCGAGTATTGTGTTAGTGTAAGTGAGTGTATAATGTGCGTCGGCCTCGGAGCAGAAATGCTCGTCGGTAATGTGTGTGTACGAGACAGAGAAAGGTGAACGCTCAGATAGGGTGCCTGATTATGTATGCATTGAATAAAAACTATTTCCCTGGCCAGCAGGCCTTCCAACTCCGCCCAAAATACTACGGCTCCCTCCCAACGAGAGGAAGGAGGAGACGAGAGGAGCCATTTGAAATGGCCCTCAGGATACGCATCATCCTGTGCCGCGAATGACAGAGGAGGCCACTCCGACCGCTTCCCCGATCGCTATCCCTAAAAAAAACACTTTTCCGCACAGTAAGACATTCCGGCCTGCCCTCGGGGGCGAACGGAGACACACAGGTCTGACAGCACTTCGGCAGAGGGCAGGACATCTCAGCTGTACATTAATGTTTCTTAGAAAGAGACATTTCTTGTAGCAGGCAGTGCGAAGGAGAAAAACAAGGGGAGAGGACCAGGAAAAATTGATTAAAATATCTCTGCTTTTGACAGCGATCAAACTGACACAAATCCACAAGAGCAAATTCATTCCAGTTCATCAGCTCCGATATGCCACTTCTTCCAGTTCGGCTCTATAAACGCTAAACACGTTGATCTAATGCGTTGCCTTCCCATCACGTCTACTGACGGTTTTGTCAGTCTTGAGGAGAACAACTCAGTGTATCTTAGTCAGTGCTGCGTTTATAACTTTATAGTTTGGTCCAATTCCACATGGTCCCACACTGGCTTTTTAAAGTCAATGTTAAGGGTAAGTCAAACCAAAATTATTTCGGACACCTTCAACATTTCTCACATGAGCACAGTTTATTCACTATAGTTTTGAAAATGCTAATAAAATATGACAAGTTATTGTGTCTGTATCTTGATAATCACAAATGAATTACAATCAAAGCCAAATTTATTCAGACACCTTCAAAATTTCTCGGTTTAGAAAATAGTCGCAAATGATATCAGTCTACATTTTTATGTAACTTTGTTAAAGATTTTTAAAGATTTGAATCCAAAAAGTAACACTGATTACAGTGATTTACTTATTTTTCAAAAGACGTTTCTTAATGTATTATATACATTTTCTATTTTAATATACTTTTTTTTCCAGAAATTTGATTCCAATTTTTCCCAATTCATTCATTTATTTGCTTATTTTTCAAAAGACGTTTCTTATGCTCATCAAGGCTGCATTTATTTGATCAAAAAAAATTATCATTTATTTGACAGTAAAAAAGTGTATCTGATATTGTAGTAGGGCTGGGCGATTAATCGAAAAGTAATCGAAATCGACATTCAGAACCTATAATCGATCAAATTTTTCCAGGTCAATTATTTCAATTACTTTCCCTTTAAAAACACTACTGCGTGTGGAGTCACGTGACCCCGCTCCGTTACATTGCGTTATTCCGCCGACATGTCGATGGAGAGCTTAAACAGTATTTATACAGTAAAAAGTATTTACAGGATATACAAGAGTAATTTTATTTAGAAGAGATACTGCTTATTTTCTACTTTTAATATTTATTATTATTTTATAAATTTATTTTGTTTCCAAAAGTGCAAGTTATTTATTTTCACTAATTTAAGAAAAATCTGACTTTTCATTTTAAGCAATGTGTGCTTTAATTTCAGTTGTTCAACACTGATGTTCAATAAATAATCATAGATAGTAGATAGTGTGTGCACCCTTCATTCAAAAATCTCTCACTTGTAATATGTGCGCATATTTACTGTACAAAATTTGTCAGTGAACTATGAGGGCAAAAAAATAAATATTATTTAAATATAATTAAATATAATTGTATTAATGAATAAAATAATCGTTCATTAATCGTAATCGGGTTAAAATGTTCAATTAATCGAGATTTTGATTTTAGGCCAAATCGCCCAGCCCTATATTGTAGAACAGTTTTCTGTTAATATACTTTAAAATGTAATTTATTTATTTATTTAAAGCTATTTCTTATGCATATCTTATAAAGAAAATGATAATTTATTTAAAGTAAAAAAAAATGTAATTATATACATTTATAACAGTTTTGTATTTTAATATACTTTTTACATTTTTATTTTATTGCAATTCTCAATTATTTTTTCAAAAGTCTGCATTTAATTGATCAAAAAACTATCATTTATTTGACAGTAAAGTGTATCTGATAGTACATCATTACATTATAACAGTTTTCTATTTTAAATGGAATTTATTTACATTTTTCCTATTTATTTATTTATTTATTTTTCAAAAGATGTTCACCAAGACTGCATTTATTTGATCAAAAAATTATCATTTATTTGACAGTATTAAAAATGTTATTACATAACATTTTTCTATTTTAATATTCTTTAAAAAAAATGTATAACAATTTTTCCTTTTTTCCTATTTATTTATTTGTATTTTTTTTAAGATGTTCGTTTATTTATGTTTTTAAAACCATTTCTTATGCTTACCAAGGCTTCATTTATTTGATCAAAATAATTTATTTGACAGTAAAAAATTTTTATATTATATAACAGTTTTATATTTTAATATAATTTAAAATGTAATTTATTCACATTTTTAAATTTTTCCAATTTATATATTTAGTTATTTTGTTGTTGCTGTTGTTTTTTTTTTTCAAAAAAATGTTTGTTATACTAACCAAGACTGCATTTATTTGATAAAAAACAATAATTAAAAAAATATAAAAAATAAATATTATAACAGTTTTCTATTTTATATACTTTATTTTATTTATTTTTTATTTGACCAAAATCATTTATTTGACAGTAAAAAATGTATGTTATTTTTTAACAGTTTTCTATTTTTATATATTTTAAAATGTATCATTACTCCAGTCTTCAGTGTCACACGATCCTTCAGAAATCATTCTAATATGCTCATTTGCTGCTAAAGTAACATTTATTATTATTATCAACGTTAAAAATAGTTTAGTGCTGCTTCATATTTTTGTGGAAACCATGATGCAATTTTTTTAAGATTAATAGATAATTAGAAAGGTTGCAAGAACAGCATTAGTTTGAATTGGAAATATTCTGAAACATTATAAATGTCTTTATTGTTGATTTTGATCAATTTAATGCATCCTTCCTGAATAAATGTATTAATTTAAAAAAATTATAAAAATGGTTTTGTATGTTCACCTGACCAGTCTTAAATCAAGCACTTAGACTGTGACATAAAAAAGAAACCCATAATCACGGTTAAAATCTCTCTTTCTCCTTGAGTTTCTCTTTTGTCACACTGCGCTGATAACTTATTTTATTCTGGATCCAATCTCATGTGACATGCTTCCCTCGACCAAAGAGGGCAAAGGTGGCCCTGCAGTGCCTAAACCCCTCTGTATCATATGAATTACTGTGTGGTTTGGTCTAAGTAAGGTTACAGTACATGCTGTAGATGTTCAAATTCATCCTCTGACAAAGTGAGCACATCCTCTAGGTTTGAGTGGACTGAGGATGAGCGCTTTAAAGGGAACTACAGTATATAGAGAAGCAAGTGTAATCCCGTAATCCTGACCTGTGTAGATACCTCAGCGTTTGCCCCACAGGAAGACTTCTGAATGCTGAACCCTTATGAGAGGAGACTCTATATCCTTTTATACCATATCTATCTTATCTTAGACTCCGTGTTTCTCACGCGTGCCTGTGCAAGGAAAATAAGGGAAGATGTTCTTGTCCTGCAGAGTGTCGCTAGCTGATTGCTGACATTTAAAATAGTCTGAAATAGAAAATCAACCTGTGAAGATTAACTATAATTACCATGACCACCAACGTTTTTGGCTCTCTTAACCAGCAAGACTCCATTGCTCATCCAGCTTTGACAAAAAGTCATGCTAGTCCACAAACTAATCAACCAAACCAAAATACACCAGTCTAGACCAGAAAGTACATTAATTTTTTTTTATATTTATATCAATTGTTATATTTTTATTTTTTGTACAATATTAAAAAATGTTCATAAAAAAAATACTAGAATTTACAATCAATTATAAATTATATTATACAAAATGTATATCATAGAACATTTAAAATGCATATATAATTCATGATATAAAAAGAGCAAAATACTTTAGCAAAAAAAAAGTTTAATTTGATATTTTTTCATTAAATCAGTAATTTAGATTTTATATTTTATTTATATAATTATTAATACAGATTATTCTTATTATTATTTTATTTATGTATTTATTAAATCATATGCTACAGTATTTTGCTCTTTCTATGACATGGTAAGAGTCAGTCCGTAAAACACAGAAATGTATCATTTATTTATTAATATAGCTAATTTTTATTATTATTTTATTTATATATTACTTTTATTTTATATTTTATTTACATATGTATTAAATAATGTGCTACAGTGCTCTTTTTATGACGTGGTAAGATTCAGACTGTAAAATACAGTAATTTACATTTTATTTATATATTTAGTAATACTGGTTATTTTTTATTATTATTTTATTTATATATTATATTTTATATTTTATTTACATATTTATTAAATTATATGCTACAGTATTTTGTTCTATGACATGGCAAGATTCAGACTGTAAAATACAGTCATTTATATTTTATTTATATATTTATTAATAAAGATTATTTTTTATAATTATTTTATTTATTAATTATTTATATTTTATTTATATATTTACTAAATTATATGCTACAGTATTTTGCTCTTCCTATGACATGGTAAGATTCAGACTGTAAAATACAATTTTTTATATTTTATTTAATAATATAGATTATTTTTATTATTATTTTATTTATATATTACTTATATTTTATATTTTATTTACCTATTTATTCAGTTATATGCTACAGTGCTCTTTCTATGACATGGTAAGTTTCAGACTGTAAAATACAGTAATTTATATTTTATTTATATATTTATTAATATAGATATTTTTATTATTATTTTATTTGTTTATATTTTATATTTTATTTATATATTTATTAAATTATATTCTACAATATTTTGCTCTATGACATGGCAAGATTCAGACTGTAAAATACAGTCATTTATATTTTATTTATTTATTTATTTATTAATATAAATTATTTTTATTATTATTTTATTTATTAATTATGTATATTTTATATTTTATTTATATATTTACTAAATTCTATGCTACAGTATTTTGCTCTTTCTATGACATGGCAAGATTCAGACTGTATAATACAGTAACTTATATATTTGATTTATAGATTTATTGACATGGATTATATATATATATACACACACACACACACACACATTTTTGCACTTTTCTAATAACTTGCCACATTAGTTTCAAACTATATTTTGGAAAGGGTTTTTTTTCCCCTCATACTACACTCTGCCACTGACCCATGAATGCTGGTCTTCTAAGCAGGAACAATAAAAGCCTGAGCAAAGAAACTTCATCCAAGCGGATGAAAATTACAGTTTAATGCAAAAAGACATCAGCGGGCTGAAGTGATGCTCAATTTCCTGAAGAATGAGCTCACACGATGTGTCAAATAGCTTGAGCGTTTATGTTAGGCACATTTATGACTAATAAATTTATGATGGATGGACATTTCAACAGAGACAGAAAACAAAGCTCATGCGCCATCACTCGATTTGCATCTGCGGGCATCACCGCGTAACCGGAGACTTCCGTGAGTGAGCACTTCAGGCTAAATTGAAGGCGATTTATGCGCAATTCAATTTCGCTGAGTGACGCAACTTTCGCAGATGGACGCAAAATGCTGATTTATAGCCAGGCTCTGAGAGGTGAGGTTTAGCTCTGAGCGAGAGAGGAAATGGGAGAGGGCAAAAAAAGGGGCTTCAGCTGTCTACAGCAAACCTGCTCCCCGTTCCGCCCCAATCCCGTCTCCAAGGCAGCCATGGGGAAATCGCCATGGCAACTCCCACCTGGGAGCACTTGTTAACATGAAAGTTGGAGCAGAGAGGCTGCTGTTTAAATGGAACGGCTGCAGGCTCTGTGTGTCTCAACAGGTTGACGGGAAGAGACGGACGCCAAACAGGAAAGGACTGGAGTGTCCATCCACCACCCAAGTGCTTATGCTGCTCCCGCTCTCAAAGGACGAGGAAGCCTGCGGGGACATGAGCGGTTTTTGCATCCATCATTGCAAAACAAGAGCTGTCCAAGTCCAAGCCTGCATATAAATGGGCCAGATCTCTGCTGAAAATTATCTAAGGCACATAATTTAACTCCCTAGGGTCGACGGTCGCACTGGCGCGACCAGCTCACTTTTTTTTAAATCAGTGTGAAAGACACTAAAAAAACTCTGTCAATTTTGGTCACACAAATAAGTGTTATACATCATCCGAAACCGTTAAGTGTATACTTTTATTTGTGTACACTCACAATAACAATAGAACTTTGTGGGGTTTTTTTAATAAAGAAAACCAACAGGGTGCTCTCTCTGTCTTCACTGTCTCTGCGAACTGCTTTTAGAAACGCGTCACTAAAGTGGACTGAAACTCAGCGAAAACTCGACACACAGACAGGTGAGATATATCTACAGAAAGCTTAAATAAAGTCAGAAAAAATGTATTCTGTGATAAAGTAATCTGTGATAAAGTAAACCAACACAATGTATAGTTTTGCCGTCAAAGCTAATTATTTTTAATGTGATCACGCCAACGCACTACTTTTTGATATTATAAATATCCATGTGAGACTCACGGCATGTAAATGCCCACATCGCCTGTGTAAACAAAGCTTGACGATTCATCAAGTTCACCTCATTAACTTGTCATTTCTGGAAGAAGAAGAGAGGAATAACACTGAATTTACCTCAGAAATAGAAGACCCACTGACCCAGAATTTACCTCAGAAAAAGAGGACACACTGGCCCAGAATTTACCTCAGAAAAAGAAGACGCACTGACCCAGAATTTACCTCAGAAAAAGAAGACACACTGACCCAGAATTTACCTCAGAAAAAGAAGACACACTGAGAGGAATAACACAGAATTTACCTCAGAAATAGAAGACGCGCTGAGAGGAATAACCCAGAATTTACCTCAGAAAAAGAAACCCACTGACCCAGAATTTACCTCAGAAAAAGAAGACACACTGGCCCAGAATTTACCTCAGAAAAAGAAGACGCACTGACCTAGAATTTACCTCAGAAAAAGAAGACACACTGAGAGGAATAACACAGAATTTACCTCAGAAATAGAAGACACGCTGAGAGGAATAACCCAGAATTTGCCTCTGAAAAAGAAGACGTGCTGAGAGCAATAATGCAGAATTTACCTCAGAAAAAGAAGATGCGCTGAAAGGAACACATTATAAATATCTATTTGCTAAGAGGAATAACCTAGATTTTACCTCAAAAAAAAAGAAGACGCGTTGGAAGAACAACACAGTATTTACCTCAGAAAAAGAAGATGCGCAAAGAGGAATAACCCAGAATGTAGTTAAAAAAAAAAGAACAAAATACGACGCGCGGCTGATCTAGCAGAGGAGATTATTATGATGAGTAAGTATTGTTTCTTTTTTGTATTAGTTAACATGTTATTCTGACATAAACTTGAACACATTTACTAGCTGGAGCTTTCCCAAACTATAATTCCTGAAATGTTTTGAAAATGTCGAGTGAAACATTTTGAAAATGATAGGCAATTCATTGTATCTGAATTTCTTACAACGCAATGAAGTTTTCATGCTCTATAAACAATACGATATAATACATTACGATGCGATGTGATATGATACAATACGATACACAGATGGGCCATTAGGGGACGGCCCTTTGTCTCTCAGGTGTGAATGACTAAATATTCATGGCCATTGTCACTCCCTCGCATACGGCTTTCTATCACGAAACATATCTTGGAAATTTTTTAATCAATCCATTGTTTTCCATGAATGAGTAAGCAGGATAATGTTCACATTATGTTAAAGTGAATATTCTAGTCTAAAAGACTGATTACTCAAAAGCCTTGTTCAGGACTATTCAGTATGGGTTTTATGGCCTTATTTCAGCTACATGTATTTTCCCAAAACTTACTAACCATGCATAATCTTTTTTTTTTTCTAAAAAAATGCAAACATGTACATCCATCTTGCTCACGTATTTTTGTAGCACATTTTGTGCTGAATACAAAAAAAAATACATGTTTGCCAATAGTATGTTATAAGTAGCTAAAATAAGCACAAATGTCTGGGCATGTCAAAACATCTAAAGGGCCCTAAAATCACCTCAGACTCCAGAGGGTTAAGAAAAGCCTGACGGTTCGGCGCAAAACCGAACGGTTTAAGTGATGATGAAGATGAGAGAGATTTTCAATTTCGCTCAGTAACGTGGAGGTCATTATTTTTCTTTGATGATACCATAATAGAGTTGGCCGGGATATATATTCAGAGCGTCGTGGAATAGAACCGCATTAGCACTAAGATACCTTTCCATCTCCCAAATCTGACTCATTTGTCCGGACCACAGTCCGGGAGGGGCCGCGGACCCCACGTCCCAGAGGACGATTCATCCATCTCATCACTCAATATCAATTTCAGGGAATGAAAGTTAAGTAACGGGACTAGGAGCGAAGCTCTCTGATGTGGACCCCTGATTGGTATTTCCAAGACAAAGCCGTCGAGAGGAGCCCGAGGAGCTGACCGAGAGGGGTTTTTCGAAAGGCGGCTTGCATCTTTCAACTGCCACAATTTAGACTGACAGCAGAGACGGTTAGCGTTGACGTTCGGTTATTCTATATGCTTCTATCAATCAGGCGTAGGTAGCGGTACCGAGGCCCTCTCGGGTTGCGTCCGAACTGCAGACCCTGGGTTTCATGTGCCAAGAACTTCACAAAGTCAATTTGATGCGCTCTTCCCGCTTTTGACTTTGAAGTGCTGCTGACAGAATAACATGTCCGGGGCTGTTTTAAATTTTGAACACAGCTTCTCTTTGAGCCAGAAGTGTCGGGCCTGCTGCCCTCCCTCATTTTGTCGGACCCCCGATTCGGATTCTCCTCCAGCTTTGAGTGTTAATTCTGTGAGCGGAGGACGTGGACAGGCCCGGGGAGGACGGGCCGTGAGGCTGGATGACAGGTTACTGTTATTCTAAAAGCACAGGCTGTTTCTTACACTACTAAACATCAAAGGTGATGTAACGTGTTCGAAATCCATTACTGGCGTTGGCGTAAAAAAAAAAAAAAAAAAAAAAAAAAAAGAAGGAGAAACTGGATAGGTCAATGTCAAATAGGAGTGTCCATGATAAAGAAACAGAAAAGGCTTTATAATCATGTAGATTTCTGGTTTGAAAAACAGTTTTCCAAAAAGTGATGCCTTACACCTTGAAAAAAAGGTTTTGGTAACACTTTACAATACATTAAAATATGTGTTATTTACATTATTTATTAATCTCTGTTGATTTATTATACTTCTTTGTGTGTGTATGGAGTATTTATAATTTATTTGTTTTTACATTATAACTGCTGCATGGTTTTGGCCCTTTTTGATATCTATATATGTGACCCTGGACCACAAAACCAGTCTTAAGTCGCTGGGGTATATTTGTAGTAATAGCCAAAAATACATTGTATGGGTCAAAATTATTGATTTTTCTTTTATGCCAAAAATCATTAGGAAATTAAGTAAAGATCATGTTCCATGAAGATTTTTTGTAAAATTCCTACTATAAACATATCAAAATGTAATTTTTGATTAGTAATATGCATTGTTAAGAGCTCAATTTGGACAACTTTAAAGGTGATTTTCTCAGTATTTTGATTTTTTTGCACCCTCAGATTCCAGATCTTCAAATAGTTATATCTCGGCCAAATATCATCCAATCCTAACAAACCATATATCAATAGAAAGCTTATTTATTGAGCTTTCATATGATGTATACATCTCAGTTTTGTAAAATTTAACCTTATGACTGGTTTTGTGGTCCAGGGTCACATATGTGTATCTCTCTCTCTCTCTCTCTCTCTATATATATATATATATATATATATATATATATATATATATATACACCACAAAACCAGTCAAAACCAGTAGCACAGGTATATTTGTAGCAATAGCCAAATATACATTGTATGAGTCAAATTATTGATTTTTCTTTTATGCCAAAAGTCATTAAGATATTAAGTAAAGATCATGTTCCATTAAGTAAATGTCCTACCGTAAATATATCAAAACTTATTTTTGATTAGTAATATGCGTTGCTAAGAACTTAATTTAGACATTTTTAGAGGCGATTTTCTATATATTTAGATTTGTTTTGCACCCTCAGATTCCAGATTTTTAAATAGTTGTATCTCAGCCAAATACTGTCCGATGCTAACAAACTATACATTAATGGAAAGCTTATTTATTCAGCTTTCAAAAGACCATTATGACTGCTTTTGTGGTCCAGGGTGACATATCTATAGATAGACAGATATCAAAAAGGCCAAAACCATGCAGCAGTTATAATGTAAAAAGCAAAGAAATCATGAATACTCAATTTTGCAACTATCAAACACTTTATCAAGAGTCATTAATAAAAAGAAACATTGTTAGCGCCATTAAAATAAATGAAGTATCAAAAAGAGGCCATTTTTATTACGAAGCAAAACATGCAATGTATTTACAAGGGACGCTCATGTGGATGATAATCATTCATCAAAACAAATCTTCCTCTTCAGCGTTGCACTGCACCGCAGCAGAAAGTGTTTAAATAATGCATCCTCTTAAATAATGAACAGATTTCAGCCGGTCTAGTAGTAAAGATACATGCACTAGCCTCTAATGAGCTTTCTTCTACATTAAACGCAGCGCTTCCAAACATCCGAACCTGTGTGGAGCCAAATCACTGCTCGGAAAGTTTACAATATACATGCACTCCTAAACACCGCTGTAAACTTTAATTACGGAACCAGCAGTGCAGTAACACATAATAAAATGCTTGATAGCTTTCCAAGGGTACTTCTCCGCCGCATTCACCTGCTCTGTGTGGCAGTCACCGGACATGAGACGTGTTGTTCTTACTTAGTTACTATGGTTCAAACCTGTCCTGCAACATTAGACGCTGCTAAACGGCTTTCAATCTGCGGTTGGGACAGTTATGACTGGTTATAACAACACCAAAAGGTTTGGCTCATGCATATTGATTAGTTAAAGCACATTTACTATTAACTAATTCATCATTGGTTCTGTAGTAGAGTGTTTGCTAATTCAAGTCAAAACTAAACTTATTTAAGGCAAGACACTGCATGTGAATAGGGTAAAAAACCCGAATAGTTATCGCCTTACTTACCCAGTTGATTGATTACACTGATAAATGCAAACATTTTTTGTATTACAAGTTTTCTAAAATGTTAGGTTTAAATATGCGAATGAGGCATTATTTAATGAAATATGCATTAATTTGCATACATTTCTAGTACAAAAATCTAAACACTGGATGAAGTCAGTTTCAAAATTCTTGTTTAATTTTTTTTACATATTAGAGTCAAAAGTTTTCACAGAGGGGATATTGGGTCTCTCATTTTGTCACGCCATAATTTAGAAAAAAAACTTCAGGCAGGAAACACTATTGTTTAGCATTTTTTGGGGAATAAAACGTTGAATAAAATCAAGCAAATCATATATGAACAAATCCCTCAGTAAAAACCTTCAGAATATAGACAGGAATAAAAATGTAAAGTTTGGTGTGTGTAAATGCTACTGAAGTGGAGATTTATGGCTTAATGTAGAAGAAAAAACTCATTTTGAGTAAATGGGCTTTAAAAATATGTATTGTAATTTAAATCTATTGACACAAATAGATAAAGTGCTAAACAGTGGGGGGGTTTTTTGGATTAGTCTGAAAAAAAAAAAACTATGAAAAACAAAAAAAGGCCAAAACCTCAAACTTGATAGGTGCATAAAAAAACTGTGTGCAGTGTCTCCATTAAGAGCTGGGGACAAAATCTGGTCATGAACCATTTATTCCACAAACAAACAAAAGCTAGGCCGCTAAAGTATACATTAAATTCTGCCATAAAGAAGCGTTAGCGCTCACAGACGTTAATAAAATATGAAGAGAGAGATTCAGCTCTGCTAATATACAGTTACTGCACGCCATTAAATTGAGCAGTTAACATACAGCAAGAGAGATATATCTCCATATAGCATGTGTAAATTGAACATGGACATTAATTTCCGGCTCAATGAGAAGTTAGCCCACCTAGCAGCTTATAATGTGCGCCTCATTTCAATGAAAGTGAATTTATCAAACTGCCCTACAGTATGTATAATCGTTCCAACACAAAACAGCAAAAGTAAAAGTGTCCATTCTAATAGTTTCAGGCCTTGCGGTTTATTGAAGTGTCTTATGGCAATTAAATGCTGAGCTCAAACAGTCGAGCCATGCAATGTGTGGGAGCCCCTTTAATTAAAGGCAGGGAAAATTAGTCTCAAATGTGCAGCATGTTCAATTGCTTCTGCTCGCTTAGTTCAATGAGCAACGGACCAAGATCAGGTGGGTTTATTTGCTCTCAGGGCCGGGGCTCTGTAGAAAACACATGCAAATACTGAGTCAGCTTTTCCAGCATTAAAATATGTTAGCCACAGGGGTGCTTACTTTGGAAGCCATTTTTGTTGGAAAACCACAGAGGGACAGCTTTAACTAACAAGGCCAAATCCTGCATATCTGTGTGGGAAATAAAACATTCGGGGAGTTTTCACAATTACTTTATTAAGTCATAAATTGACGTGGTATATGCATGGGCCGACTATGTTTCCACATTCGCTCCGTGTGCATTTAGCACTGTCCGTTCACAAAGGTCCCACGTGAAATTGACCCAGAATCGAAAAACAACGTAAAGTAGGGCTGATACAGATACAAACAGTTTGTTAATACTTTGTTAAAAACTAAGTAAATGGATGTCATTATCAATAATATATGTGTCATTTCATTATTTTACTTGCCATCACATATGGTATACTATAAATATTTACTTAGTTGTAAATAAGATTGTTGAACTACGCTTATTTAAGGAAATACTACCTGTTTCACGTCATTTTTTAATGGTTATTCTGTAATTCTGTGGTGCTGATTATTATTGTACTACATAGTCAAATTTTTAAGAGGATCGAAACTTTTGATCAATGTTGTCCTAAAACTAAAACAATACCCATTCTTGTCTTAGGACAACTTTTTTGATCCAATTCAAATGTTGACTTCTATATTTATTTTCAAGTCAGGTAGATATAAAATGAAATTAGACACTGGTCTAGATAAGATCAGTTTTATACTGATGTTGCATATTTTTAAATATATTTTGCTTTTGCAAAGATGGGAACATTCTAGTAGTTTCTGTAACATTCTGGAATAATCTCTAATGTTCTAGAGCTTTCTGGAACATTCAAGACTGTGGGACTACACTGCAAAAAATGTTTTTCTTGTCATTTTTCCAGCCAAAATATCTAACAATTCTTAAATCAAGAAGGATTTTCTAGACAAGTCAAAATTATTGTCTTGTTTTCAGAAAACAAGTCAAAATTATGTGAGTTTTTGCTTAGAACAAGCAAAATAATCTGCCAATGGGGTAAACAAAAGAATCTTATTTCAAACCGAAAACAAGATTATTTTTCTTACCCCATTGGCAGATTATTTAGCTTGTTTCAAGCAAAAACGCACTTAATTTTGACAATAATTTTTCCTCGTCTAGAAAATCCTTCTTGATTTAAGAAATTTTGGCTGGAAACAAGACAAAAAAATCTAAGTAAGAAAAGCATTTTTTGCACTGTAGTCATAAAAGACAAAAATCATCCAGTGTATACTTTTCAAATTTTGGCCTAAACACTTTTTTGTAACTGTTCATCTTAAACTGTTGTTGTTCGGTATTATGTGCCATGTAATTTTTTTGCATGAGTAAAAACAGATGCGCTTGTGTAAGTTGTCAACATATTGTTTTAGTTTTCATGAGCACTGTTAATGATACAAAAAGTAATTCAGCATGTCAAACTTCATAAAGTAAGATTAAAAATAAAAGTAAAACAGAACTCGTAAAAATGTTTCACAGTCCTATTTCCGTCTTTCTACATCAAAATTCAGTGTGTTACTTGTCGTTTCTTTGTAATTGGGTCATTCCTGGGATTCGGTGCCTTTTGTGTCCCCAGTAAAGATCATTATATTATAGCCTTAAAAACATCAATTTTTCAATTGTGAAAAGTAGTGACAACAATTGACTGGATAGTTTAAATGGATAGTTCACCCAAAAATTAAAATTCTGTCATCAGTTACTTACCATCATGTCGTGCTAAACCCGTAAGACCTTTGTTCATCTTCAGATCACAAATAAAGATTTTTTTTTATTAAATCCAAAGGCTCTCTGACCCTCCATAGACAACAAGGGTACTACCATGTTCAAGGTCCAGAAGGGTACCAAGAACATTGACAAAATAGTCCATGTGACATCAGTGGTTCAACCAAATTTTATGAGGCTACGAGAATACTTTTTGGTCCCAAAAAAATCTAAAATAACAACCTTGTTTGACAATTCTTCCTTTCTGGACCTTGAAGGCGGTAGGACCCTTGCTGTCTACAGAGGGCCAAAAAGCTTTTGGATTTAATCAAAATATCTTAATTTTTTCTTACAGGTTTGGAATGACATGAGGGTGAGTAATTAATAACAGAATTTCCATTTTTGGGTAAACTAAGTAAGTTGAAGTAGCGCATTTAAACTTTATTACATATGGTATGTTTTACATAGTGTTCCCACCACAAACAAAGTCTGTCTCTCAAAGAATGTCCATATATTTAATTCATAAATCTTCAAACTGTTGTTCATTTGTCCCTACACTCTTAAAAATAAAGGTTCCAAAAGGGTGTTTTTGTAGTGATGCCATGGAAGAACAATTTTAAGTTCCCCAAAGGACCTTTCAGTGAACAGTTCTTAAAAGAACCATTTTGAAGAACATCTAAAGAACCTTTTACCACTTTAATAAACCTTTTCTGTATTTGAAAGGTTCCAAAGATGTTCAAAGGAACCATCGATGCATATAAAAACCTTTATTTTTAAGAGTGTAACAGTGTTCTCCTTCTCGTTGAATTTGGCTCATAATATACCTAAGATTGACCAAAATTATTCTTTAGATGTTTTATGTCATTACAAATGTTGTGATGTCCAAAAGGCACTGAACACTAAGAATGACTCAGTTCCTTGTGATATGTACTAGCAATTTCTGAGTAAAAACTGTAGCAAGTCCAACACCATTTTTTTTTCACTGAAGCTCTAATCTGATTGGCTGGCTAAAGTTAAAGGACCAGGTTAGTGCACTTTGTGGCAAGCCTATCCAGATGAATAGAACAGTAAATTCTTTTGTTTTCTGAGCTTATATTTTAAAGATTTATTTTCTAGACAGGTCTATTATTGTAATCTATTTCAGATAAACCTGCCACTGTTAAAAAACTGCAGTTGGTAACTGTAAATGTCTGTCTCTTGTCTAAACGGGTGGTTCTTGGCCAGAATAAGCTGCATTGTCCAGATTTAATGCCGTTAGTCAATCATCTGGCTAGACGGGACAAAAGATGGCAGAGCACCATCTCTAAAGTCTCAGTTATAAACTCTGCATTCAGGAATTTTTTCCTGGACATGACTAAAGATCCAAGCACAAATTCTACATCCAGTTTCACAGAGGGGTATCCAACATCGTCTGCACTTTCGTGATTGATTCCAAGTTCAGAACCGCAATTTCCCCAGCATGAAACGCACTTCTTGGGGAGAATGGTCTATGAGTGCGCTTCCAAACTTTCATGAGTTTGTAACATTAACATTAAATCAGAGCGCAAACTGAACCTCTGGCCCAAACCGCAGAAAGAGCATAATAACCTTTGAGCCGAGCAAATATCTCGCTCTCTCCACTCCATCTCCTCCTCCTCCTGGTCGGATCATCCCTCAATCCATCCTGCCTTCTCCTCCCACAATGCTGACAAGCAGGCCGGTTGGATTTATTTATTTATTTGTGTCCCCTCCTCACCAAACCTCCTCCCAAAACCTTTCCACCGCCTTTCATTTCCACTCCAAACGTTGAAGCCAGTGAACCATTTCCATAATCTCCATTAAACACTTCAAATGGGCCCTTTAAGAGCGCTCTCATTTGCATAATCCCATTAACTCTCCTGTTATTGCTCTGCCTTTACCATCGTCCTCTGCCCCGCTCGTACGGCCGCCCCAAAAAAATCGAGAAGAGAAAGGAAGAACTAGGTGGGTTTAAGCCAAGGTAAAAAGAAACCAGAGGAGATGGACTCTTCCAGAGGAAATCGTTTCATAAACAGAGGATTGTGGTAGTATTAAGCAGCGATTATGCGTTTACGGTTTACGAGGTCATGCTGTCTGATAGGCCAGTCAAGATGGACTTTCTAGTTAATAATTTGCAACAAAGACCAAAGCTTTTTATTCTGTACAGTGTTCAACAAAGCGGAGGGTTGAAATTGAACTTGCAATGCAACAATGCATCTCTAAAAATTCAAGAAAAAAATTAGGGAATCTAAAAAAGTGCCATTTAGTTACATCTGACTGTTATGAATAGGCCTTTAGATTGTAACAGGGAGCAAAAATATTTGTTACACTACCAAATTGGGAATTGTACAATTTTGACAGGTCACGCTGTGCTTGTTAAACAACATTTAAACTATAAATGCTTTGCTAAGACCTTTTGAAAGCTTCAAAAATGTTAAGTGTTTGTAGTAATTAAAATACACAAGGTAGCTATGAGATATGAAAAAAGAAGATTTTAATCTTACCATTTTCTTTATCCAAATACCCACAGCAGGCCGAGATACATGAGAAAGTACAGGGTGAAAGTACACCTTAATAAAATGGGAATGGTTGGTGATATTAACGTCCTGTTTGTGGCACATTAGTATCTTGAAAAGTTTGCCCCCTCACATATACTAATGTGCCACAAACAGGACGTTAATATCACCAACCATTCCCATTTTATTAAGGTGTATCCATATAAATGGCCCACCCGGTGTATCCATATAAATGGCCCACCCTGTATGTTCTCTGCCAGGATTTGGGCTATCAGACGGGTACCACTGTAAAATAGGTGTATGGGAGTTTTGACCGAGTGCAGGCGAAAGGGACAGATTTTTTTTGGTTTGCTTTTTCTTTTTTCCCCTATTTGGCCTTAATGCCGATCAATAAGCAATCTGTTCTTTTTTTGTAATGAAGACTCCCTCCAATAGCTACTGTGAGCAACAGAGAAACCCCCAAAAGAGAGGAAACGTGGTCCGGGGCTGATGGCTACCTGTGTAATGCATGTCGATGAATTCAGTGCTAGCCTTGGGTTACAGTGATGGGAATTCACACCAGCAAAGTCCTGAAAGATTTCTGGCCAAGGGTAAGCACGGAGTGACGGAAAGCTCAGAGCTGTAATATCATGTTTCAGATTCCCAACACCCTCCTCCGCCGAAAAGGGCTTGAAGGATGTGGGGCCCTGTTTGAATGATACATTGTACATACACGTGTTTACTGTAAGCAACACTTATCAATCATTGGCATGCGGTTCCGTATCTGACAGTGTAATGGTTTTAATGTACCGGGAGGCCGGAGGCTGTGTCGAACAGGCTCTTTTTGATCAGGGAAGCATGTCTTTAAAAGAGCCATTACATAAATGCACAGCATAATTCATTCCATTTCTTTCCACTCGGATCCAAATAGCTCGAACCCGTGTGTAACTAGGTCTCATTCCCTGCGGGTAGGGAAAGATATGAACAACAGTTATTCTTTGGTTTTAAATGATTTATGAAAAGGCTACATGTAGCGATCTGAAGTCATCCATAATGAACAGTCTTCGGGTACTAAAAATGCTTCCATTTCATGAGTACATACTATATTACTCAACAGAAATTAAACAATGTGTATCAAATCACAGACCGGCAGAAGACAATAAAGAGAGCGTTGTTTGTTTTTCATTAGAGACAAGTCTTTTTCTGGAGTGCGTAATATCATAACAGAGTTTGCAGAAGGGTCACCGCGTTCCCACTGTGTTTTGTCTAACCAATAATCAAAACATTCATTTAGCACGTTCAGGTCCTAACTATAGTCAAAGTTCACAAGCGTCCCTTGCAAAAAGTGTCCAAAACACCTGTATAATTTCTTATCTATGTCTATCAAAAAAGTAATTGCTGATTTTAGATGCTGAAAAGGCAACCAAACATTACATTTCTGTAAGATACACATACAGGGGGAAAAATCCTGTCAAAATTTCATTAAAGGATTAGTTCACTTCCAGAATAAAAATTTAGTAAAATGCCCTTTACAAAAAAGGATAAAACAGCGATGTAGGGCGAGTTTGAAGTTGGAGGAGAAAACGAGATGGGAGTTTTTCGACATACTCTAACTGTCATGAATGGGAATACACACAGATGAGCGTTTGAGGTTAAAAAGCATATAAATTTTAATGTTTTAAAGAAATTAACCAATCGTTCAATGGATCAGCTGGTTGAAGGTCCAAATTGCAGCTTCAAAGGGCTCTACACGATAACAGCCAAGGAAAAAGGGTCTTATTTAGTTTTTGATTTTCTAAAAAAAAAATAAAAAAACATTTATATACTTTTTAACCACAAATGCTCGTTTTGCACTAGCTCAATCTCACTCATTACGTAGTAATTTTGGAAAGGTCAAAGCGTGATGTAGGCAGAAGCACCGGCCCAGTGTTTACAAAGCAAACATGCAAAGAAAGTCAAAAGCCCTTTACAAAAAAAAGGTAAAACAATGATGTCAGATGATTCAAAATTGGTGGAGAAAATGAGATGAGTTTTTCGCCCCTACCCTATACCTTTTTGAACTGAAGTACACAGGCAAAGAATTGTGATTCCCAACGTCATTACCTAATGCGTAAAATTGTAGATATGCATCGCAATGCTAGCGCAAGACAAGCATTTGTGGTTAAAAAGTATATAAATGTTTACTTTTTAAAGAGAAATGACTAATTGTTTCACTAGATAAGACTCTTATTCCTTGGCTGGGATCGTGTAAAGCTCTTTGAAGCCGCTTTGAAACTGCAACAACCTGTTGGCCACCATTGTGCTGGAATGAACATTGCTGGAATGTTATCCTGAAAACCTTAATTTCTTTTTGATCGAAGAAAGAAAGACATGAACATCTTGGATGACATTGCGGTGAGTAAATTATCAGGAAATTTTTTATTCTAGAGGCAAAGTAATCCTTTAACTTCTAGTCTGCTTTTGGTGGAGAAAAATGGTGCAAAATCTGTTAAACAAAGCTGAGAATACTGAACTTTCAATGGCCGCATAATCAACCCAAAATACTTAATAAATGAACATCCAGGGGGCGGGACAGATTTAGACGGGCGTTCAATTTGTTCTGCGAAGCTTTTGTTCCAGATTCGTTCTGCAGGCACAACAAGGCCATCAGTCACCCTGCTCTCCAGTTCCCTGCATCGGTCATTAAAAACTCTGCCAACCACAAAGTAATACCAGGAAAACTCAAGAGTGTTTTCTAACTCTCAGGAGTGTCTCAAGTTTTCTGTCAGATATCGGACAAGTGAATGCCAGTGTTTAAAAGTAGGGCCATAACTCAGTGTGGCGATGTGATTGTGACCGGAATGATACCCCGAGGCTATTCCACAGCGAAAGCGTCGCCCACTGTCCAGGGCTCTTGAGCGGAGGAGAGAGTGGGTGTTGGGTAAAGGGCCCCCTGAGAGGCAGGGATTAAGGGCAGCATTAACAAGCCTGGTGCTCTGTGCCACCGCGACCCAAGCCGTTCCTGCAGAGGCCAGCATTCTGCATAGTGCAAACACCGGCAAAGCCAGGAATGAGTTTCAAAGTAGCTAAAGAGGCAATATATCGTAATACAAAACTAGTCGCTTGTAAAAGAGCAATAATCCCTCTGCTATTTTCCCCCGAGTGCCTCCGGATTTAATAAAGTTTGTCTAATGGATAAAATATGTCTCTTTTCGTTTCCGACACAGTAAACATATTGAAAAACAGCCTGTGGTACAGCAATACCTGACCGGTAAATACACAGTTGCCTTTTTCAAGCCAAACAGACTCTATTGAAGTGTCATTTAAATAACAATCGAAAGTCTAGTCTTCTATATCCGTCAGCTTAGATTCAGGCCGGTTTGAGCCACCGGCTTTTGAAGTTATCCGAGTAGTACTCAATGCATTTTATTGATGCCACCCCTTTCTCCGGCGCACAAAGCCCATCTAGACCCCGTAGTCTGTTGAAGCTGATCAGTCATGCAGACTGGTTCAACTAACAAGGCTTGATTTCCTCCAAAAAGGCCTCAAATAAAGCGCCTTTAGCCCCCCATCATCTCGGCGGTCCTGAGAGTTGTCTCAACTTTAATTATAGCTCTGATGGGCGTAGTGCAGGAGACGCGGGGGCCCTCGTACCGACCGGCCCCACGGACGCACCTTCTATGGGAACTCCGGTTAATTGCGACCGCCGAACTCTGACGAAGGAAAGGAGCAAAGGAGGGGGCTGCTGTTCCTAGACCTTCGAAATCCCTTTTGTAAAAGCTAATGTGGCAGAAAAGACCCTTGCAGCGGAGTCTCTCTCTGCCGATTTAATCCCTGTGTGTGGAGTGAGCTCCTCAATAAAGGGCTCAGTGGCCCGGTGCTTCCGAGGATTTCCTAATTGCCCATTCTGCAGACAGATTAAAACGGCCTCGGCCAGCACCTACTAACACTTAGAAAGGGAGACTAGAAGGGATCAAACCGGGATGAGCCTGACACTCTTTCGAGGGCATCAAACGTGTCCACCACTCGGGTCTTGAAGCTGAAGTTTCGGATTTCAAGAGGTTAGTTTGAAAGACCTCTCACCTTTCCGGTCATCTGGAAGTTTAGATCACTCAGCACACCATGAGTCACCGCTCGACTCTTGGTCTCCCTCCAGGCAGGCAGTTCAGTGCCCTGAAATTTTCCCCCACATCCAGGCGAGGCCCCAAATGCTCTTTCTTTTTAGACCATCAAATGCAGGCCCACCGAGATCACATCTTGAAAAGTCCTTAGCGTTAGGCGTGGTTATGAACCATGCTAATGACCCATGAAATTCCCTCTTTCCTTGACCCAAGCAGAAGCTGCAGCATAAGGCAGTGGCTTTTCAAAAGCACTAAGTGCTCCGCTGCCTAGTGAGCAAACGGTTACTTTGACCACTGGCTACAGGTTTCGGAAAAAGGAGTCCTGTGACCGTTACATGAGGTAAAAAGACATTTTCCCAGAGTGCTCGGTAATGGAGTGTATTAAACTACGTGTATTTTTTGCATGCTAGCTTTCGTCAATTGACCTGGATAGCATTCTGGAATGGCAAATGTCATGCTCTTGGTGTGTCCGAATGGAAGGCTGTCTAATGGAGAGGAACTGGTTAATCCTGCTGACCGTGATGTGTTGACATGCAGAGCCGCTGAAGACCAACAGCCAGACATGTGGAACAGACGAAGGACAAAGAGATGAGCTAATGATGCAGTAAGGAAGCAGAAAACAGAGTAGGAGAGATGCCATCAACGCACATTGCTCTTCCAAAATCTAGTTTGCATTTTAAGGCGTCCCAGGCTGCCTCTTTTTTTGACAAGCTCTGAGACAGAATTGCATGTCTTCTTCACCAGAATGCATTGCTATGAGCTCAGCGAAATTAACTTAGGATCACTTCTTCAGGCCGATGAATTGTGATATTCAATCATTCAATATCGAAAAGAGAAGAAAAGTTTTAAATAGTAGCTACTCTATTTAAAGCATACTATATAAGTACTATACACTACTGTTTAAAAGTTTGCCGTTTTTGGAAAGAAATTAATACTTTTATTCAGCAAGGATGCATTAAAATGGTTGAAAGTAACAGTAAAGACTTTCATGTTTTTACAAAATATTTCTATTTCAAATAAATGTTTTTAGTTGAAAAATGCATAAATAAAGGAATGAATGCGAGAAAAAAAATTCTTGAGCAGCAAATCAGCATATTAGACAGATTTCTGAAGGATCATGTGACACTACAGACTTGAGTAATCATTTTTAATATATTAAAATACAGTTGTTTTACATTGTTATTTCACAATATTACTCTTTTACTGTATTTTTGATCAAATAAATGCAGCCTTGGTGAGCATCAGAGACTTCTTTCAAAACATTTAAAAAATCTTACCAACCTACCGAACTTCAATATTAATCTTTAATATTTATTGGTATCAGTCGATATTGGATATTTAATTCCGCATTGCTCATTTTCACATTTATAGTACATTTGCCCTCATCTAATGGTCGCTTTAAAAACACTAATAATTTAATCACACTGTTAAACGTAATCTTTAGCAAATCTTGAATATCTAAAAATTAATATCCATTTTTTAAAAGTACTTTTTTATTTATGTAACAAAATAAATTGTAATATCCAGCATTCACATAAAGCGATTATTGTATCAACAAGAATTTTTAATAATGGCGCATGTCTTTTTAAAACAATTATACTATTTTATTTAACATTTGTAACCCTGGACCACAAAACCAGTCATAAAGGTCCATTTTTCGGATAGAGGACAGAATAATATTTGGCCGAGATACAACTATTTGAAAATCTGGAATCTAAGGGTATTAGATAAAATATTATGAGAAAATCACCTTTAAAATTGTCCATATGAAGCTCTTAGCAATGCATACTATTAATTAAATTAATTTACAAGATATCTTCATGGAACATGATCTTTACTTAATATCCTTATGATTTCTGGCATAAAATAAAAATTGATCATTTTGACCCATACAATGCATTTTTTGGCTATTGCTACAAATATACCTGTGCTACTTAATGCTACCATGGTCACATTTGTGAGCACTGTGAATCTGTGTATCGTATGTAGAGTATGGTTCTTCTTGCATCTCCTATTTATCCATGTGGAAGAGCATTTTTTGTTAAGATGCAGTTACTTACGTAGGCCGTATGCAGCAAGGCAGCTCACTAGGTTTAGAAATAGAGCTATCAGTGTTGACAATATTCTTCCACACACACACACAGACACACAATGAAACAGCACATCTGCGTGACCCAAAAATAAGACATTAGGAACTGACAGAAATATAGACAGATTATGTGTCTCACTGATGTGTTTGGTTTAGTTTTTTTTCCTTCCACCGGAGGGTTAATGGTGATGGAATAAGAGGTTAATGACACTGAATCTCCTGTGATTGTTGCCATTGTCACTGAACTCCAAACATCTGGAAGAAAAAGGATAGAAATGGATCGCTATTTGACCTTGTGACTGCCCTCAGCGTTGAGGAGAATTCTCCATCATAATTAACTATCTGGGTCAAACTACAGATGAGGAAAGGTTACGTTCAGAAGTTTCATACGTTTTCTTGCAAGTTTAATGAAGAACGGAATAAACCAACCCTGTATCACTAATTACCCAAAATGATAAGTTTGCATAGATCCTAAAAAATAAAATAAAATACCAATACCACAATAACACAATAACAAAATTTTGCAAACTTTGCTGTTAATGCTTTCGAGTGGAAAAAAGAATCAACGCATGATTTGAATGTGTAAAGCATTGATTACGGAATGAAATGAAATTAATTATCATTGCTAATAATGATACTCAATCTTTTACAGAAGACATCTCAGTTTACACAGGCATTTAGAAACTAAGAAAAAGACCGGAGGGAAAAGCGGCGCACTTTAAAATGAAGAAAGTCAGCAATAGTAATAATGAAATTAAATGGTTATTTTCATGCTCAATAACAGTAGAACATTTTCATTTTCTGGATGATTTATTTGAGAATTTAAATGTATTTCATTAATTTTATATGGCATTAATAACTAGTTGCTTATTCTATTATTGTTATTTAGCTTGAAATCAATTAAATTTCATGTACATGTGAATTTATAATATCAGTAATATCTCCACTGACATGGATATTCAATGGTCCACCCAGTGTCTTTTAATGAATTTAGTATTTCTATTTAGGTAACAGGGGCTGGCACTGTCCCGAAATCAAAAAATCTGTATCAAGCCAGCACTGCAACACAATGACAATTATGTGTCCATAAAATCAATATCAATAAGTAATTGAGCATCCAGGTGGCTTGATGTTCAAAAACGTTTGGAAAAGTCACAAAAAGAATCAAGGAGCGGCCTACCATAAAAACGGCCGCTTTGATGAATTCCAGCTTGCCCTGTTAAGTGCCCTTTACCTGTCAGATGTTTGATTTAGAGATGCGGTCTGCAAGATGTGGATCAGGGATGTTTTAGTACTAAAATGTGAATAGTTCCCACGTGGCGGCTGGAAAAATATAATACTAAAAAATTGTTACGCAGCGCTTATGTAGCCGAAGAGGCATAGTGTACTTAATAAAATGTTTTAAAAAATCAAAAATCAAACATTACTATAACAAATCTATCAAATGCTACATAATCATGAGTACTGTGATTATTCATTAAAAATTAAACGCAGATCAGAACAAATAACTGTTTCATATTTTAATAATCATAAAGAACCTATGCAATATTTATCCAATGCTTTCGCATGTGGTATGCGTTTCACTCCAGACTTCAATAAAATGACAAAGCAATTAATTTCCAACAATAATCTTTCTTTATCAGCAGACATGCAGTTTCTTTCCTCCCCTATGAGATGTGGCTGAGGAGCCGAGGAATTCTGTAGGAACCTCAAAGCCCTCTGGAGGAGTTTGGCTTCTCAAGGCAAAATCCTTGGATTAAAAACACATCCCTCTTGGGATTTTCTCTCTGTTTGGCCTTGAACAGACCAAAGTCCTGCGAGTCGTCATCAACCCTTGTCACACAGAACATGATGCATGCGATAATCATAACCAGAACATCATGTGAACGGAGAACGGCGCTGAGAAACTGTCTCATTCACTAAGACAAGTCCAAACACACCCGGTAAACATTCACGTCATCAAAGCACATCAAATCTTTCAAAGAACATATTCGGTTAAAATAAAATAAAAAAAGCTGAAACTGAATCACCAAACTGAATTTATTTCCAGAAAATAACTGTTTTCAAACAAGTTACCCTCATCTCCGATTGGTCAAAATAACCGCTAACCCCGCCCCCGAACTCACCCTATTGGTTGAGCCGCTGTTGCTATGCCAGGGCCAGGCTGGTCGAGACTCGCAAACAAACAGATTTTGTTTTGATAGCGCCTCAGTGACACAGTGTGTGACTCTAAGCGTGAATGCCTTACTTATAGTCAAAAAAACAAACACTAAACACGTGGGCGAATGTTTGTCGACAACATTAATGTGTGGGGTGTCAAACGTACCTTTGTTTTGGACTACAATTGGACGTTGAAACGGCACAGTGAAGAGAGTCTATAGGCCTAATCCTGTTAGCATAGCACCTGAGTTGAAATGGCTAATCCTGTTTAAACTCACAACACAGCTCAGGTAATCTTCCTGTGTCCCGATCAGCAGCTGGCTCGTTCGCAGCGCTAAAGGTGAGACATCAATCCGTGATCACACCTGCGCCGGGATTAGCCAAACAACGTACTATATATGGCGTGGAAATGTGCAAGGTAAGTGCTTCTGTAGGAGGTCATCAATGGGTTTTTGTGTGGCGCTTATTTTCAGCACAAATCTGGACAGAACATACAGACTTATTTCGAGTGGTGTATAAAAAAAATTATAGGACTAAAACGAAATTGTCCGCATACTACAGCCTTGGGCCCCACATTCCTGTGGATGCAAGTAAACAGCTCTTGAAACCTATGATACAATTGCACTTCAACACTTTTATTATTTAGTAATATTGCTCGCTGGTTTTCTAGAAGGACTGTCTTTGTAAGTTCCTTACATTAAAACACATGGGCCAAGGGTACTATAGCTTCACCGCGGGCTTGCGAGAATTTGATTTTTTGCTTTGCCTGTCACAGTAACCTACATTCGGAGGCAGCCGAGGCATTTTTGAGGCCGTTTCGGGCATACGAGGTGCCGCCCGCACACAGCTCAATCATCATACCCATCATGCACCATGAACAGTGCGCACCGCACACACTTTCTCTGTGTTTTTCCATGTCTCTTTGCTTTTCACAAACAAGATCCTCACTGTAACAAACATACACATTGGGAAGGAAAGTTTTTAATTTTTTTTTACAGCGACAAAAAGTGATTGCTTCTGTGGAACGTGTCGCATTTTCTACATTTTGATCTGTAGATGTTGCAAGTCAATATTTTTGTGCACAGTACTTTGTTCAAGCTCTGCAAAACAAATTTCGTTTTTACTACACAGTCTATTTTATACTAAAAGGCAAGACTATTAACTCTCAAAAATAAGCGTACTCTAAAAAATATTCCCTGGTATAAAAAGTGTGATAACTAGCCTCATTCTCCATTATAACTTGCGCAGTAACGCTAACTTTTTTTCATCGTTTTGACATGATCACTTCTTGCTGCAGATCTCTACCACAGTCTCTCACAACCCTGTCATCAGAGGACTAAAATGCCACTGTTTTTTCAGTCGGAGGCGTGATTGGCTGTGCTGGGGGCGAAAAAGGGTCTCTCAAACCGACCTGCTTGTCCACTCCCGCGCCTGACCGAGAATAAGAAAACAACAGTTTGTCACTAAAAGCAACTTATGAAATAATTCCGCTTCTGGAGTAGCAAGTACTACCGTGCTTTCTCTGACCAAACGCACTATGCAACATTTTAAAAGCGTCTACATTTAGATGCTTTTATGTTTTTATTAGTTTATGTTGTTCTTTGAGCACTTAAATGCATAACCATTAAAAATACTAGCAAAAAAATGGTATAATATAATCTACATAGGAATGTCCCAATTCTGACTTGCTCCTATAATCAAATCAATCGATTATAAATTGCTCCAACAAAAGGATTAAAGCTCTGCATAAACCATCTGCATAAATCTATATGTACATACTCAACAACACATACAATTATTGAACATCAACGTAGACAGCCGCCTACATCTGACAGTAAACAAAATGCAGTGTTAATGTATGTCTAATTATAATATCAATGTTAACTGTGTGAAATAAAAGATTCATATTTAGGCTATTACGCAGGATGTTTTTCCATCTTCTAGTTACTGGAATAAGTCTAGACTGAAAACAAAACTAAATAAATAAAATTGGATTTTACACGACCATACCATTTATTTAACATTTATCTTATTTTATAACAAAAATATAACTGCAAAGTACCACAAAAATGGTACATTTAGTTTTAAGTACATACTGTGCAGGATCTGTCTGTGCAAAGCATAGCTACAGCGTGTCTAAGCCAGCAGACACCGGCTGAGTTCATCAAACCGCATGGTTTGCCGTGCATGGACAGCATGCATGAGGTGACACAGCCATGCATTTATAAACTGTCCCACTAACCCCGGCAGTGGGCATGCAGCAGGTATTCGGGAAAGGGTCGGCTTTTTTTCCCCCTTATGGATTGGTCCCAAACCCAAGTCCCTGCTCTGCCAACACCTCCTGCATAACAGGGATTTTCTCTGGTTCTGCAAGAATGACAGGTTTGACATATCTGCAGTTCAAGAGAGAAAACTCCCAGATGACTAAGGCAATGTTCCACTTCTCACATGCTCTCCTATTCTTTTCCTTTAGAAATGTCGAGTTATTTGAAGGTCAAGGCCTACTGAGATGTGCGAGCTGCTCCTCCTTCTCGCTTGAAGACAGAACCATGTGTTCAGTGGCTTTACACCCACGTTGGTGAAAAGAGACATTCGCAAAGTGAAAACAGGTGAATCAACTGAACACATCAGCACTAATTCAGCTACAGGGAGATTGCGACACGTGCAAAAAAGGCTAATTAAAATGTTTTTCAAATCAGATATGTCACCTAAAACTTCGTTTAATTACTCATGAACTTTTAAACAGTTAAGACATGCCGAGTTTTGGCAAAATCCATGTGGTAATACAATTTACAATTTAACGATATTTATCATTTAGTACAAGATTTGAGTCATTTTCCCTGCTGACCCAGGCGAAATAAAGTGCACTTTTATAACATACTTAAAGTGCTCTATTTTCACACACATATTTTGTATTAAATATACTAAAAATTATTCTTTAGTGCAGCTTAAGATAATCTTAATTTAACTGTGCTATTTTGAGACACCATGAATATGAACTAAAATGCTTTTAATATATTATCTCTGTATTGATAAAATATATTTAGTTACCACTTGGAGTACACTCGAAACCTTTTTTCATACACTAGTACACTCAAGTGTACTACAAGTGGTAACCAAATACATTTTTTACTGAGACGGTATGTAAAAATCACATTTTAGTTCATATGCATGGTGTCTCAAAATGTTACTGAAAAATAATTTTTAGTATATTAAGTACAAAATTAGTCCGTGAAAATAGAGTATTTTACATTATGGAAGTGTACTTTTTTCACCTGGGGAATAAAAAAATAATCAAATAACAATATATATTTAAGAAGGAATTTGTAAGCTGACACTTTCATGTCAAAATGTATATTAAATATAGAATTTTAGAATTAAAATAACTTTTTAAACCATTAAATCGCTATTCGTAATTGTGAATATTTTCATCAGGATTCGGCAGAGATTGCCATCATTTTAAGTATTTCAAACTAAAACAATACTTTCAAACAAAAACAAAAACAAAACAAACAATATTTCACAAATAACTTTTAACTTTGCTCTAAACATAAATGTTACATTTTATAACATATGCATTTCACAATTTTGCAGATGATTACTGCCTTAAAATTACTTGTTAGTGCGGAAAAATTGTGCGGAGACAATTATTTTTATTTATCATTTAAATAAAAAATACATTTGAAAAACGAATGATAATGCACAGAATATTAGAAAAGTCTTCTAACCGGCACTGCTATATCCAGACGACGTACATCTGACACCTTATGCCCTCAAAAACATTTTGAAACTTCAAATGATCTCATCCCTCAGAGCGATTAAGAAATACGATCTCAGGAGCATGTTGATTTAAAGTCTATTTTGAACTTGAAAATCTGTTAGAAACTCAATAGAAAACAGCAGCACACTCAATCTATAAAGCTCTCAAACGGTACCCTGAATAGTCCACATTATGGCACGACATTCAGAGAGTAATTCTAACCTCCGAAACACGTGTTTTATTAGATTATTTTAGGGGCCTATAATAATTTAGAAGTAAAATGAATTGCGTAAAATTTCCAATTCGGCACTGGCTGAATGTTTTATTTACTTTTCTCACAGAGAATGTATGGGACTGCTACATATTTCCCATAATTCTCCTTTTGCTACTATATAATGCGTATAGCACATGATTTAAATTTTCAGCTATAGCACCGATGATTAAAGTCAGGCTTTTTAAGCATTATAAAATATAAACCTCGGGCAAAAACGGGCTTTTGTACAAACCATTTCACAAATTAGGATTGAGACATAAAATTACCCTCCATTTTTTTAGCAGAGAGCTGAGTGTATTTCCAAATAAAACTCACTCAAGGAGAGAAATTAGGAGTTTGTGGATGGACATAAT